>NC_042617.1:149122977-149422977 GCF_901001135.1 Rhinatrema bivittatum | reverse complement strand
AAGGTCTGCTGTAGTGGCTGTCTGCCGGTTAAGAAAATGGACATTTTCCTAACCAGCGCACATGCAGGGGTTCATCTGACACGTGTTCCGGCTCCACGGCCTCCCTAAACACATCCTCTCAGACCATGGATTCCAATTCACTGCACACTTTTGGAGGTCTCTCTGCAAATAATTCAACATCTCATTAGATTTCACCTCTGCTTACCATCCCCAAGCCAATGGGCAAAAAGAAAGCAATTTCTGCGGGCCTACATGAATGTACGGCAGAATGATTGGGCCGACCTCCTTCCTTGGGCAGAGTTCGTTCTAAATTCTCATCAGTCCACTTCCACTGGTTTGTCTCCCTTCCAGGTGGTCTATGGACGTCAGCCTCTACCACCGCTTCTGCTTCCACTATCCGTACCCTCTCCAGTGGCATAGTCAACCATCCAAGAGTTGCGTCAACTTTAGAACAGCACCAAGCAGCTGCTCCAGCAGGCTGCCCAAAGATCAAAAAGGTTCTTTGATGCACATCATCGTGAAACATCCCAGTTTAAACCGAGCGATAAAGTGTGGCTCAGCACCTGGTTTATCCAACTTAAGCTGCCCTTGGCTTGCTTCGCTCCTAGGTACATTGGTCCCTTTCCTGTGCTCTGCCGTCTGGGTCCAGTCACCTACAGAATCCAGCTGCCTTCCTCGCTCAAAATCCACAACGCCTTCTAGATTTCACTACTAAAACCCTTGGCACTGTCCGGCTTCTCTAAAAAACCACCGGAGCCTCAACCACTGTCTTCTGAAGCAGACGTCACATATCAAGTCCAAGATGTCCTGGACGTAAGGAAATGTGGTAGAAAGTGGGAATATCTACTTTCATGGGAGGGCTTTGGACCTGAGGAGAACAGTTGGGAACCTGCTGCCAATATCATGGACAAAGACCTTATCCAGCAGCTCCATGCCACACAGCCTTGAAAATCCAAACCCCCGGGGGGGTCTTACGAGGAGGGGTACTGTTGTGACTGTCGGTTGCAGATTGTTGCGACCGATTCAACTCACATCATCTGCTCCAATTTTCTCCTCTCTGGGCATGCTCGTGGCTGGGGCTAGCTGCCACTGCCACATACCTCCGGTTTCTCAAGGTTCCTTGTGGCCACCCTCCTTTGAAGACTCTATGGGGGAAACCTCAGGGGCGTCCCCAACTGATGACATCACTAGGTCAGGGTTCTTAAGCACTGCCTTCACCCCTTGCTAGCTGACTTGGCAACAAGTTCCTTCACTACTGGTGCTTGCTCCTGTCTCCTCGGACCCGTGGTTCCTGTCTCAGCTCTACCTGCGACTCTGGACTCTGGCTCAGGTACCTGCTCCTTGGGGGCTTGCTTGTGCTCCTGTTGGAGACCTTGTCTCCAGGCTTTCCCTGCTCCTCGGGCTAGCCCTGTGCCTTCCAGACATCCTGCCTGTGGCCTCCCTGCTCCTCGGGGTTGCCTTTCAGAACTGCCTTACTGCTTTGGAGACTCCACTCTCCACTTCCTCGCTCCTCGGGACAGTGCCTTCGCCAGTGACTGTACTCCATGCTTCCTGCTACTCGGGGCAGAGCCTGTACCAGTGACTGTACCTGTGCTTCCCTGTTCCTCGGGGCCGTGCCTACATTCTACACCAGTGACTGTGCTCTGCACCTCTCCACTTCTCAGGGTAGTGTCTCTGTTCCTCTACCAGAGGTTCCATCATGTGCAGCCCCAATCCTTGGAGTTGCTTACGTCATTACTTCGGAGATTTGACTCTGGCTTCCCCGCTTCCCAGGACAGCCTACGTCATCACACCAGAGCCTCCTTCACTATGCAGCCCCGCCCCTCGGGACTGTCCCTGCGGCATACTTCCTGAACTCCCTGCCTCGTGCCCCCCACTCCTCGGGGCCTGCCTAGCACTTCTCTCTCAGAGGTTCCTGCTCTAGCTCTTGCATCTCCAGCTTAGCCTGCATACTGTGGGTTCCCTCTGAACTGTATCACTCACCCCGCTCCTCAGGACCTCCCACAGAATTCTCTCTACAAGTTCCTGCGATCACATGGCTACGACGCAGGACACTGTTCCTCTACACACTACTACATCTCCCGCTGCACCTGACCTCACCTCCCGATGTTGAGGACCTGTGGGGATCCTCCCCACAGGTGGCATCAACCCTCACCTCAGGCCAAGAGTTCATGAAACCCACGAATCCTAACACCTTTCTATTCACTTTTGGAGAAAAGATTGTCTTACTTTCCTGTCACTAGGAAGGGATATTGATTCAGAGCTGGAGAGAAAAAGACTACAATCTTCATTTCATCTGTATCAAGAGATTTTTTATTTTGTTATTTTTCTATTTCATTTTTTATCAAGTTCTTCTATGTTACAGTAAATGTTTTGTTTTGAACAGCAAACACCCTGCCTGTTCTTTCTGAATTGAAAACAAGCCTGCAGAGCTCTACAGGAGTGAGAATGATTGCGTGGAGCTTGTGGGACTGGAGAGACTGTGAGAATGATTGAGTGGAGCTTGTGGGACTGGAGAGACTGTGAGAATGATTGAAAGGAGCTTGTGGGACTGGAGAGACTGTGAGAATGATTGAGTGGAGCTTGTGGGACTGGAGAGACTGTGAGAATGATTGAGTGGAGCTTGTGGGACTGGAGAGACTGTGAGAATGATTGTGTGGAGCTTGTGGGACTGGAGATAGTATGAGAATGATTAAGTGGAGCTTGTGGGACTGGAGAGACTGTGAGAATGATTGAGTGGAGCTTGTGGGACTAGAGAGATTGTGAGAATGATTGTGTGGAGCTTGTGGGAATGGAGAGACTGTGAGAATGGTTGAGTGGAGCTTGTGGGACTGGAGAGACTGTGAGAATGATTGAGTGGAGCTTGTGGGACTGGAGAGACTGTGAGAATGATTGTGTGGAGCTTGTGGGAATGGAGAGACTGTGAGAATGATTGAGTGGAGCTTGTGGGACTGGAGAGACTGTGAGAATGATTGAGTGGAGCTTGTGGGACTGGAGAGACTGTGTAGTGATCTCCAACTTTTGTGCACCTAGGGCCCCAGAGGCTTGTTCTCCTTCCCACCAGTGGAACCCCAGTATCCCAGTGATGAACATATGGCTTGTACATGGCAGGAAGAATTAGAGGACTAGGAATGATAAAATTGGCCTTACGATGATAAGAGTGGCCCCCTATATTCTGGACATCAACTGAAGAGGGGGTTACATCAATTACACATAATATTCCAACAGCTAATTCAAGGCATCACATACCTAATTTAGAGCATGTAAATGTAAAGCACCCGGGCTGTGAACTCTTTTTTTCACTGTAACATGTGTGGTCGATGGCTCAAGGGTAAGAGGTTTTCATTTTTTACCAAGAGAATTCACCAGATGATAAGCCCAAGATGATTTTATAGCTTAAAATAATGAATTGACACATCTCCTTAAAAAAGAATAACATTTTATTTCAAGAAGAAATGAAGCTGTCAGAGTGGCAAGTTATTTTTAGTTCAATAATACCTTAAACTCTTGAAATGTCTAAATTCTTTAATGAGCTCAGATAAATTTCAAATATTTCTTCACTACTGTAACTGTAAGATATTCACATGTATTTAAACCAGACAAATTTCAACAGACATCTGCAATTTTATGTCAAACAAACTATTTCTTTGACTTTTAATGTTTCTCCTGTTATTAAGGAACAGGTTCCTTTTCAGAACTATATACATTTATCAGATAAGTAGATATCTCAAAAATTTCCACTACTTATTAATTCTATTTTGGCATCCTTACTTTAAATCTATGAACTTATTCTTTATGTTCTTTGTTATTTATCAGAACCTTTAGAAAACTCTGAGAAATGAGAACAAATCAGGCTTCTTACTTATTAGTTAACCTGTTTCTATTTTATGTTTCTTTATATGAACTATGTGTTTTTCTTCCTCTCTCTGTATCTCTGTCTCATCTTTCTGTGCTGTCTTACTTTCCTCATTATGGGGTAGATTTCAAAAGGTGCACGCACAGGGATGCACAGATTTTATAACATGTGCATGCCAGCACGTGCATATTATAAAATCCACAGGCCAAGTGCCCATGCGTGCCGGATTTTAAAATCTGCACATGCATGTGCAGGCGGTGAATGCGGGGGGGGGGGGGGGGGGGGTTTAGTAGATTACATGGGGCAACAAAATCAGGCCTTCTCCCATTTGCTACTCCCTACCTAAACCCCCTCCATCTTCCCCTCTCCTCCTCACCCCCTTAATCCGACCCAGAAACTTACATTTTTTTTGTTTTACTACTTATTGCTCCCCTGGAGCAGAAGTAGTTTGCGCGCGCCGGCCGACTGCCAGCGCGTGCTTCCCCGAGACAGCGGCCAATGGCCACTGCCTGGTCGCCTCTGTCCCACCCTTCCCTGTCCAGATATCGCCCCCCCCCCTGGCCTGCCCCCTTTTCAGGGCCCAGCAATTGTGCATGTATCATCACTTACATGCGTGGCTGGGGGCTTTTGAAAATGCGTGTGGCGCATGCAGGGCCTGGCCACGAGCATGACAATATTTGCGCGCATGGCCATTTTAAAATTCGGCTGTATATGTGTTTGCAAAGTTTGCTGTTAACTGTATATGTGCATTTAGCTCTTTTCTTGTTAAGGGCTGCTGGTGAGTGTAGCTTGGAAATATAGCTTGCAATCGTGGATACTGTTTTAGTCTAGTAGTATGAATTGGAATGTTTTGGTGGCTAGTGTTTGTGGCTTGCAACCATTGTTTGAACACAATGTCTGAACTCTTGATCATGAAGATTCTGACTTGGTCTTAATGAACTCAACCTACTACCTATTCTTCAATAAATCAAAAAGAGATGATATCTCTCTCTCACTGCATATCTTCTACTCATTAATGAGTTCCCTAACATGAGGTAGCCATGATGGCTTAGTGAATTGTAGTAACTATATAATTAAATAAAAGGATAATTGGAAATACCCTATTCTATATAGCAGCCAGTGGGTTAATGAGAACAATGAGAAGACAAAACTAAATGATGAGATAGAATAGGAAAGAGTGATGAGATAAGATGGGTATGTGAAATGTAAACACAGTTACTCCAAGCAATAATTCACTCTACTTTCTATTTTCTCCAAACCCAGCTTTGCTTTGTTATCGTTTCTTTAGCTTTCTGGAAAATAAGCTTATGGTCCTTTTTATAAGCTAATTTCTTTTGTAAAGAGTTTCAGCTAATCTCATAGGGCCGGATTTTAAATGCCCTGCATGCGTAAATCCAGCTGGATTTATGCGCGCAGGGCCCTCGCGCGCCAGCGCGCCTATTTTGCATAGGCCGCCGGTGCGCGCACAGCCCCAGGATGGGCGTAAGTCCTGGGGCTTCGTAAAAGGGGCGGGGAGGGGGCGTGTCTGGGGCGTGTCTGGGGTCAGGGGGCGGTTCGGGGCGGGACCGGGGGCGTGGTGTCGGCCCGGGGGCGTGGTCGAGGCCTCTGGACCAGCCCCCGGGTCAGGTGATGGTGCTCCAGCAGCCCGCTGGCGTGCGCAGATTTACGTCTGCTTTCAGAAGGCGTAAATTTGCCAACAAAAGTTGGGGGGTATAGATAGGGCCGGGGGGGTGGGCTAGGTAGGGGAAGGGAGGGGAAGGTGCGGGGGGGGGGGTGGAAAGAAAGTTCCCTCCGAGGCCGCTCCGATTTCGGAGCGGTCTCGGAGGGAGCAGGCAGCGCGCGCTGAGCCCGGCGCACGCAGGTTGCACAAATGTGCACCCCCTTGCACACGCCGACCCTGGATTTTATAAGCTACGCGCATATCTTATAAAATCCTCACGCAAAATTATAAAATCTACCCCACTCTGTTTATAGTAGCTATTATTCTATTCTACGCACAAATTTTATGGAGAACCTCTGAGAAAATTAGTCAAATTTCTAATTTCTTTCTCCATTTCCCTTTTCCTTGACTTTTGAAAGTGTTTTTAAGTTCTTTCACAGCTAAGCCAATATTGGTTAAAATCTTCATATGCCAACTTGTCTAAACCCAAAGGTGCTAAGTATAAATTTAATCAGCCCAGTGAAACACACTGATTAAATTCTTTGGGGCCGATGCAAAAAACTCGCGCTTAAAGCAGGTGCTTTGTATTGCATCGCACCCCCAGGCACCTTTCCTGGGGGTGTGATGCAATATTTAAATTAGGACTCGCGCTGTCGAGGAGATGCTAGGGGTGATTGCACACTCCTAGTGCCTCATTGACACGTAAGCCGGAAAGAGGTCCGTTGTGGTGGCTGTCCGCCAGTTAAGAAAATGGATGCTGAATTTATCAGATCCCCTGGAAAAATCATGTGATGACTAACAACACTATTTTGTTGGTCTCTGCACTGGCCCCACTGTCTCTTGATCCTTGCCCTTCCAAATATATATGCTTTCATTTTGGTAATGCTGTTCATCCCTTTGATATTTGTTAATCTTCCCTTGTTTAATACCCTGACGAAATTGCTCAGTCTGTTGTTAAAGTTATTTCAGAACTGGTTGATAGTCTTCTCCTAATGATTGTTCCTCTATCTTCCATGACAATGCCCTGATTTGTTCGTTGATTTCAATGGTGGTAATTTTAATCCTCTCAACAATCATCATGGATATTGGCTGGCAGAGTTGGCTGGCAGAGTTGGCTGGCAGAGTTCTTTCCCTAGTGACTTCAGGAATCTTCTGGCTACTATTGATTGGTTGCCTTGTCAATCTAATATCGTACGTTAAACATAGTTGTTTCCATTGCAGACAGAGGATTCTTTTCTAAGAGGAGGTGAGTTTCCCTGAGGCAAAGAGTCAAGTGTTCTACACTCTCAAAACGCTGTTCAGCATTGGGTTGACTAGTCAGATATACCCACTCTTCACCTACAAGTTGAGTGCTATTTTGGAAGATGATATAAAAATAGACTTCTGAATATTTTTAAATGCATAGGAAGAAACGATAAAAACAAGACACCTATGATGACTGTGTTTTCCCGCAGCACACATGCTGTTGAGGTATCAGAGTTCAAAGTCTCTTGCTAAATACTTTATAAATATATTTGGCTGCAATGGTGATCCTTAGTACGTGGTCTTTCTTTAATTATTGTGTATTCTGGACCTATAGGTGGTGTTATCTCTCACCAGGAGAACTAGTAGTACATAAGCTGACTGGATTCTCAATAACTAACTTAAAGTCAGCATTCCCTACCCCTTCCTACAGGTGTACATGACATTAGATTTTAGAAACTTTTAAAGATTTTTAAAAATGAGTTTCTAAACTCAAAAGAAGCTGTGCTTTAACCTAAAATGGTATAATTATGCCAGCCTTTTCTTTTTCCACATTGCTATAATGTTGCCAAGGTGATGGCTTCAGAATGTTGCCTTTTTCTCTTGTGCTGGGCTAAAGTGACCTTGTTTCTCAGGTTCTAAAAGGAAAAATCTGGACCAGATTGTTCAAAACTGCTTGGATCAGAGTTTTCAAACTTGAAAACAATCCCTGTTTGTTTCTCAGGCAAGAACATGCCCAACAATGTTTAAGGAGAAATGACTACTTACCTGATAATTTCCTTTTCCTTAATACAGACAGGTGAATCCAAAACCAGTGGGTTATGCACCTCTACCAGCAGATGGAGACTGAGCAAAGCTTACATCACAACATTTATATCACCCTGCAGTGACATCAGCCCACCAGTATTCTCTGCAAAAGCAAACTGTAGACAAACTAACAAAACTTGATTATTAACAGATAACCATTCCAGCACTCATCCAAAAGGAAAACACAGAGCTTAGTCAAAGAGTGTAATAACTAGGGATGTGAATCGTTTTTGAACGATTAAAATTATCGTCAGATAACTTTAAAATCGACCTAAATCGTCAGAGTGCACGATACAATACAAATGCCCCTGATTTATCGTCATAAATCGTCCAAAATCATTAAATAGGGCACGGGAATTATTTGGGGGAGGGCGGGAAAACCGGCACACCAAAACAACCCCTAGACCCACCCCGACCCTTTAAAACCAATTCCTTACCCTCCCCCACCATCCCGAACCCCCCCAAAATGTTAAATTACCTGGTGGTCCAATGGGGGGGGGGGTCCTGGCGCGATCTCCCGCTCTCGGGCCATCGGCGCCATTTTGGTTGCCACTAATTAAAATGGCGCCGATGGCCCCATAAAAAAAAACACCTGACCCTTTAAATCGAACCCCCTTAGCCTCCCCCCTCCTGACCCCTCCCGACCCCCCCAAAACCTTTTAACATTACCTGGTGGTCCAGGGGGGCCTCGGGGGACGATTTCCCATTCCCAGGCATCAGCTGTGCTAAAAAAAAATGGCGCCGATGCCCCTTTGCCCTTACCATGTGACAGGGTATCCGTGCCATTGGCCGGCCCCTGTCACATGGTAGGAGCACTGGATGGCCATCTTTACTCATCAGCCCCTAAAATCGTCCCCCGAGGCCCCTCTGGATCACCAGGTAATGTTAAAAGGTTTTGGGGGAGTCGATTTAAAGGGTCGGGTGGAGTTTTTTTTTAGCGGCGCGGGCCTCCCTACAAAAAAAATTAGCGATGTGAATTGGAATCGGAAACGATTCCAATTCACATATCTTAACGATCAGATTCCCCCCCCCCCCCAGCCGAATCTGATCGTTAAGACGATCTGGCACACGATTCACATCTCTAGTAATAACACTAATGTAAGGACTGGATTGACACTTACAAGAAATCTTTAGAACACACACAGCCACAAAGAGGACTATAGTACAACCGTTCGGCAGCTAAGGGTGGGAAGTTGGATTCACCTGTCTGCACTAAGGAAAAGGAAATTATCAGGTAAGCAGTAATTTATCCTTTCTTAGCGTACAGACAGGTGAATCCAAAACCAGTGGGATGTTCCAAAGCTACTCCAAAACAGGGCAGGAGACTGCCCGTGGTCCAGTCAAAACTGCACACGTGAAGGCTACATCTTCCTGGGTCTGCACATCCAGGCATCAATGCTTGGAAAAAGTGTTTTAAAGAGGACCACATTGAAGCTCTGCAAATTTTAATGGGAGACAACAATCTAACCTCCACCCGTGACACTGCCTGAGCCCAAGAGGAATGAGCCCTACCTGACTAGGCAATAGCAGCTCAGCATCCACATATGCAGCCGTGACTACCTCCTTAATCCAGCGGCTTATTGTAGCTCGCAATGCTGGCTCACCCTGCTTTCTCCCATCATGGAGTATAAACAACCATTCCTTCTTCCTGAGAGGTTCAGAAACTTCTAACTGCCTCAAGATATGCCTCATGACATCCAAGGGCCGTAATAGGTGATATTCCTCTACATCTCTTTTCCCGTCCAGCGACGGCAGGGAAATAAACTGATTCAAGTAAAAATCCGAGACCACTTTTAGCAAAAAGAAAGGAACAGTTCACAGCTGTAATGCCCCTGGAGTCACTCATAGAAACAGCTCCCAAGACAAAGCCTGTAGTTCAGATACTCTACAGGCAGAACAAATTACCACAAGAAACAGCGTTTTTAAGGTCAGTAACCTCAAGGAAAGGGTACGCATTTGTTGAAAAGTATGTACTGCTAAAAAATCCAAAATCAGATTAAGACTCCACAACTGCACTGGTAACCGCAAGGGAGGATGAAGATGCTTCACTCCTTTCAAGAAATGGGCCACATCTGGATGAGCCGACAAGGGCACACCATTCACCTGACCTTGGAAACAGGCAAGAGCCGCCACCTGTACCTTTAAGGAATTAAGGGCCAACCCTTTACTCAATCCATCCCGCAAAAATTCCAAAATTAGCGGGATCTTAACTGAATGAGGAATAACCCATCAATCTTCACACCAAGTCTCAAACACTCATCAAACCCACACATAGGCTAAGGAAGTGGTGAACCTTCTCACTCATAGCAAAGTGGCAATAACTGCAGAAGAATACCCATGCTTCAGCAACCAAGCCCTCTCAAGGGCCATACCATAAGACAAAACCAGATATTCATGGTGTGCCATAGCAGATCCCTGTACACTGGAAACCAGAGGGGAGATTCCACCATGAGCCTTCGCAGATCCGCACAAGATCTCTCTTGTGACTGAAGAATTGAGAAACCTTCATATTGTGAGATGTCACCAGCAGGTCCAGAAACAGAAAGCCCAAGCAATCCACTATTAGCTGAAATACCTCATTTGACAATTTCCATTCTCCTGGATCCAGACTCTGTTGAGGAAATCTGCTCTTACATTTCTTTTCCTACAATGTACAAGGCTAAGATCTCCTGAAGATGCACTTCTGTCCATTCTATAAGTTGGGCTATTTCCTGCGACACTTGCTGGCTCTTGGTTCCTCCCTGCAGACTGATGTATGCCACTGTCATTGCATTGTCCAACATTATCCAAACTGCTCAACCCTGCAATCTGTTACCGATCCACAAGTGTGCTAACTGGACCGCTCAGGCTTCCAGGTGATTAATGTTCCAGAGAGACTATTCTGTATTCCAGCACCCTTGCACTGTCAGTTCCTGACAGTAAGCTCCCCAACACTGGAGGCTTTCATCTGTTGTGATACTAGCCAGTCTGGTGATCTTAGGAGATGAATTGAAGAATCTTGAGGCTGTGGGCTCCAATGAGACAGCAAAGTGCACTGAAGAGGATGCATATGCACCGGCACCCATGGCACCACCTCCAGGGTCTCCGCCATCAATCCGATCACTTGAGTGAATTGTGTTCGTCAATAGCCGCATGTTGCATCCATCGCTGCTCGACGTCCTCACTCTGTCCTCTTTACCTCTGTGGCAACTCCCTCCGGGTCTGATGGACAGTTAGCTGCCATGGCGTCTTCTTGCCGTCTCCCTCCAGCATCCCCGGAGTGGCACGACGCTGCGGATATGCCATGTTGCCTGATGACGGAGGGCGCGCATGCTCTGATTGATCTACCAGCAAGGGCGCGAACTTCGGGGGCGTCCCCCTGTACTGATGTGATCCGCTTCCAGTATATAAGATCTTAGTATTCGCTAATGAATTGAGTTAGCAAGGACTTGCCTTGGCTGTCCAAGCTACTCTGCCTCCTCGGACTTACCAGGGGTACCCGTTCCTCCTGCCTATCTCATGTCAAACTGAACACAGATATTCTAGTGACTGTACAGGCTGAAGATTTCTCTTGGCCAGGTTCATGACCCAACCTAGCTCCTGCCACAAGGAGATCACCTTGCATGAGACCTGGAGGCTCTCTTCCAGACCCTTAGCCTGAATCAGCCAGTCATCAAAGTACGGGTGTACCAGGATCCCATTTTTTTCCAACTCCGCTGCCACCACCACCATAACCATGAAAAACATTCTGGGCTTGGTAACCAAACCAAAAGGTAGCACTTGAAACTGATAATAACATCCCAAACTGTAAAACACAGAAATTGTTGATGCTCTAGTCTGATGGGAATATGCAAGTATGCTGCAGACAGATCCAGGGATACCAGAAACTCCCCTGTCTGTACTGCCATTATCACTGAGCACAAGGTTTCCAAGCAAAAACGAATCACATGCAAATGACGGTTGACTCCTTTGAGAACCAGAATGGGATGAAAAGATCCTTCCTTCTTGGGCATGACGAAATAAATGTAATATCAGCTCATATTTTCTTGAGATGTGGGCACTGTAACCACAGCCTGTAGGCTGAGGAGTCTTGACAACATACACTCCACTGCCTGTCTCTTCTGCAGAGAGTTGCAGGGAGTCTCCATGAGCATGTCCCAAGGAACACTGAGAAACTCCAGCGCATAGCAATCCTGTATCACATCCAGAACCCAATGGTCTGTCATGATCTCAGCCCACCTCCAATAAAAAAGAGAGAGGCAACCTCCTAATCCCAGAGGAGGTTTAGCATACCTTCATTGGGAAGTTTGGGATGCTCCACTAACTGAACATGCACCCCATCTAGGCTACCTGGGATGAAAGGACTGAGATCTACCCAAAGGTTGAGTCCTCTGAAAAGAAGCTCCTCTGTAGGGTTGAAAACGTCTTCATCCCCTAGTACGACCTCTCACGCTGAAGCATCGTGGCACCTGTTTCTTATCGTCTGGCAATCGAGGAACCAGGGTCTCACCCAACTTTTTAGCTATCTTCTCCAGCTCACTCCCAAATAAGAGTGAGCCTTTAAAAGGCAACCATCTGCTGGTAGAGGTGTATAACCCACTGGTTTTGGATTTACCTGTCTGTATGATAAGAAGCAACAGTTTTAGTCTGTTTTTCACAAAATATAGCCCAAACCAGTACTAATGCTCAAATTAAAATATTTGAAACATTTTTACCTAGAATAAAAATTCAACAAAGATCCTCAGCCTCTTCTCTGGTGCCCCCATGCTTTAACTAATTTACTGTCTGTGTTTTTAGACTATAAAATATTGGGGCGGAACCAAAGCTATTTTCATTTTTATAATTGATTTTGGCACCATGGCAAGGGTATTTCAGTGCCTCTCAGCTCTGTTCACTTGATCCCTATGCTTATTTAATTTAATTTTGCCTGTTTTCCTTTATTCTTATTGATTTTAAAGCCTCTTCATGCTGAGACCATGACTGCTGACATCAGTCCCAATTCCTTAACATCATGCCAGGGGCTTTTCCAGAGCCCTGGATGTCTTATTCTAACTCCTGCAGTGGCGCAAAGCTATTTTGAATCATCGCTGCCATTGGCAAAAGCAACAACAGCATTAGCAGCCTAATGCCATGCTGCCCGCTTGCTTGACTCCTCCCTCACTCAACCAGAGCTGACTTCCTCAGAGACACAGGGAGGTGATCATTGCTCCTGTGGCTCCGCACCCCTTATAGCTTCTCAGGTCTGCTTCAACTAGGTCCCTCTCTTCCACCCTAGGAAAAATGGGTCAGCAACACCACAGGAAACAGCAACTTCCCTGCTCCCATGGGCCTCACTACCAAGGCACAATGCCACAGGCAGCCACAATGCTGCCCTGTTCCACGTCCATGCTATTTGGGACCCACCATGACCCACAAAATTGGGCTTATACAGGCCAAGGAGGGTATAGCCACAGGCCCTCTTCACTTCAGCAGCCCAACTGCTGCCACTGGATGCCCCAGGGATCCCCAACCAGAGACAACCCAGTCTCACCCCAAAGACCAGGTGATTATTTATTTATTTATGTATTCAAAAACGTATATACTGCTAATCAAAATTACTAAGTAGTTTAAAATAAAATGTTGATAAAACATAATTAAAACATAAACAAGACTCATTAAAACATTAAATACCTTAACACTAGCTGACTATATTCATAGTCATTTTTGGTCCATAAATGGTACTGGCCTTCTACTCTTATATGTCAGTGCACATCATAAACTCTGCTGCCTTCTTAAGTTCACATTAAGCATGAGCCTGAGAAAAAAGAAAGGTCTTTAGGAATTTTCAAAATGTTAATAGAGTGGATTCTTCCTTTAGACTTTGAGGGAGAGAATTCCACATTACAGGGCCCGGCACATAGAATAGTCTCTCATGAGATTCATTAAGGCGAACGATCCTAGGAAAAGGAATGTTCAAAATCATTTGGCTAGCGGACAGTATAGTTTCAGTGCCGCATAAAAACTTGCAGGAACAACACCATTTAACCATTTAAAATCTAATATTAGTATCTTAAAAGAGATCCTCCATTTAACAGGGAGCCAATGTAAGCTCTTTAGAATGAGTGAGATATGATCACGCATTTTATTACCTCTATTCACTCAAAGTTTACCATTCAAAGGCTCAGTCCTGACACACTGATCAATATTTTGGCATAAACCTATATCAAGGATAAAAACTGCCATCAAAATAATATGTTCATTTAATGAATGCCTAATTTTGACTGATATGAGGCACCTAACTTAAGTTCCCAATTTAAGTGCCCATATTTAGTAAGTAGTGAGTGGATAAATTATCTTGCTAATTTTATCCAAATATTCAGAAGAGCTTATTGACTACGTTTTCCCCTGAATATCTGGGTAAAGATATCCAAATAATTTTAGACCTGCTATCAGTGGCACTATTTGATTAAATATGTTAGCCTGTCCATGTCACACCTCTAGCTCCATCCCTTTTATGTCCTGGAAACTTTGTCCTCACAAACAATGACTGTGTGTGGTCAAAGTTACTTGGACTAAAGGGGTATATATTTAAAGGGCCGGGTTTATATAGGAAAATGTAAATTTTACTTGCATAGCTTTTTTTGAAAATCATCCTCTGTGGGGATTGAAATCATCAGATGCTGGTCTTGTAAGAAGAATTCATGTTGGAATCAAAGTGCCAAATCATCCCCAGGCTGTGCTCCTCCAGGAAGGAGTTAGACAAACCCAGAGTACTTCATTGGGGGAGGGGGTGAAAAATAGTCATCTTTAATCTGCTGGAAATAACTGAACAGATGGGGTGCCAAAAAGATCTTTTCAACTAGGAGTTAAAATCATACCTGTTGGCTGACCCTTCAGTGTTGGAGCACAGAGAAGAAGCAACTTTGCATCTGAACGCGTGCAATGCGGTGTTGAAAACAAGTCAGTTCGATTAGTCTTACCTTCTCTAAGCAGCGAATGGAGTAAGAGGAACAGAAAATCAATAGAATGTATAAAAATCTTCAGTATGTAACTGCCACCTCATTTGCTGAAGTACAATTCCTTAGGAACAACATCCGCTGGTGTGAGAGTGCAGTTATTGATATCTGCAAAGAATAAAGTGCAGTGTTTCCCACTGGCAATCCTGAAGCTGACATTATAGAGCAGCTGAAATTTGTTTTGACTTTAAGATGCAAACCTGGAGGCTTTTGAATCCAGCTACCTAACCCAGGAGCTATATGCATTCATGCAAATGTCAATTCTACTAGTATATATAGATGTATCAAATTGCGCATGTGCTTTCATGATCAGCTTTGACAGAAAGCTTAGCTCTATTATGTCACTTGTTTTGTGAAACTGAGCATTTTTAGAAACTTCAGAGCAGATCTGAAGGACTCCTGCTGCATCCTGATTGCATTATTCTGGCACCATTTGGGCTTCTAAACAAATATGGCTAATTGTGGCAGCTATGTGTGGGTGTAAGTGGGGATGAGGAAGGGTAGGTATTAGGTAGTCTCACCATGCCATATAAGGGCATTAAGGATGAAGGCTTGCAATTGGATGTTGGATTACAGCAAATGTTTTAGAGATGCTTCAAAGCCATTTATGCAGGTAAATAGCAATTTACCCATGTAAACTGGCTGACTGAAAACTGCTCTCCCCAGATGTGGCTAAAAGTACACGCTTGCAAATTGGTGCACACTACGTGCACTGTTAGCTACATGGCGAGGAGGCATTTCCAGGGGTGAAGTTAGGTTTGGAGAAGAGTATGCACATAGGTTGCTTTGCCAACTCTTCACATGCATATCTCTAGCAAAATTCTTTATGAAGTGCAAACGTCAATGGGTGCTTTATATCTGTGACAAATTACAAAGTCAAAGTATGTGCAGATTTTTGCTCTGAAACTTGGAACAAAGTCCACAGGTAAAACGTCTCCACAGACTTTGTCCCAAAATGAACTGTTTTAAAATTGCCCTTGAACATATATTAGCAATCTTGCCATGATCTTAAAGGGGTATACTATAAATTTCATAGCTCAAACATACCAAATTTCGGATGCCTCATTAAATGACAACAAAATACATTTTAAAAGAGCAATTAAAATTGATTTTATGATATATATATATCTTACCCTACATCAGGATCTATCTCTGCTTATTTCCTTCTAGTTTTATTTTTCCTTAATGATTTGCAATTAGATTCTTCTATATGTAGACCCTACTAACACTTAACTATTATACTTTTTGGCTTGTTGCTTTCCTTTTGTTTTCTTGTACGTTTTGTAGAAATTACAATAAATAGAAAGTTAAAAAGCAATTAAATGATGGAACGATATTGCCTCAATTTCCAGCAGCCTCAATTCATTAATCCAGAGGAAGAGATTGGACAAGGTACTCACAGCATATATCAGGCAGAATTTGAATGTTGTAACTGATACAGAACAGGTTAAAATCATAGAAGTAAATTACTGCTGCCGCTTAATAATAAGAAACTTGTCCACAAAGCTGTCAGATTTTGTGATGTTATAAAATGTTTATCTAGAAATGTTGCCAGTCTAACTCCATGTCAGCATTATGTTAATCAAATCCTTAGTTTCTGTGTTATCTTAAGCTGTCTGGTTCTTTTTGTCCTGTAGAATGCATTAAGATGTAAACTTGAATTGGCTCATAATTGGCTCTCAATAATCTTAGAATGATGAGAATTTTGATTAACAATACTGCACATTTCTTAGTCGTAACAACCTCAAAGATACCTCAGTTTTCAGAATTCCGGGACTGTACCATGAATGGACCCGATCTATCAAATGACGCAAAACAGAGTGCCAAAAAAAAAAAAAAAGAGCCCAAATTGATTTCCACCACACAATAGTACTCCAAAAAAAAGGAAATCATGAAAAACTATTTTTCGCAGCGGTTTATCGTTATTTACTTGAGCGTTTCCATGACTGCTTTCCCCCCATCCCCCCCTTCGGACAACCCTGTGGCGAAACATGGCTGGTGCCAGGGTTCGGGATCTCTGGTTTAGCAACCCTCCTGAAATGTCTCCTTTATTCAGGCTGTTTTTGATACCTCTGATACAATCATGAGAAATTCAGAAAATCCTTCTTGAGACTTCTACAGTGAAATGACTAGTTTATGATACCCCCGCCTCCCTTCTATTTATATATTAATTGGAGTATACATTCCTGCTCCGGCCTTCATTCGCTGTACTGCTCCCTCTTTATCTTCTGTTTCATTATTCCTGTCTCATTCCTTCTCCCCTCATACTGTCAAGCCCAGTCCCACTTCATCCTTTCTTCCCTTGAGCCAGCCTACTCAATTTTTGGAACCGCTCTCCTCTCCCTTCCTGTCTCTGTCAGGCCAGCAGCAGAGCACGTGGCAGTGGTGGGAAATGTTCCTCACCGCTGTGATAACCCAAATTTCCTCATTGTTCAGCAGAGGCTGCAAAGTATCCGAAATCGGAGCTCTTTATCCCACATCCTCATGAAGTGCAGCAGTGGGATTTAGAATTGATCCTCCCCCCACTTCCCCACCTCTGCTAAGCATGCAGCACTGAGTATGGTTTGAGGCTTTTAGTATGTCCCGTCTCCTCTTCCTGATCTGCAGCAATGAGGGGTGAAGCTTTAGGATCCATACTAGGATCCACACTCCCTCTTCTGGCCTGTGGCAGCAGTCCAACTAATCACAGATAGCAGCGGCCCACTCATTTTCCCCTTAGGTAAACTTTCTGGCATCCCATCGAGAGGACCCCCCCTGGGATGGTCTCACAGACCCCAGGTAGGGAACCGTTCTGCTAGAGCTTTCTTGGTTGCAGTTCCTGCTCTCTGGAATGTACATCCTTTGGAGCTTAAAGCAACTTGATGTTTCATAAAATTGTGAAGGCACATTTTTTTTTTAGACAGACCTTTGTCAATATCTGACTCAACATAGTGTCATCTCGTGAGCCCTTTTTTTTTTGAGTGTTCCTTCATGTACTTTGTTGATTGCCTGATGCTTTAAAAATATTTTTGTCTGCCATCATTTTTATTTTTTATGTTTGTCTTTTGATTTAATGTACTGTTAGTTTATGATTTTTAACTATGTAATCTACTAAGGGGATCGGCGAAATAGAAGTAATAAGCAATAAGGGGGCAGATTTTCAAAGGGTTACATGCGTAAGATACGCGCGTAACCCCCGAAACCCTGCCACTGCCTGCCCCTGCGTGCGCCGAGCCTCTTTTGCACAGGCTCGGCGGCGCAGGCAAGCCCCGGGACGCGCGTATGTCCCAGGGCTTTAAAAAATGGGTGGTCCGTGGGCATGGCCGGGGGCGTGGCGGCAGTTCGGGGACGGTCCTGGGGCGGGGCAGGGGCGTGGTGATGTTCCAGGGCGGGCCAGAATCCTCCTGCACAGCGGCCTGTGCCAGGGGATGGCGAGCCTGCACACGCGAGTTACACCTGCCAGAGGCAGGCATAACTCAACAAAATAAGGTAGGGCTGGGGGGTGGGTTAGATAGGGGAAGGGAGAGAAAGGTGGGGGGGGACCAAAAAAAAAGTTCCCTCCAAGGCCGCTCCGATTTCAGAGCGGCCTTGGAGGGAACGGGGAAAGCCATCGGGCCTCCCCTAGGGCTCGGCGTGTGCAAGGTGCACATGTGTGCTCCCCCTTGCATGCGCCGACCCTGGATTTTATAACATGCGCGCGGCAGCGCACGCATGTTATAAAATTGGGTGTACATTTGTGCGCGCTGGGTAGCGCGCACAAATGTACCCCACGCGCATAATATTAAAAATCTGCCCCTAAATGTTCAATGGGATACATTTAATTTTTTACAGTTAATATGTCTCCTTTGTCATGAATAGAGCTCACGCTTTTGTAATGAGATGCCAAAGCAATGGCTACGCACAGATAACATGAAAATTGTGCATAAAGCAGAATACTGAATGGCTGCCATGACAAACAATTCATGCTCAGGGTTCTTATCTCAGGGTCTTGTTCCTCAGTAGGATAAGATTGCAGATGAGTCTAAGAATGACCCTGCTGTTATTTCTTCTGTTACATTTTTTTCAGTGAGCATCCTTTGGAAATTTATTTACAAACTCTTTGAGACAAACATACGATACAGACATTTTCTGCCTGTGGCAGAAATAAGAGAGATAGACTCTTGAAAATTGAGTCCATATACTCTCTGCATGTGTCAGGGAAAAAAAAGTGTTTTTAGCTTAAATCGTCACAGCGGAAAATGTTCTTAGCTAAAGGGTTATTGTTGAGAGTTATAAGGTTGTGCTACTGTGGTTAGAGGAACATTACAAATTCCATGGCAAATAACTTCTAATAAAAATGAAAAAAACTTTGGAGGTGATTTTCAAACGAGTTACGCATGTAAATGTAACATATTATACCAATTTTCAAAAGCCCATTTACATACTTAATGTGCACATATGCACACAAAATCTATTAACACTTCAATGAGATATATTGTAGCAATTTTCAAAAGCCCACTTACATGCGAAAAGTGCATTTACATATGTAAAACTCAGGAAATGGTAAATATAACATACTTTCATAGCAATTTTCAGTAGCCCATTTACCTGTGTTAAATGCACTTGTGGGTAACTGGGCTTTTGAAAATTACTACGATATATGTTACATTAACATTGACTTTTTCCTTTGGAAGGTACCTCCTTTATGTATAGTGTAATATCTATGGGGGTAAAGTATTCAGAGAAACTTTGTGGAAATCTGTGTATTCCTCTCTGGGTTACGAAAATTGAGGCTTATGATTAAGCTAATTTGGGCTGAAATTACCTATCCAGGTAATTAGCTCATCTAGCACCATTTCTACAGAGGCCTCCCAGAAAGTGGAAAGAATATTTCTTTAGCCTTATAGAAAATTAGGTTCATGGAACAAAGATACATTGATTCTCTGCAATTCCCTTGCGGTGTACTGCAGATGATACTAGTTAGGTAGCCAATAGAGTTATACATTTGTTTTAAACAAAAGAGAAAAACAAGACAAATGAGGCCATTTTTTGTTTGTTATGAATGAAACAAACTGCAAATAAACTCTGACAAATATACCTGAAACATTTTGGGGTTTTTATATTAATGTAATTTTTTTTTTAAATGGGCCTCTGGTCCCATCTTGGATTCAGGAGAATCAGAAACAAAATGGAGTATCTCATCTCGTGGAAAAGATTTGGCCCTGAAGAAAATTCCTGGGAGCTTGACTCGAACCTCCAGGCCCCTCAGCTGCAGAAAGACTTCCACAGATGGTTCCCCCAGAAGGCAAAGCCTAGGAGGCCGAGACAGGGGCTTTGGAGGGGAGGGTACTGTCATGTTTGGCCAATCATGGGGTAGGCCCATGACCAGCCACACTCACTAGGAAGGCCCTGGTAGTGGTAGCACTGCAGAGCAGGTATATCACCACAACACTGCTTCTCCTTCACCGGCTTGCCACGCTTAGATGCACGCAAATGCCACCACATGCATTTTAAAGGCTCCGTGGCAGGAACATCCAATCTGGTGCCTCATGATGACATCACATGGCTGGGTAGTTAAACCCAGTCGCAACCCCTTCAGGCTGCCTTCACAATGGGTCTCCTGCCTTTGCAGTACATATTGCTACTGTGTTCCTGCTTTCTAGCTTGTCTAGCCTTGCCTCGTCCAGCCTTACTCATCTGTCCTTGTCCTCTGTTTGGCCTTACTTTCTGGTTCTGACCTCTTTTTTGGACTTGGACCTGACTATGCTTGCCTGCTGCCTGGACCTGACCTTTGCATCAGAACCGAACATATTTTCTTGCCACCTGCCCAACCCTTGGCCTGTACCTGGTGTCTACTACCTGCTGCCTGCCCTGACCTTGGCTTGTCTTAGACTCTCACTTACTCGAATGCCCTAGGGACCCATCTAAGTCCTGCCAGCAGTCAGAATCCAAGGGCACAACCTGTGGGGAAGGCGGTTGGTATAGATGAAGCTCCAGTCTGTCCTGCTACCAGACACATTCACCAGCTGTCAGCATAGGCCTAGTAGTTTCGCTGATAAGGATGCGCCAACTATGCCAAAGCATAAAGGGCTCACAGGACCACGTCCATCACACTGAGGTAAGGCTAATAGAATTGTAGATTCCAGCTTCCTTTCTGCTACCACTCTTGTGAAGCGGAATCACAACTGCTCTTCTCTAATCTTGCAGCATCACTTTTGTTTCCAGGGATGTATCGGACAGGTCTTTCAGCAGACCCACCAGAACATCTCTGAGCTCCCTTAGTATCCTGGGATGTACCTCATCCAGCACCATGGCCTTGTCCACTTTCAATTTTCCTAGCTCTTCTCACACATTCTTTTCTATAAACAGAGTTTTCTCTACCACACCCCCATCTATGGTCAACCTGCAACTGTCCTTCTCTAGGGTCTTCTTTAGTGAACATCAATATGAAACATTTGTTTAATATTTATGCCATTTCTTCATCTTTCTCTCTCTACACATTGCTCCTTGTTATCATTCGATTTCACTGTACCGCTTTGGGTGTTCCTTCTTTCTCTGATATATCTGAAAAATATTTTGTCATTTCTTTTTACCTCTTTGGCAGACCTGTAAGCCTGTCTTATCAAAGTAAAACAGACTAAGAGAAAATTTGAAAAGAAGTTGGCTGTAGAGGCAAAAACTCAAAAATGTTTTTAAATATATCTGTGGCATCCCTTCAAGAAAGCCTCTAGATGCCTCCAGTTTCCTATAGATAGGACTAGGAATTGGCAACTCTTCCCCTAAGATGCAGCTGCAGAGATGACCTGGCTATAAGAGGGTCAAGAAAAATTTTGCAGGGGGAGTCGAGGAGAGAGTTTCTATGGGAGAGGAGCCCTAGAGTGAAGGATCCTTTGCCACTGGAGAGGCCTACAGCCTTTCCCTAATTCCTTTGAGAAAATCAAACCAGTGCACATCCTGCCAGTTTAGAAGCTGTATGGAGGAAGTAAGGCAGTTCCAGAGTTTGGACAGAGTCTGAAATATTTCAACCTGGGATTCGAGGAAGGTTACCCCAGGTTCTGTGGCCAGGTCACCAATTTCTGACCATACTCTGTGAGAATAAAGGAGAAATCCACAACTACAAATCAAGAGAGCATTTTGGAAGACGGTCCCTGGGATCTTTAGGCAAGATACAGGTGGGACCCAGGTAGGAATGGGGAAATTCCCCAGGGAACTCGTATCATTTGGAGACAGCAGGAGCAGGGAAGCCACCATACTCCACAGCTCAAGGGAGTCAGGATCCACCCTGGAAGACAGGAAATCAGCACTTACACAGGAAGACTAAAAGGATAATCCTTATACAGGCAATTACCACACTTTGCCATTTTACAAGAATCACTAAACTTTTTATTTGAACACCCTCCTTGATTATGCATCCCCAGAAAATACCTATCACAAGCAGCAACACAGAGAGGTCACTTCCCCTCCCTGGGCCTTGCAGAAGCTTTCCCATAGAAAGAACTCACCCCTGGGGACAGTGGCAAGGAAAGAATGCCCCAAGAGACAATAATTCTTTTGTGTACCCTCTGAGGAGATGCCCTTCAGGAGAAAAGGATTACATAACCAAAGAAGGAAGCCTAAGAGAGTGAGTCAGTTGGACTGTTAGATGATCGAGGGGATAATGGGACACTTAGGAAAGATAGGCCAGTGGGGGAAGACAAAATTATTTTTTTTTCTTTGGTGTTACTAATGAGGATGTTGGGGAGATACCCATTCCACAGACGGTTTTCAAGGGTGATGATTCAGATGAACTGAACCAAATAGCAATGAACCAGGAAGATGTAGTAGGCCAGATTGACAAACTGAAGAGTAGTATACTGCCCAGTGCAGATGATACATTGAAATCATCGGCTCAGTGTGATGTGGAGGTAAAAAAAACAAACTGGAAGTTAGAAATTATTAGGAAGGGAATGGTGAATAAAATGAAGAAACATAGAAATGATGGCAGAAGAAGACCAAACGGCCCATCCAGTCTGCCCAGCAAGCTTCGCACTATTTTTTTTCTCATATTTATCTGTTTCTTTTGGCTCTTAGTAACCTTTTGGTTCTATTTCTCTTCCACCCTCACCATTAATGTAGAGAACAGTGTTGGAACTGCATCTAAGTGAAATATCTAGCTTAATTAGTTAGGTGTAGTAACCGCCGCAATAAGCAAGCTACACCCATGCTTATTTGTTTACCCAGACTATGTAATTCAGCCTTGTTGGTTGTTGTCTGTATATAGATCCACTTTTCTTCATTCTCCCTGCCGTTGAAGCAGAGAGCTATGCTGGATATGCGTGAAGTATCGGTCTTTCTCCTCTGCCGTTGAAACAGAGAGCTATGCTGGATATGCGTGAAGTATCTGTCTTTCTCCCCTACTGTTGAAGTGGAGAGCTATACTGGATATGCGTGAAGTATCTGTCTTTCTCCCCTGCTGTTGAAGCAGAGAGCTATGCTGAATATGCATTGAAAGTGAAGTATCAGGCTTATTTGGTTTGGGGTAGTAACCGCCATAACAAGCAAGCTACTCCTCGTTTTTTGTGAATGCAAATCCTTTTTTCCACATTTCCTCTTGCCGTTGAAGCTTAGAGCAATGTTGGACTCTTAGAGCAATGTTGGAGTCGCATTAACCGTGTGTATGTTTATTGAATAAGGGTATTATCTCCAGGTAGTAGCCGTCATTCCCACAAGCCACCCACTCTTCATTCACGTCCTCTAGACTTTATGGATCCACAGTTTTTATCCCATGCCCCTTTGAAGTCCTTCACAGTTCTGGTCTTCACCACTTCCTCCGGAAGGGCATTCAAGGCATCCACCACCCTCTCCGTGAATAAATACTTCCTGACATTGGTTCTGAGTGTTCGTCCCTGGAGCTTCAAATCGTGACCTCTGGTTCTGTTGATTTTTTTCCAATGGAAAAGGTTTGTCGTTGTCTTTGGATCATTAAAACCTTTCAAGTATCTGAAAGTCTGTATCATATCACCTCTGTTCCTCCTTTCCTCCAGGGTATACATATTTAGATTAGTCAATCTCTCCTCATAAGTCATTTGATGAAGACCCTCCACCTTTTTGGTCGCCCTTCTCTGGACTGCCTCCATCTTGTCTCTGTCTCTTTGGAGATACGGGCTCCAGAACTGAACACAGTACTCCAGGTGAGGCCTCACCAAGGACCTGTACAAGGGGATAATCACTTCCCTTTTCTTACTCGATATTCCTCTCTCTATGCAGCCCAGCATTCTTCTGGCTTTAGCTATCGCCTTGTCACATTGTTTCACCGACTTCAGATCATTAGACACTATCACCCCAAGGTCTCTCTCCTGCTCCATGCACATCAGCCTTTCTCCCCCCATCAAATACAGTTCATTCAGATTTCCACTCCCCATATGCATGACTCTGCACTTCTTGGCATTGAATCTCAGCTGCCATATCTTCGACCACTCTTCCAGCTTCCTTAAATCCCGTCTCATTCTCTCTACTCCTTCCGGTATTTCCACTCTGTTGCAGATCTTAGTGTCATCCGCAAAAAGACAAACCTTACCTTCTATCCCATCCACAATGTCGCTCACAAAGATATTGAACAGGACCGGTCCCAACACCGATCTTTGTGGTACACCGCTTAAAACTGCTCTCTCTCTCTTCAGAGAGAGTTCCATTTACCATCACACATTGTCTTCTGTCCGTCAACCAGTTTGCAATCCAGGCCACCACCTCGGCACTCACTCCTAAGCTTCTCATTTTATTCACCAGTCTCCTATGTGGACCATATCAAAAGCTTTGCTGAAATCCAAGTGTTCTTCCTTGATCCAATTCCTTGGTTACCCAGTCAAAAAAGTCAATCAGATTTGTCTGGCAGTATCTTCCCCTGGTGAATCCATGCTGCCTCTGGTCCAGCAATTCTCCCGACTGTAGATAGTTCACTATTCTCTCTTTCAACAGTGACTCCATTACTTTTCCCACCACTTAAGTGAGGCTAACTGGTCTGTAGTTATCAGCCTCTTCTCTGTTCCCACTCTTGTGAAGTGGGACCACCACCGCTCTTCTCCAATCACTCGGCACCACTCCTGTTTCTAGGTATATATTGAACAGGTCACACAGCAGACCCGCCAGCACATCTCTGAGCTCCCTCAGTATCCTGGGATGAACCTCATCAGGCCCCATGGCTTTGTCCACTTTCAGTTTTCCCAGCTCTTCCCATACATTCTCTACTGTAAATGGAGTTACATCTACTCCACTCCCCTCCAGTTTCTTGTTAACTAGCGACGGTCCTTCTCCAGGGTCCTCTTTAGTGAACACAGAACTGACGTATTCGTTTAATATTTCTGCCATTTCTTCTAAGAAAACTAAAAAGTCATGGGATAGGAGGCGATAGCCTTTTGTGGATTACAAACTGGTTAAAAGACAGAAAGTAGGATTAAATGGTCAATTTTCTCAGTGGAAAAGGGTAAACTGTGGAGTGCCTTAGGGATCTGTACTTGGACCGGTGCTTTTCAATATATTTATAAATGATCTTGGACTTTGTCAAACGCCTTCTAAAAATCCAAATACACTACATCTACCAGTTCACCTTTATCCACATATTTATTAACACCTTCAAAAAGTGAAGCAGATTTGTTAGGGAAGACTTCCCATGAGTAAATCCATGTTGACTGTGTTCCATTAAACCATGTCTTTCTCTATGCTCTATGATTTTGATCTTTAGAAAAGTTTCCACTATTTTTCCTGGCACTGAATTCAGGCTCACTGGTCTATAGTTTCCCGGATCACCCCTGGAGCCCTTTTTAAATATGGGGTTACATTGGCAACTCACATTCTTATCATATAACCTTTTATTGCTCCATATACAGCCCCAGCCCCTAATGTGCCCAAAACCACTTTTTTTACACCAGGTTTGGAGCCAGGAATTGAGATTATTTATATGTCAGAGCCTTTCCTTTCCTTTTCCATGAAAAGGTAATACTTCTGTTGCGTTCGTGCCTATTCTCACCCTCACTCCACCCTCTCTACCTTTGTGGCAACTCCCTTCGGCTCAGACGGACAGATGCAGCCACGGCTTCTCTCCGCCTCTTGGTCCCGGAATCCCCGGGCTGGCTTGATGCTATGGATCCACCATGTTCCTGATGATGTATTGATTGAATTGGCCTAAAAAATACTGTTTAGCTGGGGAAAGATTGCTCATCTTTTTTGTATGATATGGAGGAGTTTACCTCTGTTATCATTCTTGTTATATGCCATGAAAAAGTTAATAAACAAAGTTATAAAAAAAAAAAAAAAAAGCTTAGGTTGGTAGGTTATTGTCTGTTTTTACCTTAAATTCAACCCCATAAAATTAATCCTTAAACTTGTCCATAGCCTCACACTTAAACGCTAAGAACTCTAATTTATAAGCAGGATAGGTTCTTTCAGTTTCACTCAGTTTGCAGCTTGCATAAGCCATGGGTCTTAGTTCTTTTGGATGTGGCTAATTATCAGGGCCAAAAAAAGATGGTTTGATGGGTTTTGAACTAGGCTCCACCAGGTTAGAGGTCTGTGCCCTGATGCTGTTGCCACAGAATGGGTTAAGGCAGCCTTGGCATGAAACACAACCATGTCCTCCCCCCCCCCCCCCCTCTGAGGATCTAGATTGGTCCTCGGGATGCTCAAAAGGGCTTGCTGGGAAAGGCCCAGTGTTTGGGCAACTAGATGGCTAAGGGCTATAGGGTAG
The DNA here is from genome assembly GCF_901001135.1 of Rhinatrema bivittatum. NCBI lineage: Eukaryota > Metazoa > Chordata > Amphibia > Gymnophiona > Rhinatrematidae > Rhinatrema > Rhinatrema bivittatum. The sequence continues at coordinate 149,396,761 of NC_042617.1, read as the reverse complement.
ATCTGGATTTTGAATTTGAATGATGGTAAAACAACCCAGCATGATCGGGCCTGGACAAAACATTCACAGAAAGTAGTGAATTGTTTGCACTAAATTGTAAATTCAGTATTAATTGTAAATAAACCTGTGACCTATGTTGTGTCCAGAGGGCCCTAAACTGACACTGATATATAACCACCTCAGGCCATCCAGGCAAGCATATATATCTGAGGTTGCAGTTCATAGAGCTTGCCTAGTTCAGCAAAAAAAACCTATGCCAATGTATTATAAAGTGTATGAAACTTTTAAAGGCAATCTCACATTCCTGAGTTCATCTTATGCCAAAGGGCTCTGGTACTTTATAATATTCCCACTTGTCAGCCACCCAGCACTTCTACTTTTGGTTCATGGGTGTGTAACCATATATCAGACCCAGTAAAGTGTTTAAAATCTTTGAATAGTTTTTCGCAAATTATCTATAATAACCACTAAAACCAAAATTGAATTAATACCTTGAGGTTGGCTGGACATGGCCAGGTGGTGAAGGAAACTATTTTATCATAATCCTTAGAAAAACTCAGGATAATTTTCAAAGGAAAATGTAAATGTAGATGTACATGCTACCATAGCAATTTTCAAAAGCCTATTTACCCATATTAAGTGCACTTAACATAAGTAAAACCTATTGACAATTCAATAGCATATATTGTAGCAATTTTCAAAAGCCTTTTCTTTTGAATATCTGGTTATATTTAAAGTTATCCGCTTATTCTTACCTAGATAACTCTAATATTAACTGGCTATATTCAAAAGACTATAGCAGATTAATTGCTGAGAGGTTATTTAAAAAAAAAAAAAAAAAGACAAACAGACCATGGGTCTACAAGCCCTAGCCAGCCTCCCTCCTCCCTCCAACCCGAGGTCCAAAGGCTCAGCCTTGCAGGGCTGAACCTGCCGTCTACCCTCAAAGCTCCCTGCATCTGATTAGTAAGAAAATACAGAGGCTGGAGGTCAGTCCTGGTCTCTCCCCCTCCCCCCAACTCCTCGTTCCCATTTGTTTTCCATAAATTTGTATTTCAAGGTCCCTCCTCCTTTCCCCCACCCCAATCCTTTACCTTCCATCCTCGTCCTCCGGAAATGTTTGTGCATATTAGGCCCGGATCGTGCGAGCTTCCTACCATGACCTGAGTTCAACACTTCTGATGCATCTAAGCAGCTATGATGGAAGCTCAGGCTTCCACCCTAGCACTCATAGGACCTATGGTAGAAGCATATGATCCATCGTAACTGCCTAGCTACGCCAGAAGGGTTGGGTTCGGGTAGCGGTAGGAAGCTACTGTGATCCAGGCTGAATATACACATAAAGTTCAGGTACAGTCAGGGGGAACGAGGCGGGACCCTGAGATACAAATTTATGAAAAAATAAATGGGACATGGGAGCAAGGGGTAGGGAAGGGAGAGTGACTGGCACCAACCCGCATCCTCTATAATTTCTTCCTACTCAGATGCAGGGATATCTTTTGAAGAGATCCGGTTAATTGGCAGGTTATTCGTCCAAAAAAACAGGCCTAAAGTTATCCAGCTAATCTAGTTGGATATAGCCAATATTCGGCTAAGTTAATCAGATAACTCAACCCCTCCCTGGAACACCCCTTGTATATATATATATATATATAATTTAGCCAGATAAGTGGCTGAATATGCCAAATTTGCCATTTGGATGGATAACCCATTAATCTTCAATTGCTCTCTGATTCTAAGTGTATTAGGAAAGGCCTGAAAACGTTTTTGTTTTGTGATTAATTTTATTATTATATCATTTTTTACTGTTTTATTTGTTTGTTTTATCTCTAACTTTATAGATTGTTGGTGATATGGTGGGCTATAAATATTGTAATAAAGTATTGTAATACGTATTATAATAAATAAAAAAATATTTGGGTTTTTGAGTTTTGGATTGAGCAGCAACTTATCTATCATTCACTTTTGGGACTACTGGATAGTTTGCTGTGAATTGACTATGCCATCCACTAGGAATGTGCATTCATTTTAAATGAATGGGCATTCCAAAACAAATGAGACCCTAGTTGTTTGGTACATGTATCCCTGAAATAAATGGAGGGACCAGACAATTAAAACTAATCCTATTTATCCCAGTTTTTCATTCCCCATTCATTTCTAGCCATGGATCTATGCCGGCACCTGGATCAAGGTCCGAGGCCTAGCCCAGGTCCAAGCCTGAGGCTTGGTCAAAGTAGGATCCCGAAGATGGGGCCTGCCCAAGACCAGGGCCTGGTTGCCAAGGCTCGAGGCCTTACTCGGCTCCAACACCAGGGCCCGGCCAAGACCAGTTCTTAACACCTAGACCAAACACCATTGCCTGGCCGACACTGGGTCTTAGTTGTCTAAGCCTGAGGCCTAGGTCCAGGTACTAGGCCTAGGCCCGAACACAGGGCCAGGCCTGAGACCAAGTCTTGGTCACAGAGGCCCAGACCAAGGCTTGGGTCTGACGCTGGGGTGAAGCTGGGCCAAGTCTCAATGCCAAGGCCTGGACATTGGCCTAAGACCATGCTCAACAACAAAGCCCAACAGAAGCCAGGGCCCATCACTGAGGCCAAGGCCCAGGACTGAGGCCTAAGCCCAGGCCTAAACCTGGGAGGACACCTGAGGCCTAAGCCTGAAGCCCTGGGAACACGCCTCATATCATCTTCTTTTCTTGATATGGCAACTAAAAATGATGTCCTCCACCTGGAGGATGCACCACCGTGATGTTACTTGATGTCTTCCTCCAGAACAAGTGGCAATAAAATGGCATCATCTACACTGGAGGAAGGCACCACAGTAACATCTTTGTGGTGCATCCTCCGGGTGGAAGACATCATTTTTAGTTATCAGATCAAGAACGAAGATGCCACAACACCTGATCCTGGACATATGGACCTAAGCCTTGGGCCTGGAGCTAGCCAAGACCTGGCATCCAGTGACAGTACCTAGCCACTTCTGTGCCCCAGCTAAAGGCCTGGGCTAGGCCCAGGTTTCAATAATGGGTCCTGTTGTCTGACCCAGGCCTACATCTTAAGCTTGGGCCTGTCCTTGTCTGGGCACTAGCATCAGTCCTAAGCATGGGCCCTGTTGACCGGTACCTGGCCTAGACAGGCCCAGGCCTCGGCCTCAGGACTTGGCCCCAGCATTAGACCCTTGACCTAGGGCTGGGCTTCAGTGACTAGGACTTAGCCTTGGGTCAGGCTCCAACATCAGGTCTGTCTAAGCCTAGGCCCAGGCCTCAGTGTTAGTTCCCAGCCTCAGCCTGACCTTTGGTGACAAGACCCAGCCTAGGCCTGGGCCTCAGCAACAGAACCCAGCCTTGAACTGAACCCCAACATCATGCCTAGGCCCTAGGTCTAATCCTGAACCTTAGCGAAAGAACCTGGAATTGTGCTTGGGTCCCAGCCTATTTTTCTTTTATTGTGAAATCAATGGGGCCTACCTCCATTGACTTCAATGCAAAATGAAAAACTAATGTAACAAATGAATGAATATTTTATGTTACAAAACGAATGAAATAAATTAACAAGCCAATGAACTGATACACATTTTTTAGGCTGCACATCCCTATCATCTTCAATTGGACTTTGTGTAAAAGTAATTATTTTTATTCTTCAATGATTCATTAGATAATGGTATTTTTTTTAAGTCTGAAGTAATTTTTTTAATTGCAAAAGGAAAATATAAAGTGAATGGATTTGAATTTTACTTAGTTTTATTTTACTCTATTTGCTTGATTTATCACTATTTCTTACATCAATAAAACAATGCAATGTACAGATATAAATATTACTACTGGTAAATTATTATATTTCAAACACTTTAAACCCGTAGGCTATTTAAGGCTTGTGATATTAATTATTGGTTGGGTTGTTATGAGTTCTATGCCACCATTAATTTCTTATAAAGTACTATTTTTTAATGCTATATTTTTAAACTGTTTATAGACCTTATTTTGAGTGTAATATGTTTGTGTAAGTTTCTTTGTGCTTCTTTTTTGTTTGCCTAAATGTAATAATGTTACCTCCCTGCTGTAATGCCACACCTCCATAACTGTAAATGTCACTTTCCACCATCTGATTCTGAAAACAGAAGGACAAGTAGGGATACTACAAGGTTATTCCATAGATTTAACATTTTACATTTGGAAGTCTAATAAATAAAAAGAATACAAAATAAAAATAAATGGTTTAAAGGTAAGAAGGATGGAAGAACACTAAGAACTAATAGTTGATTCCATTCTGCTTAAAGCAGTGTGTATTGTTATATGAGTGTCAATGTTAACCATCCTATCTTCCTTTCTTTTTTCCATTGGTTGGGCAATTGAAAGAAAAGATATGGGTACAATATTTTGTATTTATATAATTGTGAATTTTTTCACCACTTAATTTTTGTTGTATCTGTAAATATAACCTCAGCTATTACCTTAGAGGTTATGATTATAAACTGCAGACAGTAAATAATTATCATCTAATTACCATGACCTGCAATATGTCTACTGTAACACGCTTTGAGCTCTTTTACTGGAAAAGCAAGAAACAAAATTGAAGTTAATGATGATTCTTGTGGGTATTTCAATAGGGTTTTGCTCCTCTGCCATATTTCCCCCCACCAAGTCCAGTACCTCATTTCTGGGCTTTCCCCCTACAAAATATGGGTAGATTTTAAAAGGGGTGCACATATGCTCACCAGATTTTAAAATACGCTCCCCTGGAGCAAAAGTAGCTTGCGCGCGCCGGCAGGACAGTGGCTAATTACTTCTGCTTCAGGGGAGCAGTAAGTAATAAAACAAAAAACTGGAAGTTGATAGGAAGGGCTTAGGGAGTGGGGAAGAGAGAAGAAGAAGAAGGGAGTTTAGGTAGGGGGGTAGATAAATTTCCTCCTAGTCCGCTCCTTAACTGGAGTGGACTGGGAGGGAACTGAGGAAGGCCTGATTGCGTCACCCTGCTTAATTTACTAAATTCCACCCACCCCCCACCCCACGAGTGCTGCCTGCACATGCACATGGCCCATAGATTTCTTATGTCTGCAAAAGCATGACACATGGGGAGGGATGCCAGTCTCAGCCCCCAGTGGATTCCTGACATGCCTATATCAATCAACCAAACATATGAATTGGTGCCTGATAGAAGTAGGGTATGGCTTCCAAGCTGGGAATCTGGATACACCCAGAATCAGAGCTTCTAACTTCTGGGCTTCCCCTGAAAGGTGAGGGGGAAACTTCATAGTCACAACTATATATTCCTTAGAGGTAATAGTGGTTGCTTATGACTCTCCGCTCCAGGCTCTGCCATGTTTGGAGTGGGACATGTGACAGCCTAGCATCATAGAAACTCTGGCACACAAGGGAGACTTGGGACCCACTATCCAATAAGGCCCGGGTGGTTACACCTGTAATTTGCATAGGGATAATGGATTTGGGTCCTGTTAGCCCCTCCAGCACAGGACTCGCAACCCAATCAGATGGCTTTAGAGGTGACAGGCAGCTATCAACATATATGGCTCTAGGATGATCTCCCACTCTGGATCCTTCATAGTTTACCTGATTTAGGAAAGCCCACACCTCTACCCATGCAACTTGGGGAAGTGAACCTACAATCTTTCTAGTAGAACCCTGGTTTCCTTGCTTATTGTGTGCTCCATTTATGGGCACATTCTCTGTGGACTGTCTGGGTAGCTCCTACCCCCTCTACTCCCACTGTGGAACCGCTCTCTTTGGAGAGTCATTTAGTCTTCAGGGCCTCTAGCCCTGACGTCAGTTTATGGAGGTAGCTTTCAAAGCAGTTACATGTGTAAATGTAACTTACTGTCGTAAGTTTTTCAAACTCCCACTTGTCCTTAAAGTGCATTTACACATGTAAAACCCAGTTTTTTAAGCATGTAAATCATTTTGAAAATTACCCCCTATCTAAGCCTGGTATTCATTTTCTGTGGTCAGGGTTGGTCCATGTTTCCCTACCCCACTTCTTTCTTTTTGGGAACCATAGTTGGGGGGGGGGGGGGGGTTGGATGATCCTGGAGGGTCTTAATTTCTCATACCAGTCTCTCTTCTAGTCTGTGGTGGGGTCCTTCTCTGCTGGGGTGACCTAGAGAGTTCCTCATGACCTCTTGGTCTTTCTTTTGTCTAATCCCCCTTATCACAACAACAAAAGGAGTGGGGTCCCCCCCCCCCCCCCCTTCTCGCCACTAACCTGATTTTGATCACTGTAACATCTGATTACAAGGTCACCTCTTATTATCTCTTCAGTTTCAATACTGTCCTTATCCTGAGCTCGGATTGCCCCTCATACCACAGCTTTTAATAAGACGTGCTCCAGATGGGCTGCACATTGAGAGAGCTGCTTTCCAGGTCTCTGCATTGCAGTTTTAAAGTGAATAAAACAATCCTCTTTGTTTTCTGTACTACCATACATACATACATACATTCCCACTAAAATATCCAGTTAATCCTGGGCAGCAGCCTCAGACTTGATAAGAGTCAGATACAGGAGTGGAGGGGGCGACGTTAATCTGGTTTAAATATTTTTTGATGAATCACTCGTCACAAATAGGTTGGAGCGCAGAATTGTATGATCCCAGAGTAATAACGAGTGGGGTTCCTCAAGGGTCTGTTTCATCCCCCACATTATTTATTTTGTATATGGCATCAATGGCAACTTTAATCCAAAATTTAAGATTTTCTAGATGCTGATGATATCCAGGTGTTAGCTTATCTTAAATTGGATGAGACTGAAAAATAGCGCAGACTTAACCGCTATCTTGACAGAATAACTAAATGGTTTACTTTTACATAAATGAAAAGCTAGTCTCCTCAAATCGGAAGTTATTTGATACAGCAGAAGGAAGGCTGTTCGCAAGATAGCTCGTGGGATGTCAGGATTTTATATCCCTTTATCAGAGGTGATGTCCATCCTTGGTGAGGATAGCTGTCTTACTATGTCCAGTCATGTTTCAACACTGATAATTTTCTACCCTTGTTTCTTCCATGGTCTGAAACAGTTTTTAGATAAACCTGATTTAGCCACACTGGTGCATGCTTTTGTCATCTCTCGCTCAGACTGCCGTAATTCCCTATTTCCGGGCTGGTCAGAAACCTCTTTGAAACAACTCCAGTTTCTATAAAATAGACCTGCTAAGATAATTTTTGGAATGTCAGAATATGATCATGTGATCCCTTTGTTGGTACTAAGGAATGCATTTCCATTAGAAATAATATTAGAGCCAAATTGGGATAAATTTAGAAAACACGTTGTTTTAAATCATATTTTAATGCTTAGAATGTGATATACTTAGGGAGGAATTTTGCTGCTGATTTTTAGTTGATATTTGTTAATTTTTTAGGTTTTTTTTTCTATCTAATTATCTATAAAGAGGTCTCTATTCAGGTTGCTGGCAAGCAACCAAGTTATTGTGCTAAAGTTAGACAGATAACTTGTCCTAGATATTCAGTGTGATAAATACCCTGCTGAATGTACTCTCCTAAAGTTATCTGGCTACATGTAGATTTTAGCTGGAATCGTCATTATCCAGCTAAAGTCCAGCTGGATAAAAAAAGAGGTATTCCTGGGGGTGTTTCAGGAAAGAGTTAAGTTATCTGGCCACCATAGCCAAATTTCACTTCTATTTGGTTAAGTTAGCTGGATAACTTTAGACCTCCAGGGCAAGCTGAAAGTTATCTGGCCTTGTGTGGCCGGATAATTTGCTACTTAACCGGATATCCAGTTAAGTAGCACTGTAAACATTTAAGAAAGAGAAGTCATAAAGGGGCCTGTGGCTTGATTCTCTCCCTCCTCCCCTTCTAAATTTCTTAACTAGCCCTATCAAACTGTGCACCTCCATCTCCTAATTCCCTTTTAGCTTTCATAAAAATGTTTCAAGTCCACCTGTTGGTCCCCCTCTCACCATTCCCCTGATCTAGTAATATTAAATAGTGCTGCCGCCAGACCCTGCCACCCATCCACAGTCCTAAGGTCCTGCAGTGCATCCTCTTCATCCCCTTAGACCTCTTCCCATTCCCTACGAATCAAAAACTAAGGGCCTCATTTTCTAAAGTATCACAGGCCTGCGATACTTTAGGTAATGAGGGGTGGGGGATTGACCTGGGGGGCGATCCTGCGCTAGCTGGCAGCGATCACACCACCGCAGTGCGATCGCTGCTGGTTTCGCACCCAATAGCGCCACCATAGAAGGTGTAGCTATTGGACGCGAACTCGGACGCGAAAAGGCCCTTACCTTTTCGTCGTCTGTGGCGTCTTCGCGGAGTCGGCCCCGGTGATGCCCCGACTCCTCCTCTTCCGGGGCCGACTCCACCCCCATCCTGGTATCGCACGCGATAAGGGACTTTTCGCATGTGAAACATCCCTTATCGCATGCGAGCCACTTGGAAAATGACCCCCTAAATCTCTGCTGGGAGCAGGTTTTGAATGTACCCATTCCCGGCACTCCAGCACTTTTTATGACAGAAACTGTGCTGGAAGCATAAATTGTGCAGTCCCATCGCTGAGGCCCAGACCTAGGCACAGGCCCAATTTTACACCTGCTGATTATCTTGCGTAATTGATATCAAACTTGTTTATTATATACTATTGGCTGGGTGGGAAGTCTGGGTGAATTGGAGAGAGTTCAGGTTTAAGAACTAGGAGGGATCTCGAACTGGTAGAGGGATCGGAAAACTGGTAATTTCAATTACGCACGCATGTTTTAAATTAAACTGACTTCAGTAGGTAAATAGACTTTTACGTGAGCAAGTCCTACTTCTGTTTGCACTTAAAATATATGTTTATATATTTTTTAAATTGGTAGGAAAACTATACTGATTTAATGCATTGAAATACTCGCTTTCAATGCATTGCAATTGTTCATGCATAAGTATACATATATACGTATGTTGGGGGTGTTGCGATTCTGCTTGTGGGATAAGCCCACAAGCAGCCTCTCACCTCTTCGCTGCTGCCATCTGCAGCGGGCCGCTGCCACTGTCATCTATGCCACTCTCCTTATGGCCTGGAGGCCGCCGATGTCATCGTCTTCCTCTGTGGTCAGGGAGCCGCAGTCGTGGGACCTTCCCGCGGCAGGGCACTGCCATCTTCCATACCTGTCTTTGCGGATAGAAGCCACCATTGCCAGGGCCTTGTTTTGCGGCCTGGTGCCGCTTCTGTGTGTTCCTCTTTCGCGGCCAGGAGGCCACCCCGGAGCTCCTCTTCCTGCAACAGGGAGCTGCCAACTTCTGTCTTTGTGGCATGGAGCCACCAACGTGTGGGCCTTCCCTCGTGGTACGGACGCTGCCACCGCTTTCCATGGTCCTGCCTCTTCCTAGGCATGCGGCCGCACCTCTTCCCTGCATTTAAAAGGCCCACGCTGGGCAGGGCTCTGAGACTCCTCTTAATGACGTTCTTAGGCATCTCCTTCTTCAGCCCTATAAAGAGGGCCTTTCTTCAGTCTCTCGTCACCTTTTCAAGGAGTTGGTTAGCTCCTGGATTCATCTTGGTTCCAGCTCTTCATTCCAGGAGCCTTCTTCACTTCATCTCGCTTCTTCAAGGCATTCTGTTCATTGTGGAAATTCCCTTGTCTTCGTCTCTGGTTCCTGATCCATTGTCTTCACCTTCACTCCATGTCCTGGTCTCTCGTCAGATCCTGTCTTCGACCGCCTCGTCTTCAAGGTGTTTCTGTCTTCTGATGCTCCTCCCTTCGTATCCTCCTAGTTCCGATGCTACTGCTCCTGAGGTACCTGAGGATTCCTGCTCCTTGTCACAGACATTCCATATGTCCTTATCTCCAGAGGTCTCCGTCGCCTAGTGGTTCTGAGTCCTGATGTTCCGATGTACCTGATGTCCTTCATCCCTGTCCTGATCCTGATGTCCTCTTCGTCCAGCTTCCAGGTTCCTTTCATCTATTCTTCTTGGCGTGCCTCTGTCATGGCCCGCCTTCACCTTGCAGCACAAGTCTCTGATGGACTGTTGCTTTTAATGTTCCTGAATCTGAGTTCCAAGTTCCGAGTCTTGAATCCTGAGTCTTGTATCCTGTTCCCGGTCATCAAAGTCCTTGCCTGCTTCCATCCATACCTAAGACTCTGCCAGAACCTGCTCCGCTTCAGCGTGGTCCACAACCAGCCATGGTGGCTGTGTAGGGTGTGCCCCGGTGCAGGCCTCTCCTGAATCTTTGTCATGTCCTGGCTTCAAATTCCACTTCTTCACCTGGAGTCTGCTTCGCATTCAACGTGGTCCTCGACCAGCCGTGGCGGCTGTGTAGGGCACGCTGCAATGCAGCTTTCATCCATTACTTTCACTCAAGTCCTGAATCCTTGCCTGAGACCTTCGTGTAACCTAAATCCTTGTCTGAGTCTTCTGAGTTACCCAAATCCTTGCCTGAGTCTTCTGAATAACCTGAGTCTTCATCTGAGTCTTTTAAGTAACCTGTTTGTCTATCTGAATCCTCTAAGCATCCTGCATCTAAGCTTCCAGCATCCTTGTCCACATCTGAGCATCTTGTATCTCCATCCATGTTTGAGCATCCTGAACCTTCATCCACATCGGAATCCTTGCCTGAGTTCCAAGTTTCCTCATCTTGTCCAAGTCTCCAAGTTCCTCGTCTTGTTCCTGTTCCAGTACCATCACTTGTCCTCGACCTCTGTCCATCCCATTGCATCTGCCGTTCCCTAGTGGCAGGTCCGAAAGCGCTATCGAGTGGCCGGAGGGCTACCCCAGAGACCAGCATGGCATTGTTGGGTGTCTTCTGGTGCGATGGGTTCGGCAGGGGTTAAGCTTCCTGGTCTTCTCTCTGTCCGCCTGTGCTAGAGCACGCCATACCTCGGCGCTCCCTGGAGTCCTCTGGGGTCGTGCCATGGCCCAGGGCACACTAAATCTCCCGGAATCAGGATCGCTCCCTAGCGCTCCCCCAACAGAGGGTAGACATACTGTATGCGTATTTTATAATATATGCTTATCTGATTCTTGCAGATTATAAAATACTATCATCGTTCTCCAGGTGGCCATATATACATGTAAATGCAGCCTCTCAGAGTTGTTTGAAAGTTACCCTCTGAGTGTTTTAGTGTCTATGTTTAATTTTTAATGACATGCAAGATAAAAATAAAATTTTTATGAATTTTAGTACATAGCCCCAAGACAGGGGGGGAAAAGCTGACAAGGTGGAAAGATCTTTGGGAAGTGGAACAGTGCATTAAACTAAAAGGAACCATTGTAAGGACAGCAAATCTGTTAGGAAAGGAAATAAAAGGAGGAAGAGAAGATGTCCAGTATGCTTTTCAAAAGAGGGGCTGAAAAGGTAAGAGCAAAAAAAAATGAGCCCTCAAAAAGGTACAAGGGATCTCAAAAAGAGGACAAGAGCACTCTCTTGCGAAGCTGAAGGAAGAGGGGAAGATAGTACAGCAAAGGTAACAGTGGATGGAAGCAGGTCTAAGGCAGTAAAGCAAGGTGACAAGACTTATTTTTATTGTATTTTATCTATTTAATATTTCTTAAATTCTGCACTTTCCAGAGAAACTTTTCAGATATATCAGCAAAAGAAGAATGTGTAGAGATGGGATTTATGAACTAGGTGAAACAGATGAAGGTAGAGACAATGACAAGGAAAAGGCAGAAACACAGGATGCATTCTTTTGTTCGGTGCTCACCAAAGAAGGGAGTGGAAAAGGACCTCTGATCGTTCTCTCTCTTCATAAGAGCAGAGCTAGAGAGGAGTTGGTAGCTGATTAGTCTGACCTCAGTGATGGATAAATTAATGGAGACCAGGTTTTTATGGCCTGGTTTGGCCTCTGTTGGAAATAGGATGCTGGGCTTGATGGACCCTTGGTCTGACACAGCATGGCAATTTCTTATGTACTAAGGAAAAGGATAGTGCTATAACTAGAATCAAGTGAGTTCCAGTGTCCAACCTAGCATGGTTTTCACCAGAGGGAGCCCACACAGATCTGATCATTTTTTTTAAATTGTGTTACCAGAGAACTAGATAATGGATGAGTACTGGATATGGTATACTTCAGTTTCCTTAAAGCTTGTGCCACTCTATCACATAGGAGGCTCATAAGTATTAAACAGAGCTGTCTAGGAGAGGGTCCCAAGGTAGCTAACTGGTTTAGAAACTGGTTAAGTGATAGACAGTATAAGGTAGTATAAATGAAGTTCACTCCAAGGAATAATGGGTTATTAGGGGAATGTTTCAGGAATCAATCACAGAGCCAATTCTATTCAACATTTTCAGAAATGATATTATAAAGGGTTAGTAGGAGAACTTTGTCTTTTCACAGATACAGAAAACTGCAACAGAGGTGACATTCGTGACTGAGAAGACAAAAGAATGAGCTACGAAATCTTGAGACATAGCCAAGCGGCTGGCTGCTAATATTTAAAGCAAAGAATTATAAAGTCATGAATTCAGGAAGAAATGCACAACAGGAGATAAGATACTGATGTGCACCAAATAAGAAGGATCTGACTGATTATACCTGATTATCTCTAGAATACAAAGCATTATGAAAGAACAGTAGCCAAAGGACTGCTAGAATGAATATGGAGAAATATAATCAGTTGAAAAATAGGAGATGATAATGCCTCAGTACAAGATAGGCCAGTGAAACCTGGAGTGGAAATGAAGGATGTGTGAGAAGAAAGTGTTGTGGGGGGTCATTGGTGAATGATAAGAAACTGGAAGAGAGGTTGATGTGCATGATAAAAATCTATATAGGGGTTGTCCTGTCATGTGTGCATGGAAATTCTTCTTATGTTTGTGTGTTATGCTGTCAGCTAATGGATGCATTGGCAATTATATTAGCAGGTTTGCTATGTGCATCTGCCAGAGCTGTACACATTTGTAGCCTTTGCTTTCATTGTCCAGGCTAGTGTAGAAAGCAGTGCATTCTGGGAGATCTGCCTTCACTGTGTGGGAACCCTTCATTTTAAACAGCAGATCTCAGCTAAACCTGCAGCAGCTGCTACTTATCTTTCTGAGACCCCACAGAAAGCATCATATTTTTTTACCTGGTGAAGCTGAATATTCAAAAAAGGCCACAATAATCCATCTGCAATACAGTTCAGATACTTTGTTCAAATTTATTCTCGCCTCCAGTTTATCCCCTAGTAAAATGTATGTTTTCCAGTTTCTATTCTTCAATGTTTTGAATTTTAACACACTCAGCCTGTCTTTGTATATGAACAAGAGTTTAGTTGTAGTCACGTAGCGCGATGCACAGCAAGGACAGAACCGGGATAATGAGGCCCAAAAGTATGTGAGCACCATTTCGGGAGTGGCGTGGAGAGTATCTGGGAAGAGCATGATAGAACTGTAGAAGAGGTTTTTCTACTGGTAACTATATTATACCACTAAACATCTTATAAACTCATGTATAACAACATGAGTTTATAAGACAACAACAAAGTGTCCTAATCCAGAAAGAAGCCAGTTCTCTTCTAGGCCGAGAATGGCCTCCAGGCATATGTTTGTGTTTTTAACCAGATAGGCTAAGTCAAAGACATTACCCATTTTGTTTCATACTATTTCTAAACTGAACAATAAAAAAACTTCATAAAATTTTGTTTTTTTTAAATTTTTATTTAGTGTGCACTATTTGAGTTAGTGCACATTATTACATCTCAAATAATGCGCAGTAAATCAAAATAGTGTGCACTAAAACTAACAAAGCCAAAAAATAAAAAAGGGGGAAAACAAAATGAAATAAAATGAACCAAAAATTTACTGATGCACACCCCTAGTGGATATTAGAAATCTGTATTATTGCAATTGTGTAGGACTTGTAGCAGAAGCAAGAAGCTGTAGATAGAAGAAGATAGGGGAATGTAAGAACATAGAGGAGAGAGAACATGGAGGATGGCAAGCTGGGAGATGGCGGAATAGAAAAGACAGATAAAAAGACTGGCGTCAAAAGAGATACTGAAGGGAGATGATGTGGTGATGATGAGAGTGGAGAAGACGAATGCAAGAAATACTACTTCTACTACTATTTATCATTTCTATAGCAAACCTAGATATATTCACAGCACTGTCCAAATAGACAGTCCCTTCTCCCTAGAGCTTTCTTAATCTTCAAATCCCGCTCAGACTACATACCTCATTCAGACCCATCAGAGAAGCCTACAGAGGATCACTGCATGTCCCCCAAACCAAATCTACACATCGACTAGCATTCAGAGACCGGGCCTTCTCTACAGCGGGACCTTCTATATGGAATGCCATTCCCCCTGATCTCAGACAGGAACCATGCTTACTAACATTCAGAAAAAGGCTTAAGACTTGGCTGTTCAAACAAGCCTTTCCCGAACCTAACTGAAGCACCGCAATAACTTTGAGTGACTCTCAGCACAATGTAAATAATTGCTCATCCTACTGTTAAGTTACTCTAGCTTTGTCTTCTTCTTCCCCCAGTTCTAGTACCCTTGTTTTATTGTAACTTTTTTGCTCCTCTCCACTTGTTTAATGTTCAAGGCTTTTACACCCCCTGATAACTGTAAACCAGCATGATGTGATTGTATCATGAATGCCGGTATAGAAAAGCTCTAAATAAATAAATAAATAAATAAATAAGACAAATATATAGGACAAATAGACTTTGGGAATTTTATTTGTGAAGAAACTATTTAAAACCAACAAGGCTGTGACAGGAGAAACAGGGGTTAAGATTTAAAAGCAGCCTAAAAAATAGAGGGTTTTTAGACTGGAATATAAATAAGGCAAGAGAAAAAGCATGACATACCAGCTCAGGAAGTCTATCCCAAGCATATGGTATAGCCAAGTAGAAAGTACAGAGCCAGGAGTTGGCAGTAGAGGAGAAGGGCAAAATAGGAGTATCTCGCCTGATGAGCGAAGCACACGAGGAGGGGTGTAGAGAAAGATGAGAGGTTGTGTGGTGGAGCTGCAGAGCGAAGGTGAATAAGAGAAGCTGTAATTGTCTGTGGAAACAGTTAAAGAACAAATGTAGTGACGTGAGCTGAGGGGTTATTTGCCTCAAAAAGTGGGGGTTTTAGGCTAGATTTGAACAAGTCCAGAAAAAGAGCATAATACAGCAACTCAGGAAACCTCATCCAAGTGTATGGTCCAACAAGGAAGAAAGTACAAATTTGGGAGTTGGCAATGGAAGACACAGGGGCCTAAGGGTAGAGAAGTAACCAGGGGCTGTTTGCTTTATCGGGGGATTGGGCTTTCTCCGATAGACCGTTCACTCCCATCACGTGATTTTTTTTCTTTTAAACTTCCTGGCACAGCTGGGAGGGCAGCGGCAGCAGCAGGAGAGGCTGCGGGGTGGCGAAGTCACCTGCCGAAATGAGGCCACCACGGGAGCCCGTCCCCATGGCGGCGAAGACCCCCTGCTGCATTAAGGTCACCATGGGAGCCTGTCCTCGTGGCAGCAAAGATCCACCCGCCGAAACAAGGTCACCACGGGAGCCCATCCCTGTGGTGGCAAAGACTGGGTTTGCGGTGAGCCCCGGTGGGCATGGGCCTGGGTGATTGCATAGGCATGCAATCACCCAGGATTCAGTTCTCACACCCAGGCTCCCATGCAGCATGGGCGCTTGGGTGTTTGCATGGGGGAATGGGCACCTGGGTGTTTGCATGTGGGATTGGATGCCTGGGTGTAAGAATGGAATAATTAGAGCCTGGGTACCTGGGTGGGAGAGTGGGAGCCTGGCTGTGTGAGTGAGAGCTTGTGTGTGTGTGTGTGGTAGAACATGAAAGAGTGAGAGCTTGTGTATGTAAGGGAGTCTTTGAAAGAAAGTATGAGACTTTGTGTGTGTGTGTGAGAGAGAGGAAAGGAAGAAGATAGGAGAGAGAAGAAGCAGAGAGAGAAGAGTGACCCTTAGAAAGAATTAGGAAAAGACTGACAAAGGAAAGTAGAAAAAAGAGACCTGGAGCAACCGATCAGAAAAATAAAAAGAATAGGGATGTGAATCGTTTTTCAACGATTAAAATTATCGTCCGATAAAGTTTATATCCTTTTAAATCGTTATAGAACACGATACAATAGAAATTCTAACGATTTATCGTTAAAAATCGTTAAATCGTGTTAGTGCGCACTAACTCGAGTTAGTGCGCACTAACTCCCCGTTAGTGCGCACTAACTCGATTTAGTGCGCACTAACTGAAAATGATACAAATAAACACTTTCCAGGTCACTGAAGGTCAGTTAGGAATGAATATGTGTTCCTATTGGCTGGCTGCCCTCTTATCTATTGATATTACCAAGGTTACCACTGAGGTGATGGTTGGGGGGATGGGAAATGGAACTGGAAACTAACGAACACCAACAGAAAATGAAACAAAGTGTTCACACTTCCCAGGTCAGTAAAGGTCACTTAGGAATGAATATGTATGTATGTATTCCTATTGGCTGGCTGTGCTCTTATCTATTGATGTTACCAATATGGTTGGGGGGATGTGAAATGGAAACAGTTGGAAGCTTGACAAAAAAAGTAATGTAATGATCAGCACTCACGTGACTAGAACTTGTTTGTTTATTATTTTTGTTAGCAGGCACCTGAAATGCTAGTGCATGTTGAATTTGCCAATCACTGTGCATTTTAGAAAGGTGGTCCTGGCTGGAACTGTACACAGTTCAAATATATGTAATTGATTGTTGGTAAGTGTATTTTTTAAGTAGCCACACTGGCACAAGTATGTTTACTTTTCCTCCTACTTAACTCACTAGCTCAGCTTTGTAAGAAGGGCTTCTCTGCTTGTGTGTTGTTTTTGTTTGGTGTGAGGAGAGCAGAAACATCAGATCTTTATTCAATCTACTACAGTCATCTCTTACAGTGCCCTATCCCTATTAATACCAGGAGTGTTGTGATCTTCCTGCACACAGTGCCCTAACCCTGATACCAGTCTGAGACAGCTCCCTCCCTGCATTACTAGTGAGAGGCTGGCTTCACAGACAGGGGGGAGCTGCCTGACCCTCACTCCTGACTTCCCCCATGTCCCAGCTAGTGAATGGTGTGTGGGTGAGGGGGGGGGAGGATGGTGAAGTCTGAGACAGCTCCCTCCCTGCATTACTAGTGAGAGGCTGGCTTCACAGACAGGGGGGAGCTGCCTGACCCTCACTCCTGACTTCCCCCATGTCCCAGCTAGTGAATGGTGTGTGGGTGAGGGGGGGGGGGGGAGGATGGTGAAGTCTGAGACAGCTCCCTCCCTGCATTACTAGTGAGAGGCTGGCTTCGCAGACAGGGGGGAGCTGCCTGACCCTCACTCCTGACTTCCCCCATGTCCCAGCTAGTGAATGGTGTGTGGGTGAGGGGGGGGGGGGAGGATGGTGAAGTCTAAGACAGCTCCCTCCCTGCATTACTAGTGAGAGGCTGGCTTCACAGACAGGGGGGAGCTGCCTGACCCTCACTCCTGACTTCCCCCATGTCCCAGCTAGTGAATGGTGTGTGGGTGAGGGGGGGGGGAGGATGGTGAAGTCTGAGACAGCTCCCTCCCTGCATTACTAGTGAGAGGCTGGCTTCGCAGACAGGGGGGAGCTGCCTGACCCTCACTCCTGACTTCCCCCATGTCCCAGCTAGTGAATGGTGTGTGGGTGAGGGGGGGGGGGGAGGATGGTGAAGTCTGAGACAGCTCCCTCCCTGCATTACTAGTGAGAGGCTGGCTTTGCAGACAGGGGGGAGCAGCCTGACCCTCACTCCTGACTTCCCCCATGTCCCAGCTAGTGAATGGTGTGTGGGTGAGGGGGGAGGGGGGAGGATGGTGAAGTCTGAGACAGCTCCCTCCCTGCATTACTAGTGAGAGGCTGGCTTCACAGACAGGGGGGAGCTGCCTGACCCTCACTCCTGACTTCCCCCATGTCCCAGCTAGTGAATGGTGTGTGGGTGAGGGGGGGGGGGAGGATGGTGAAGTCTGAGACAGCTCCCTCCCTGCATTACTAGTGAGAGGCTGGCTTCGCAGACAGGGGGAGCTGCCTGACCCTCACTCCTGACTTCCCCCATGTCCCAGCTAGTGAATGGGGTGTGGGTGGGGGGGGGGGGGGGAGGATGGTGAAGTCTGAGACAGCTCCCTCCCTGCATTACTAGTGAGAGGCTGGCTTCACAGACAGGGGGGAGCTGCCTGACCCTCACTCCTGACTTCCCCCATGTCCCAGCTAGTGAATGGTGTGTGGGTGAGGGGGGGGGGGGAGGATGGTGAAGTCTGAGACAGCTCCCTCCCTGCATTACTAGTGAGAGGCTGGCTTCGCAGACAGGGGGGAGCTGCCTGACCCTCACTCCTGACTTCCCCCATGTTCCAGCTAGTGAATGGTGTGTGGGTGAGGGGGGGGGGGGAGGATGGTGAAGTCTGAGACAGCTCCCTCCCTGCATTACTAGTGAGAGGCTGGCTTCACAGACAGGGGGGAGCTGCCTGACCCTCACTCCTGACTTCCCCCATGTCCCAGCTAGTGAATGGTGTGTGGGTGAGGGGGTGGGGGGGAGGATGGTGAAGTCTGAGACAGCTCCCTCCCTGCATTACTAGTGAGAGGCTGGCTTCACAGACAGGGGGGAGCTGCCTGACCCTCACTCCTGACTTCCCCCATGTCCCAGCTAGTGAATGGTGTGTGGGTGAGGGGGGGGGGGGAGGATGGTGAAGTCTGAGACAGCTCCCTCCCTGCATTACTAGTGAGAGGCTGGCTTCGCAGACAGGGGGGAGCTGCCTGACCCTCACTCCTGACTTCCCCCATGTCCCAGCTAGTGAATGGTGTGTGGGTGAGGGGGGGGGGGAGGATGGTGAAGTCTGAGACAGCTCCCTCCCTGCATTACTAGTGAGAGGCTGGCTTCACAGACAGGGGGGAGCTGCCTGACCCTCACTCCTGACTTCCCCCATGTCCCAGCTAGTGAATGGTGTGTGGGTGAGGGGGGGGGAGGATGGTGAAGTCTGAGACAGCTCCCTCCCTGCATTACTAGTGAGAGGCTGGCTTCACAGACAGAGGGGAGCTGCCTGTCCCTCACTCCTGACTTCCCCCATGTCCCTGCTAGTGAATGGTGTGTGGGTGAGGGGGGGGGGGTGGATGGTGAAGTCTAAGACAGCTCCCTCCCTGCATTACTAGTGAGAGGCTGGCTTCACAGACAGGGGGGAGCTGCCTGACCCTCACTCCTGACTTCCCCCATGTCCCAGCTAGTGAATGGTGTGTGGGTAAGGGGGGGGGACGATGGTGAAGTCTGAGACAGCTCCCTCCCTGCATTACTAGTGAGAGGCTGGCTTCACAGACAGGGGGGAGCTGCCTGACCCTCACTCCTCCGGGGTATTGTGATCTTCCTGCACACAGTGCCCTATCCCTGATACCAGGGGTGTTGTGATCTTCCTGCATGCAGTGCCCTATCCCTATTAATACCAGGAGTGTTGTGATCTTCCTGCATGCAGTGCCCTATCCCTATTAATACCAGGAGTGTTGTGATCTTCCTGCATGCAGTGCCCTATCCCTGATATCGGGATGTGTGCAAGAAGATCACAACACCCCCGGTATCAGGAATAGGGCACTGTGTGCAGGAAGATCACAACACCCCCAGTATCAGGAATAGGGCACTGTGTGCAGGAAGATCACAACACTCCTGGTATTAATAGGGATAGGGCACTGTGTGCAGGAAGATCACAATACCCCTGGTATCAGGGATAGGGCACAAGTTCTAGTCACATTGACTGATCACATTACTTGTTTTGTCAAGCTACCAACTGTTTCCATTTCCCATCCCCCATATACTGTCAGTAGGAAACTTGGTAACATGAATAAATAAGAGGGCAGCCAATAGGAATACATATTCATTCCTAAACTGACCTTAACTGACCTGAAAAGTGTCAAATTGTATCATTTTCAGTTAGTGCGCACTAACTCCCAGTTAGTGCGCACTAACTCCCGTTAGTGCGCACTAACTCGAGTTAGTGCGCACTAATCGGAAAAAACGATTTTTAACGATTTTTTAACTAAAAAATCGTGCCTAAGACGATTTTCTTGCCCTGCCACACGATTTCTATCGTTAAGACGATATGGAAAACGATTCACATCCCTAAAAAAGAACAAAGGTAAAAAACAAATATTTTGAGATTTTAGCAATTGGAATATGCCATCTTTCAGTATATGCATTTCTTATGTATTTGTATTTTGCTCTTTAGCCTTCCACTGTTCAGTCTGGTTTCTCAGGCTTTCTATTTCGGTTTTATTTGCATGTTTCTATTTCTAAACTGTAGTCCCTTATTTCTGTATTAGGTAAGGGTCGGTCAGTGTTCTGCCTGAGTGTGACTGAGGTGCAGTATTGCTGCTAGCGTGTGGTTTCTCTGTAGAGATGTGTAGCAGTCTGGCTTGTTCTGTTATCCCAGTAGATAGAGTATTAATGTTCTAGGGCCTGGTGTAGTATTTGTTGTGCTTCTTTTTCATAAGGTTGCTGTTATTTGAGTCCTGAGAGTCAGTTCTGTCATATGATAAAGCAAGTTCTAGGCATTTTTTTTTTTTTTTGCAGGGTTTTGTGAGGTGACCCAGAATTTGAATATAGCTTTTTTTCATGTTGGGTTTACTATATTGTAATGGTAATTCCGTTTACTCATAGTTTTCTGAGGGCCAAGCCCACACCCAGCACACATTACAAAAAATGTAATTTCATAGGCATTCCAAGTGTTTTTTTTGGCAGGATTTTCTGGTTGACATCACAACAGTGCATGTAAATATAATATCCATGTTGTAGGTGATATTTTTGCCTCAGAAGACTGTTCTTTTTTCATGTAAAATCTGTTATAAATGCATAATTGAAATGTGTGTGTGTCTGTCTGTATGTGTGTGTGTGCAAGGCTGTAAGGGTTGCTTAGGGTACCTAATACCCTTCCCTTGACCGTGGGTTCTGTTTGGGGAGTGTCAGTTTTCAAAAATATAGATTGCTGCAGGGAGCTGGGCTTTTTTTGATGGGCGTGGGACAGAGACTGAATGATGCCTGGGGGAGGGAGGGAGGGCACAGCACAGTAATTGTTTGCACAGGGCAGCAAAAAAGCTAACAACAGCCCTGGAGGCCTGCGAGGCCACAGCACAGCCCATCCTGCCGCAGTCGTAAGATACATGTGCTGCAGGGAAAGTGCATGAGGGCATCAGATACCCCATGGGCCAGTTTTGAAAAAAATCCCCCGGGCAGATATTTTCCTGCAATCTGCCCCTAATAGTTAGAGCAGTGGGATAAGAACCAGAAAAGCCAGGGTAAAGCTCCTACCTCTTCCACTGATGCTTCCACCCTCCATTGCCTCAGGTACAAACAGGGTGTCATTTACTAAGCTGTGCTAGGGCTTTAATGTGCGGTAAATACTTAATGCATTCTTAATTAATGTTTTTTCAAATACCATATATTATCTTCCACCCAAAAAACCTTGGCATGCAAATCATTTCAAATACATACAAATTAGCTCTTACATAGGCAAATGCAATGCAAATCAAATAATGTGGCTTGTCTCAAAATTCACAAGCCGTTTTCTTTGATCGAAAGTTAGCTACACCTCAAGAGGTGTAACTAACTTTTACCAGGATCATGGGGATGATAATGCATCCTTATGCTCCCAGAATGTATCCCTAAAGGGCCTGAGTGGCCCTCATACTGCCCCCTCCCACGTACAGTAAAATGCCTGATGGTTTATTGAGATTCCCTCCACCACCACCACCACCACCTCTTGGAGAGCAGCCAAAATAGTAAAAGTTATTTTTGAAAAGTTGAAAGCTCTTAGCACCAGCCCTGAAACCGACCTTATCTTCAATTTTTAAACCCTGACCTTTTTGAGAAATAAAAGTAACTCTCCTACACCTATCTAACTTACCCCTCCCCAAAGTGCCTCCATTTAAAAAAAAATGGAGCTAATTGGCCTCATGCACACTTTTTCCCTGCCGCAGCTTAGGAGGGGACACTCTGGGCTCCATTGGACCACCAGGTAAATACTGAGAAGGGTTGGGAGCTAAGAAGGGGATCAGGTGGGCTGGAGTGAGGGTTACTATCTTTACTCAAATGGGGTAGGGTTTGAATATTGAGTTCAGGAGTTGAGGTATCGGCCAGAGAATTTCAACTTCTTTTAAATTATTTTTCTGACATTGGCAGCCTTACAGGATCATGAGGAGCTGGAATAGAGGTCTGAATAGACCCCCAAGGATTTTTATTTTATCTGGGTAACAGAATGCGGGTCACTCAATTCATCGAAAGACGATGGCCCCTGGGATGTGGGGCCAACATTCAACAGGGTTGTTTTGGTTCAACCATACTGGGTCAGACCAAGGACCATCAAGTAGGGATGTGCAGCAGGGACAGATTCGTCCCATTCAGTATTCGTATTCATGGGGAGCCAAATCCGTTGCATCCATTCTCTGGGGACCCCAATCCATTCATTAGTTATGTATGTATTCGTTTCCCAAAAAAATACCCATCCCAACCCTTTAAATTTAATTAACTACAACCCCCCACCCTCCTGACCCCCCCCCCCCCCCAAGACTTGCCAAAAGTCCCTGGTGGTCCAGCAGCAGTCCTGGAGCGATCTCCTGCACTCGGGCCGTCGGCTGCCAGTATTCAAAATGACGCCAGTAGCTTTTGCCCTTACTATGTCACCGGGGCTACCGGTGCCATTGGTTGGCCCCTGTCACATTGTAGGAGCAAAAAATGGCGCCGGCCAACTTTTGGTAAGTCTTGGGGGGGTCAGGAGGGTGGGGGGTTTATTCGTTAGATACTTTGTATTCGTGGGGGTTCACCATACATTTCGTGACCCCACGAATACAACGAATAGGGACATATACGTTGCGGATTGCCAATATGTCAAAAACGGATGCACACCTCACCATCAAACCCAGCATCCTGTCTCCCCCAAATACCCAGCAGATCCCCAATAGTTGATCTACATCTTGTATCTCATTCCTAAGGATAAGTGCTGGTTTTCTTAAGCCTATCTGGGTAATAATGGTTTATGGACTTTTCCATCAGGAACTTCTTTAGTCCTCTTTTGAACGCCACCATGTCAGTTGCCTTGAACACATCCTCTGGTAGCAGATCCCATAACATGATTGTGTGCTGAGTGAAAAAAAAAATGCTTCCTACAATTTGTTTTAAATCTTCCAGTTGCTAGTTTTCTTAGTGCTGTTTGAAAAGGGAAAATGACAGTTTCCTATTTACCCATTCCACCCCACTCATGATTTTATAAATCTCAGTCATATCTACTCTCAGTCCTCTCTTTTCCAATGTAAAGAGCCCTAATCTATTTAGCCTTTCCCCATAAGGGAACTTTTCCATCCATTTATCATTATTTTTGGCCTTCTATGTACCTTTTTTATGTCCACTATGTCTTTTTTTTTTAGATGAGGCGACTAGAAATGAACAAAATACTCAAGGTGCAATTGCACCATGGATCTATTCAAAAGCATTATGATATTCTTAGTTTTGTTCTCTTTGTTCCTTTCCAAAAAATACCTAGAGGTCGATACTCAAAAGCCATTTAGACAGATAATTTAAAAGTTATCCATCTAAATGGTAAAAACGAACATATTAGGCCACTTATCCGGTAGGGGGGGATTTGGAGGGCTGCAATGGGTAGAAAGGGGTCCGGTAGGGTGAGGGAGTTCAGCTCAGGCTGATTTATTTGTTTAACATGAGGAGGCTAGGAGGAACCACCAGACCAGACTGGGCTGACGCTACCTGACCCAACCAGGCTTGACTCAATTCTACTTTTCTTTAAGATGCGAGGTTCATCATGCTTGGGGGGGGGGGGGGAGGGGAGTTTGGCTCAGGACCCTGCTAAGGTTATTTTAAGGTGGGGTAGGATCAACCTGCTTGGGAGGGAGGGAGGACTCGTCTGGGCAGCCTGACCTCAGGCCAGTGTAGGAAGGAGGGAGGAAGATTTGTTTTTCTTCTTTTATTTTTTTCCCCTTGGGTTTTAAGCTTATGACTGCAGAGTAAAAAAAAGCTGTTTAGTTTGCTTTTATTACTCATGATCTATTAGCATGTCATTAGCTTACTGCTGCATCCCACGGAGACCATTCATTTTAGCACACATGTAAAATATAAGTTGCGCTAAAATGCAACTCCAATTTTAGTGCAGGTTTTATTACATCAACCCCAGTGTTAGCCCTGCAGGCATTTTTTTTTTTATATAAGACTTGTCTTTTCCTACTTATCGGAAATTGAAGATGATCTCATGGTTACGGGCCAAGGGTTCTGGAATGATGAGTGTTTTACCCAGAAATTTAGGGGTAGATTTTAAAAGATGCGCGCGTCCATGTGCGCGAGCTTCCCGGCGCGCACACATGGACGTGACAATTTTATAACATGTGCTTGCTGGTGTGCGCTTGTTATAAAATCCATGGCTGCGTGCACATGCATGCGGGATTTTATGATCTCACGTGCATGTGCGGGCGGCGCGTGCAGGGGAGGGCAATTTTATAAGATTACATGTGGCGACGCAAACGGGCATCCCCGAGTTCCCTCCCTACCCCCCTACCCATACTCCCTCCCTCTTCCCCTCTACTCCTCACCCCTAAACCCATTCTCCTACCTTCCCTTTTTTTTGTTTCGTTGCTTACGGCTCCATTGGAACAGAAGCAGCTGGCGCACTTCCCCAGCACAGTGGCAAATGGTCGCTGTACCGGCCGCCTCCAGCCCCTTCCCTCCCCTCCCCCTTTTCACGCCCCGGCACTTATTCATGTACCGGGGTTTACAAGCGTGGTCGGGCCTGTTTGAAAATTCACCCAGCATGTGTAAGGCCCAGCCACACGTGTAAACCCAGGGATTTACGCACGCAGGGATTTAAAAATCTACCCGAAATGTTAGGAATACGGTTCGTGGTATGACCCCCTGTTGGCATGTTCCCATGCCTGGGACGCCACTGTCGTTTCAGCACTGCTGGACATGGCACCACATGCCACCATGCTGCTTCTGTCCTGGAACCTCCTTAGGCACATGCACACACATATGCGCACATTATATGTACCCCACAGCGCCCTCTGGTGACATCAGGCCAATCAATCTATTTAAGCAAGAACCTCACAGCATTGCCTTGCCTCAGCAACGGATCTCTTGCCTCACAGTGCATGTTGCCTAGTGTTCCTGATTCAAGTATTCCTGTTTCTCATCCAGCCTTGCCATGTCCAGCCTTCTCTTCCTGCCTTGCCTCATCCAACCTTGCCTTCCAGCCTTGCCTTGTCCAGCCTTGTTTTCCTCAGCCTTTCTCGTCCAGCCCACCTTGTCCGGCCTCATCTTATCTTATCTGTCTTGTCCAGTGTCTTCAGTGTGTCTTTGTCCACCCTTGGCTTGACTCTCTAGATATTGTCCTCTTGCTTGGACCTGACCATGATTGCTTGCCACCTGGATCTGACCCCTTGCCTGGACCCGACTACTCTTGCCAGCTGCCTGCTCCGATATTGGCCTGTCTCTGACTCCATTAGTCTGCTGCCTGCTCTGACCCCAGTGTGCTTTTGGCCTTTAGTTATCTTCACCACTCTAGGGAGCCACCTAAATCCTGTCAGTTGCCAGAACCCAAGGGCTCAACCTGTGGGGGAGGCAGCTGGTAAGGGTGAAGCTCCAGACTGTCCTACTATAGGATGCGTTCACCAGCTGACAGCATAGGCCTCGTGGGTTTGCCCTCGAGGCTGCATCAACTATGCCACAGCACAAAAGGCTAGCACGCCAACTACCCTTTACATAGAAAAAGATGGAAGGGGAAAGCAAGATTGGGGAGACAGATAAACTACTCTGTGTTTGTTTGCTAGGATAACTTTAAGATGGCAATGGGACATCCAGGTGGCAAGGGCTTTCAAGCAGGCTGAGATTTGGGACAGGATTTCTGATTAAATTTCTGGTGTAGGGAGGCATATACTGTTTTATTGATCGTGCATCATCCAGAACTGTTTACGGGTAGGCGATATATACAACAGGAAACTATGGATGCTTTTTGTGTCTTATGTTAAGTAACCTGCTGCTATCAGTTCACTTCTCAGATTAATACCAGTTATACCACCAAATTCACACGTTAGCACCCCCATTGACATTCTTAGGGGAAAAACCAAGGATGAAATGAGAAGAGACAAACTGAACTATCACCTCATTACAGATCTCTTTGGAAGAATTTATTTCATAAAGGATATTTTAAGTGTTGTGGCTTTAGAAACAAGTTTAAGCATATCAGGTATGCATCAGTTCTCCTGAGGTTTACTGTCAAAGGTTCTTGCATTATTCCTCGTTTCACCTGGAGGTCTCTGCTCATTCCAACAGCAAAATATAACTCTACTGTCTGGTCATAAACTTTTAGTCTGCTTTCTTTTCTTTTTCCTTTTTTTTTTTTTTTTTTAGTATAACTTGCTCAATAATGAAAAGTAAAAGATTCCCGGCACTTATAGCTGCCCTAACCAGAGCTTCCGCTGTAGTTATATCCTCTATCCACCAAAGCATTGTTTCCCTGTGACAGTGAGTAATTACATTCTAATCATGAGAATAGATTTTTGGCATCTCTGACCTCCCGGGCCATTTATCTTGCAACTCTGCAACAATGGAAATAAGTTTCCATTTAGTCACTAGAGGGCATGTGCTGGTGCAAGCGGATTATTTTTAACCTTCTGCCTGCTGTGCCATTTTACATTGCCTTAACCACCACAATTTTGTCAGTAATGGGCAGAAAGTTGAGAAGTTTAGCTGTTTAGCTGAGCTTCTCCTGTGCAGTTTTGGAAGGCTTTCGTGGGTCACCGTCTCAGTCATTGTGTCCTCAGCATTCTCTTTTAGAGCTTCCCTGATTACATTTACAGATTGGGAATGGAGTCACTAATAAAAACAAGTGAAGAAACAAAGGAATACCTGGTTACTTTAATGACTTCAATGGCAATCCTTTTTTTCTTATAACTTCCATATGCATGTTGCCAATAGATAAAGAAACCAATTGAAACAGCTTGATGAAGATTGACTCACTGCAAGAAGAAAAGTACAAATGCCAGGGAATCTTTGATGTCAAATTAATTTCACATTTAGGGATGCCACTGGTTTGTGTTGAAAGGGGCAATTTCAAAGTTGAATGTGCCCGAGATAATTGGCATGGAGTCATTCATAAATCAAGCTGTGCCTGGCTTTTTCTCAGCTGTGCTGCTCTCTTCCTCTGGGTACAGAGCAGGGGTGGCCAACTCCGGTCCTCAAGAGCCACAAATAGGCCTGATGTTCAGGATATCCTCAAGGAATATGCATAAAATAGATTTGTGTGTACTATCTGTATTATATGCAAATCTATCTCATGCATATTCATTGCGAATATCCTGAAAACCAGAACTGTTTCTGGCTCTTGTGGACTGGAGTTGGCTACTTTTAGTATAGAGATAAGCTAGGCAGGAACTTCAGCACAGTGAAGCTTTGCTGAAGGCCATGTGGGGAATTACTGTTGTAGCTGAGTCCCTGTCAGCAAATATCTGCCCACGACAGCCATATGCTGCAGAGACAAAACATTGAGTACTTCACAGTCTTAACAAGTAATCAAACCTGTTAAAAAGGTTATTTCTGAGGCTCTGTACTTCCTTATTGTATACAGAAATGTAAAAAATAAATCTTTATTTTTAAGTTTGTTCTCATTTTTCTGGGTTTTGATGTAGCATTTAGCACGCTTCAGATTTATCTGGCTTTAGGGTCTGAACTAAAAGGAAAGGTAACACTATTTCAGAATAACACTATGTATTGCATTTATTTATTTTTTTACTTTTTAATAAACCATTTATTTTGAAATATATTTTCATTGATATGGTGTATGGAGAGTCCCAACATTGTATCCATGTTACTATTATCATTTTTACTATTCAATAAACAACATTTTACTATAAAAATAATTTATCACATACACACACACCACCCTCAGAGAGAGAGAGAGAGAGCATGCTGTCATTGAAATGAACTACAATATAAAGAGGCAGTGTAACATGATAAAAAAGCCCAGGAAAGTCAAAGCAAAAATGAAAAAGTTATCAAACCCTACTGTGAAGTGATTCAGTCCCTTTTGAAGAGGTATGAGTCAGAGTTTCAAGTTAGGGAATTTGCATTTGACATCCCCCTGACTATTACTGCAGAATGACAGTGAAATATCACTTCACAAACAAATAATGGCAAAGTCCTAAATTGTAGAGCTTTGACAAAAAGATGGAGTGATATTGGAGATGTACTAAAAGACAGTCTTAGCAAACAAACATATCCTCACCTCAAATAATTGAGTCAAAACCCTTGGATACCTGGTTTTCAGTGCAAAGAATTAAAATAGTAGGTAGTGTGGTAATGCTTCTAATTCTTTCAGTATTTTGGCTTTTTCTCTGAGAGGAGGGGCTCCAAGTAAGACAGAAGGAAAATAAGTCAATTACATTAATGAGTTAGAATCACTAAGAATTAGAATCACTAAACAATGAGCAAGAAAAGATCCTAGTTGCACTATAAATCTAAGCTAATAGAAAACCCTCTTACTTCGAAAGAAATTCTTGGGAAATTGGCTCTTCAGAAGTAGATTTGAATCCCCCAGGAGGCTGTAGACTCCAGCAGTAGATCGGAAGGTGGAGTCAGATCCACTAGGAGTGCATATACACCAGTAGTGAATTGGGAGATGGAGCCAGGTCCCACAGGAGGAGGCCATTGACCCAGCAACTGAGCAGAGGAGATGGCAGCAGGGTCTGGATATAATGGATCCCTCCACTTATGACAGGCAGCACTTATGGGTATAATTATTTTTCTTCACATAGGTGAAACTGAAAATACAGTGGGAAGACAAAAAGGGGGAAGGCAATTGAATTGGATCAAAAGAAACACAAAAGATTCTTTCTTTTCTATATGCTGGTATTTTGTGAGAACTAACACCCCTGGAATGGTTTACTATCTCTGGATCCAGAATGGACACAGAAATTATTTGGATGAAAATGAGCCTAACCACCCTATCTAGTTACCCACCAGAGATCAGATTGACCACAATGATCTAAGTGGGGGCTGTGCAGAGAGTGGAACCAAAAGTGGGATATGCCCAGACTATTCAGCCCATCATTTTCCACTTTGGGGACTCCCTGATTTCCCCCATCTTGGAAGGTCAGATTATAGCAGAAGTTGGCACAGCAAGCTAATGTGTTTTCATGCTCTGAGTGGGATGTAGTGTGTGCAAAGGGTGATTAATATCACATACATCTTACAAATCACACCTCATTCTAGGAAATGTTAAGGAGGATAGTCCCAGTGCCATTGCTGATGTGAGAAGGCACTTGGAGAAGCTCAGACAGGCAGGGATTATCTCTGAATCTCATAACCCGTATGCATTCCCCATTGTAATTGTAAGCAGAAAGGGATGGCACTGTATGATTATGTGTTATCATTTCCTGAACTCCAGAACCACACCTGATCAGTATAATATATCAAGAGTTGAGGGCATCCTAGATTTTCTTGACTATGAGTCAATGACTACCTACTCAGTGGGCTTTACCAAATACCACGAGTCAGGCTGACATGGAGAAAACTGCATTAATATGTCTACTAGGGTTTAACCAATTTAACTGACTCCCCCAAGGGGTATCAGCAGCCCCAGCTACTTTTCAAAGATTAATGTAGAACAGAGTGGGGTTAAAAATCTAATAGAAGTGCTAGTATACTTGGATGACCTGGCAAATTTTGGGAAACCCTAGAAAAGCATGAAGAAAGATTGCTTAAAGTATTTGATTGGTGGGCACAATGTGGCCTAAAATTATTATTAGACAAATGTAAATGTCAGGCTGAGTATATTGGGCATGTGATAAGATAGCTGTCCTTACCACCTGCCATATCTAGCCAACTTCAAAGACCTATGTTTCTTCCAGGAATTTATTATTATACATGATTTGTGAAAAACTATTCAGATTGTAAGCCCTTTGTTGAGGTTGATGCATCATTACCCACCCATTATTCAAAAGCTGAAGTATAGGGTGGCTGATAAGAGAGTATATTTAAAGGTCTTATCCTTTGGAATAAGATGAATTCAAGAATGCAAGGCTGCCTCTAACAGGGATATAGGGTTTAAATGTAATGCACTGGAACTAGCTTTTGCAGACCAAGGAAAGCACTATGAACTCCATATAAATGCTTACCTGGTTAGCCTAGATGTGGTTCTATATTAGCCACATCCAGAAAGATTAAAACTACTAGTAGCCTATGCAAGCCATAGTCAGAGTAAGACTGAAGGACCTTAGAACTATATTTTTTCAGCAATCAACAAAATAATTTTTTGAGAATTATAAATTTTCTATTAAATCTTTTTTTTATAAATTATTTTTCATTTTTTTATAAAGATATTTCCGCTAATATTTATTATTTGAGAGTACAGGTTTAAAACATGATGAACTGAATTCAGTACCAGTTGTTGCAATCATGGGTCAGAAAACCTCTCACTTTTTGTTTTACTGCAGAAACCCAATAATTCTTCTTTGTATTATAACAAAATCTTCTTCCAAAAAGTTAGCAATATTTCCTGATGTAACCTTTCACACAGAACTCAAAAATCCCTTGGGACCAATGACTGCATTCTATATATTGTTGATATACCAATTTAAACACGCCCAAAAAATGTTTTCTCAAGTGAAACAATCCACTTATCTGAGCTTTGCCCAAAGTGAGAGCTCATTCTTCTTTACTTCTTCATATTTCAATCGACTAAAATGTATAAGTCCTCTCAGACGCCACCATCAACAATGTTTCGCTTATCGCTGCATCAGGGCAATCACTACACACAAATATCAAAGTGTTACAATAATGCACTGTTCCAAAATCTATTGATTTCGACTTTATTATTTCTTTTATATACTCATGATTTTTAATCTAATAATGACACGTCTTCTCTCGCAATTAAGCTGAGCTTTGTTAAACCAACATGGCCATTATTTCTTTATAAAGCACTTTAGCAATCTTAATGTGCCAATCACTGATCACTTTTATATCTTTTCAAAAAACATCATCACATATATCCAATACCCTTTCCACTCGGTTTTACGTAGCGTGTGATTTCAATCTAACAAACATTTAATATTGCCACCTCAAAATGCCATCCTGTATGAATCTTCTTCCCACTGTAGAATGGTTAAATTTAGTCCCAATATACTAAGTAATCAGAGCACAGCAAGTCCCAGTTCTCATCCCTTTCCTGTTATCTTCTTCAATATCTTAGATTGCCTTCTGAAAGCACCAGTGGGCACTCCCCTCTCAACTGCAGCATACATGAGTCAGAAGTAAAAGCAACTCATCTCCTTCCCTCTGGCAATGGACAGGGATCCATTCCTCAAAGATGAAACCTCCACTCCTCAGGCTCTTTCTAGATGAAAGGCACCTCTTCTCCCAATGGATTTGAAATTGGGTTCCTGGTTACAAAGGCACTCAGTTCCAAATGGAACAAAAATGGACTGTGATTCAAAAGGGTGAAAAACATAAACAAAAGACAGGAAGAGTGGAAAAAAAATGTCCTTGTCTCCCAAATTAAGGAGAGAGTCAAGGCTAGGCCTAGCCCCTGTGGATCTGGCCTAGCCTGGCTGGAGAGGTGTTTGGAATACCAAGGGCTGAGAGTTTGAATCCAGCTTTGGGAAACAGAGAGGGAAGTTGAAAGTGGGTACTAGTCAGACTTTCTTTATGTTCTTATTGAGGAAAGACTAAAGAGGTTAGGACTTATCAGCTTGGAGAAGAGGCGGCTGAGGGGGGATATGATAGAGGTGTTTAAAATCATGAGAGGTCTAGAACGGGTAGATGTGAATCAGTTATTTACACTTTCGGATAGTAGAAAGACTAGGGGGCACTCCATGAAGTTAGCATGTGGCACATTTAAGACTAATCGGAGAAAGTTCTTTTTTATTCAATGCACAATTAAACTCTGGAATTTGTTGCCAGAGGATGTGGTTAGTGCAGTTAGTATAGCTGTGTTTAAAAAAGGATTGGATAAGTACTTGGAGGAGAAATCCATTACCTGCTATTAATTAAGTTGACTTAGATAATAACCACCGCTATTACTAGCAACGGTAACATGGAATAGACTTAGCTTTTGGGTACTTGCCAGGTTCTTATGGCTTGGATTGGCCACTGTTGGAAACAGGATGCTGGGCTTGATGGACCCTTGGTCTGACCCAGTATGGCATGTTCTTAACTAAAAACAACTCAAAATGAAACTCTTCTGAATATTCCCTATCCCTTGATCTAATTTTTCACAGGGACTCCCCAAATCCTCTGTGAAGGGATACCAAGGATCTCACAGGGAAAATTTCCACAAAGTGACTCAAAAGAGTAAATAAGCCAAACATAGATCAGACTGTAGACTGGGTAAATAACAAGAGGAGACATGAACTTCCTGCATTCTGAAAAGTTAACTAAAACTCCACACCCTAAGATGATGGCAGGGGTTATATAGTGCACACCATCAGCAGCTCCCATATGGAGGAGTCAAACTCAAACCTCTCTTCACTAAATCTCTCTCTGAGCTTCCCCAGCTAGTTGCTACATTCCTTATGGTAAGAAAGCCAGAGGTTCCTTACAAACAGATATCAAAAACAGGATAACCACATCATCTAGCATAAAATTAGTTAAATATTCAGGCTTAGGAGAATGAATGATTCAAGATGCTTCAGTTTTTTCCAAATTGAGCATCATTTTATTTTGTGACATCCAAATAGTCACAGCCTTCATACAATTATACACTGATAAAGAAATGGTTGATACACCAGAATCAATTCAAAATAGCACCTAAATATCATTAGTATAGTGACGATATTGAATCCCTAACAAGCCAAGCATCTTTGCCAGAAGCAGCAGATAGATATTAAAAAGTGTGGCTGATAAAGCCACCCCTGGGGAACTCCTGAGGACAGAGGAATTCAATTTGAAGAAGAGTTGCCTATAGTTATGCTCATGGTTAGAGAAAAAAAAAAGCAAACCACTAAAGCAGAGCTTCTCGATGCATGAGTCAAGACCCCAGATTGGGTCACAAAGCCTTCAGCTGAGGTCAAAAGTGCCACAGATGGCAGTGCTCTTCAGGTGCCAGAAGCATTAGTGGTAGAAGTCAATGTGGGGCCTGTGATCCAGAATGCACTCACAGGCGCTGCCATGGCACTGCCCTAGCATGAGTTCCTATGTTAACAGAAACGGATTGGGGCTGGTGCAGAGCCTGTGAGCTTAGATTGCACTGGCTCAGATGTTCTGCCTTGACTTTCATTACTAGTGCTGTTGCCACTTCCTGATCATTGTCAGGTTTGGGACTAGCCATCAGGAGAGAAGGGGAGGGTTGAGTATGCATAGGCCAGTGGAGATTTCCACCGCTCCTGTCTCCTCACCTACCACTGTAGTTGAGAAAAATGTTACAACTTTGATAAGCCTGACATTTCTTCCCACCAGATGCCATTCACCTTTGGCTTTGGGCCCAAAGGAAAAATTTACTGCTGACCCTGGCAAGGGGGATGTTGGGAGGAGGCATTGTTTGAAGGGAGATGTCAGATTCAAGAGGAGTTTGAGGGGTGGATCAGAGGGGTGAGAGTGAAGTAATGACAGTTCAACTGGGGATGTAAGAGAGGAGCTAGAGAGTGACATGGGATGACAGATAAGAGTGAGAAGGGAACAAGGATTAGGGTGAGATGGAGGAAATGATATAGAATACGTTGGGTTATAAGAAAGGATTGGAAGTGAAAGAATATCGGCTGTGGGAATGCGAAAAGAGCTGGAGGGGTGAGAAGGAGGGGTGGCTAGAGAAGAGAGAAAGGTTGGGGGTGTAAGAGGGGATCAGCCTGAGTGATGGAGATTGAGAAAGTAGGTCCTCTGGAAGAGTTAGAGGTGAGAGAAAGGAAACGATCAACTGGAGAGGGTGGAGATTGAGAAAGGGGATCAACTGGCATGCAGAAAGGGTGATAGTGGTATGATTGTTAAAGAGGGACTGCTGTAGAGCAATTTAGCTATGGAATAGATTGCCTAATTTATCAGCTAACCTGTGATACAAATTTGTAGTTTAAAAGGAGCAGAAATTTACAACTTGGTGAGGTTGTTAACCAGGTTTATTATAGCAGCATAAGCATACAAGGTTTAATGCAGTAGAAATAGTTGTCTTAAGTTTCTTAGAGCAAAGAACTGTAATTATGAAGATTATATAAAACTAACCCGCACTTGTCAAAGGCAACTGTCAATAGCTACCCATAGTTAAAGTAGAAAAGCCAGTTTATCCCACCCTTTTTTCTGCAGTCATAGGGGTCACACTACTGCAGAAGGTCAGGTGACTATCGGCATGGAGGGAATCCAGTTAGACCTACAATAAATGACAGGTTACTTACTCCACAATCTCAGTATAGCTCAAAGAAGCACACAAGTCTATGAGCAGGCAGGAAAAAGATAAAAAGGTCTTGGCTCACTAGGGCTTTAGGCAGGCTCAATATTGGCAAATATGACAAGGCAGCTACTCCAAAGTTAACAGAATTGGCTGTGCTAAGCCAGGAGCTCAGTCTGAATGCTTGCTAATTCACAGGTGTAGTAAACTGCAACAATTGGAGAGGTCTGCAAAGGTAGCAGGGCAATCGTAGAAGCAGCCATAGTCAAAGTTTCCTCAGTCTTTTTCTCTGCATGGAACTTCATTGCTGAATTCATTTCCATAGGATCCAAACATTGATCCTTGATTGATTGTATGTCACCACCATCTTTAGGCACAGGATTAGTGAGATGCTGATATGACATCTTCTGAGAGTGTATATATACATAATCAGCAGACATTCATGAACAATACCTACTTCATAGCTGGTTCTATGGCTAGATACAAAGTTTCTACCAAGGACATGCTTAGCATTTCGTGTATCCGGAGTGTACTAGCAATTTGAGAGGTATAGACAGATGACCGATAGATGAACAATTGTAGTTTCATCTTCTTTATACTTTCCCATAGTCTTTAAAAGTGAAACTGAAGAGATCATCACATGGCTGAAGACTCCATCTTTTTGCTGCTAAGGCACTTTTGTTCTGTCTGTGTACAAGACTGGAGGCTCTGGTTCAGTTATCACATTCTTTTAGGGTGACTGGCTTCTTCCCTACACTGCACATCTGCTAATTTGATTTGGTCATCCTCTGGGTTCATGTGAATTTTCAAGTGCTTAAATGGGTTACATTGGCTAAAAGTTTGAGAAGCCCAAATTGGGATCTGGACAACTAAGAATAGCTGTCCATATCCCAATCTCTTTCAGCCACTGCAAGAGAATAGCATAAAAACATAAAACTTGCCATACTGGATCAGACCAAAGGTCCATCAAACCCAGTATCCTGTTTCCAACAGTGGCAAATCCAGATCACAAGTACCTGGAAGATTCTCAAGGGGTAGATAAATTCCAAGGCAGGCGTAACTTGCGCGCGCCGGCCAGCTATCGGTGTGCCATTCCCCGGCCTGGGAGCTGGTTCAGAGGCCTCGGTCACGCCCCCGGTATGCCCCCGAATGCTGCTCCGCCCCCGACACGCCCCCCAAGCAAAGCCCCGGGACTTACACGCATCCTGGGGCTTTGTGCGCGCCGGCGGCCTATGCAACATAGGTGCGCTGGCGCGCAAGTGCCCTGCGCGCATAAATCTGGCTGGATTTACGCGTGCAGGGCTTTTAAAATTTGCCCCGTGTGTGCATGTGTGTGTATGTGTGTGTGTGTGTGTGTGTGTGTGTGTGTGAGAAACTGTGTGTGTGTGTGAATGTGTAAGCCTATGTGTGTGTGTGTCTGTGTGAGAGCTGGCTGCCTGTGAATGTGTCTGTGTGAGAACTTGTGTGTTTGTGTATGTTTGTGTGCCTGGGAGAACCTATGGGGTAGATTTTCAAAGGGTTACGCGTGTAGGTTATGTGCGTAATCCCCGAAAACCTATCCCAAACCCCCCTGCGCGTGCCGAGCCTATCTTGCATAGGCTCGGTGGTGCACACAAGCCCCGGGACGTGCGTAAGTCCCGGGGCTTTCCTGGGGAGGGCGTGTTGGGGGCATGTCGCGGCTGGTACATCATCGGGGGCATTCCAGGGGTATGGCCGTGGCCTCCGGACCAGCCCCCAGATTGGACCATGGTGTGCCGGCAGCCGGCCCAGCGCGCGCAAGTTACGCCTGCCTCTTGGGCAGGCGTAACTTTCGCGATAAAGGTAGGGTGGGGGAATTAGGGCCGGAGGGAGGGTTAGTTAGGGGAAGGTGCGGGGGGGGGGGGTGTAAGGAAAGATTTTGCACAGCCTTGCGCGCGCCGACCCCGGATTTTAAAAGATACGCGCGGCTACGCACGTATCTATTAAAATCCGCCATACTTTTGTTTGCGCCTGGTGCGCGAACAAAAGTACGCGTGGGCGTACTTTTATAAAATCTACCCCTCTGTGTCACAAATAGGCTCTCACAGGCACGCACACACACATACACATATAAGGCCCGATTTTAAAAGCCCGTGCACATAAAAAAACAGGGATTATGCCCGCAGCTGTGCCTTGCATGCGCCGTGTGCATTTTAGAACAGGCCCGGCCATGCACATAACCTCCATTACGTGCAGAAGTGCGGCGCCCTGCATAAGGAGCGGGCCGGGGACATGATCTGGGAGGGACGGGGCGGGCCAGGACAGGGCCATTAGCTGCTGTCCCGGGGAAGCACCATGGTTACTTCTGCTCCCAAGGAGGAGTAAGTACAAAAATTTCAAAATTGGGGACGTTTAGGGTTAGTTTAGGGGTCGAGGAGGAGAGGGGAAGAGGGAAGAAGGAGAGGGTTGGGGTAGGAAAGTTCCCTCCCAGTCCGCTCCTTAATTGGATGTTAAAATCCGGCGCACATGTGCGCGCAGATATCGCATTTTATAACATGCGAGCGCGAACACTTGCATGTCATAAAATGATCGTGTCCATGTGTGCTCCCGGTTCCCGGCGCGCACACATGGACATCTGCAGATTGTCCCGGCGCACAGACATGTGCGTCGGGAACCGGGTGCACATGGACACACGTGCAGATTTTTTAAAATCAGCCCTATAATGTATTTGTGAGGATGAGGGAGAGGCAGCCTCTGTCTGTTAGAGAGAGGGAGTGTGTGAGAGAATGAATGTGTGAGATCCTATGTGTGTGTGTGTCTGTGCATGTGCATGTGTTATTGTGCATGTGTGTGAGAGAGAAGATAACATTTGTGGGGCCCTACCTCCCCAATACATGGCAAGCCTAGGGTGACTGGAAATCAAATCCCAGAAATGGAGAGCAGATTTTTTAATCCATTTTAGTTTTAACTATTGGGTATAATTTGATGATTCTACTCTTTTGAAATTTTTTTTTTTTTGGGGGGGGGGGGAAATAAAACATTTTTTAATTGGATCTTTTATTCATCAGATTTTTAAAATATTTTTTTAGTGTTTGGGAAATTTTCGGTATTTTGAAATATTCAGTATTTTGAAATATTCTTTTTATGAATATGACTTTGTTATTATGATTAATGTTTTATATTCTTGATTTTATTTAATGTTTTATGAAGAATGGTAATGTTTCTGTTTTTCCATTGTTGCTCTGAATAAAGAGGATGGCTTGTTGTGGGTTCCAGTTCAGTTCTTCCCAGCACTTTCTGTTGATACTTTCTTGATGGACCCTTGGTCTGACCCAGCATGGCAATTTCTTATTTCTTATGATCTCTTTATTCTATATTTGGTCAGGGTCTCTCTGTGTTCTGCATATGAGAATGAGGTGAGGTATTTTGCTGGCATGTAATTTCTGTGTAGGGATCTATAGCAGCCTGGTTTCCTAATAAGAGCTTTTGTTGGTATTCTAGGGCCTGGTGTAATATGTGCAGTGTTGCTTTTTCATAGATAAGTTTGTTAGGGCTGTTTTGGTATGGGAGGTTTCCTATATTGTAATGGTAATTCCATTTATTCATGGCATTCTGAGGGCCAAGCTCACATCCAATATGCATTACAAAAAATCAAATGTCATTGGAGCTCCAAGTGTCTTTTTTGCAGGGCTTTCTGGTTGGCCCCATAGCAGTGCATGTAAATATAATATGCATGATGTTAGTGAAATTTTTGCCTCAGAAGACTGTACTCTTGAATGTTGTTTTTCATGTTAAATTAGTTATAAATGTATAATTTAATTGTGAATTTAATTGTGTGTGTCTTCAAAGGGTGTGGGAGTGTGTGTGTGTGTCTTGGGGGGGGGGGGTTATGTGTGCAAGGCTGAAGGTTTGCCTAGGATACCTCATACCCTTCCCTAGCCATGGGTTCTGGGCAGGGGAGGCTAGTCAATTTTTAGAAATATAGATGGCAAGAGGGAGCTGGGCTTTATTTGATGGGCCCGAAACAGCCCCTGAATGAATCGGGGGGGGGGGGGGGGGGGTGAGCACAGTCATTTTTCACAGGGCAGCAAAAAAAATAGCACCGGCCCTGGTCACCCTGAAGGGGCAGGGTGAGTGCGGAGAGGGCAGCATCATCAGAAGATGTTGGCAAGGAAAGAGGAGAAGAAGTACTATTGTTAGGGGAAATCCTGAATAAGCATCAGTAAGAAAGGGGATGATGGGGTCAGAAGTTTGATACCTGGAGGGTTTTAATATAGAAATAACAGGGGCTGTGATTATGTAACAGAAACACAGTATTACATTAGAGGGAGTTATTACTCCAGAATAATTCACTATGGGCCGGATTTTAAAAGGGTTACGCGTGTACCTTATGCGCGTAACCCTTTTAAAACGCCCCTGCGCGTGCCGAGCCTATTTTGCACAGGCTTCCAGCGCACGCAAAGCCCTGGGACAAGCGTAAGTCCTGGGGCTTTCCTGGGGGAGGGGCGTGTTGGGGGCGTGTCGCGACCCGCACGTCATCGGTGGCGTGTCGGGGGGCGTGACGCGGCCAGCGAGTCATCCAGGGGCGGTGCCACGGGTGTGGTTTCGGCCTGGGGGCATTCCAGGGGCGTGGCCGCAGTTTCCGGACCAGCCCCCAGACTGGAACATGGCACGCGTCAGCCGGCCGGGCAAGCACAAAGTTACACCTGCCTTGAGCAGGCGTAACTTTTGCGACAGAGGTGGGGGGGTTTTAGATAGGGCCGGGGGGGGGGGGGTTAGGTAGGGGAAGGGCAGGGAAGGTGGGGGGAGGCGGAAGGAAAGTTCCCTTCGAGGCCGTTCCGATTTCAGAGCGGCCTTGGATGGAACGGGCAGCACGCGCCGGTCTCGGCGTGCACAAGTTACACAAATGTGCACCCCCTTACGCGCGCCGACCCTGGATTTTATAAGATACGCGCGTATCTTATAAAATCCAGGGTACTTTTGTTTGCGCCTGGTGCGCGAACAAAAGTATGCGTGCGTGTAGATTTATAAAATCTACCCAATACGTACAATTGCCCCATTTCCAAATAAAAATAAAATATAAATAAACATAGTTAATAGCTAACAGCCTTGCACCTCATACAAATTAATTATATCTACTGCTGTGCTTTTATCTTTTTTTTTATTTGTTTCTGCCTTTTCCAGGAATGGATCACAGAATATATGGCTTGAATGCCAGAAATCTTTCTGCTAGTGTCATCTACTGATGACCACAACAAGGATTAAATTAAAACACAAACCCTGAGGGGAACTATGTTTTGCAACTTGACTGAAAGGTGTCATGCAGCTTCCAGGCTGTTTAAAAGAAGTTGGAGGAACCTCTGAGAGAAAGTACATTCTAAGATCATACATGATAATGCTAAAGTATCGTTCACTGAAACAGTCTGGGTGGCGAATAATTCTGTAAGATATCTGAGTCAGATCAGTTGTGAAAGAGGCTGGGGAAGCCCACCTCTGATAGCTGGATAGGAAACAGGAACTTGGCAGCAGGCTGTGACAGTTGTGATAGATTTTCTAAAGGTTTATCTGGCTAGTCCCAGGAGTTATATCAAAATGTACACCACAAAATACAGCGAACTTAAGAACGAAACAAAACAATCTTGAGCGATGCTCAATCGCTGTCAACAGCATCAACCTCAAAATGTAGTTTGTACTAATTCTAACACATTTAGAATTAGTACAAACTACATTTTGAGGTTGATGCTGTTGACAGCGATTGAGCATCGCTCAAGATTGTTTTAGTCCCAGGAGTTAGCCAGTTAAACCTCTGCTTTTAAAACTTTTGCCGCACTGACTGGTTAAACTCTAACTCCAAAATTCGCAAGGTGGCCGAAAAGGGCAGTACCAGTGGCTTTCCTGGGGTGCACACAGGAATTACCTGGATAGCATTGATTCTCACTGCT
Source organism: Rhinatrema bivittatum (assembly GCF_901001135.1). NCBI lineage: Eukaryota > Metazoa > Chordata > Amphibia > Gymnophiona > Rhinatrematidae > Rhinatrema > Rhinatrema bivittatum. The sequence goes on along the minus strand of NC_042617.1, from coordinate 149,356,610 downwards.
GGCCGGCTACGTTCAGGAAGGCAACACCAGTTGTACAAATAGCAGTCTTATTCCTAACTAACTGACTCAATATAGACAGAATTTAAAACCTAACTGGTTAAGGGGGTGATGCATCAAGCCACGTTAGTGCTCTAATGCGTGTTATATCGTGTGATATCACCGCAACAGAGCACTATCATGGCGATATTGTTGCTGTCCTGCCCGCGCTCCTCGCGGGCAGGCTCCTTACCTCTCTCAGCCAGTTGGGCCGCTGATGCTACTCCCTTCACGGCGGGAGTGCCGCCGTTGCCGGTTCCTGCCGGTGCCTGCTGCTGCTCGGGTCCTTGCCCGGCAGGGAGCCCGTCCCTGTCGGTGCCTTCAGCCTTCTGCAGCCTCCCTGCTCGTCCTGCAGCCAGCCCTTCTTTTCTTCAGTCTTCCAGCTTCTGTCTTCATGGCTGGGAGCCGCTCCTGCAGCCTGCCACCTCTCCAGCTTCGGGGCAGGGCTGCTCCACTGCCTGCCTTGCTCCTTGGGCCTTCCACATGGCTGAGGACGCCACCAGCTTCCAGCTCTCTCTTCTCTCCAGCTTCCTAAGGGGCGGGCATGCGCCTCTCATCTGTTCTTCAAGGGCCAGCCAGGTGTGGCCCCCTGCTGACCCCTCCCTGGGCGTTGTCCTCTTCAGCCCTACAAAAGGGCTCAGCGTTCATTCCAGCTTTGCCTTCGCAAGGAGTTGGTCACTCCTGGGATCCTGCTGTCCTTTGCTCCAGGAGTTGTCCTTGTTCCAGCACTTCTTCAAGGTCCTGTGTTTCCTGTTCTTCGTTGGAGCTCCTCGTCTTGTCCAGATGTCCGCCTGCTGTTCCTGTAAGATACGTTCCAGTCCAGATGTCTGCCTGTTGTTCCAAGTCTAAGGTCTGTCTCCTGATCCAGTATCTGTGTTCCAGTCCAGATGTTGTTTCTCCTGATCCTGTTGTCCGTGTTCCTCTTCAGTTGTCCTGAACCCCTGGCAAGCCATTTCGTGGTCCGCGACCAGCCCCATGGGCGGGCTGAGTAGGGTGCTTCATGATGCCAGCCTTGTACCTCCTTCCTGAATCTTCTGAAAGCCAAGTACCTCATTCCTGAGCCTTCTGAAAGCCTGGTACCCCGCGGCAAGTCATGTTGTGGTCCGCAACCAGCCCCACGGGCGGGCTGAGTAGGGCGCTTCATGATGCAAGCCTTGTACCTCGCTCCTGAGTCTTCTGAAAGCCTAGTAACTCGTTCCTGAGTCTACGTAGCCTTGTACCTCATTCCTGAGTCTTCTGAAAGCCTAGTAACTCATTCCTGAGTCTACGTCTGTGCCTGAGTCTACGTCTGTGCATCCAAGTACCTCGTCCCTGAGTCTACGTCTGTGCCTGAGTCTACGTCTGTGCATCCAAGTACCTCGTCCCTGAAGTCTCGTCTGTGCATCCAAGTACCTCATCACTGAAGTCTCGTCTGAATCTCCATGTTCCAGTCTTCGCTGCCCTGGCCTCCATCCAGCCTGCCGCTTTTTGTCGTACCCTGCGGCAGGTCCGAAAGGGCTTGGAACGGTCGGAGGACTGTTCATAAGACCACCATTGCGTTGTTGGTCTTCTGAAGGGTACAGGTCCGGAGGAGGGTCAGTATCTCCAGTCTTCAGTCCAGCCACACTCCTGTCCAGCCCATGCTTGGGCATGCCTCGCCTACTGCGGCACCTCTTCGGAGTTCCTCTGAGGTCGAGCCGTGGCCCAAGAACACACATCTCTTGGTAAGTGGGACCGCTCTCCTAGCGCTCCACAACAGATATTGCATGATATACATGATATTTTGCACCTTCCCTCCCAAATACTATACCCTATTACAGCGACTTTCTTTGCATGTGATTTGCATGCATGAATAATGCAAATGCATGCAAAGAAGGTCAATTCTAGTCAATTTAATTTCAATATTTCATCGCTGTCCACTGAGAAGGTGGTCAGCTGCAATAAAATAACACCTATTTGAAATGCAATAGTTGTGCGGAGAGAGGCCCAGGACCCGAACACATATTTACAGTGGGAGGAAAATAAAAAAACATAACGGCAAAATGGGAGGTTGAGTGGGGGGCAGTTGTGACCCCGTCTCAACCGGAGCCATCAGTTGATCCCCTGAAGTGACACGACCCCCACCCCTTGATTTAAAAAAAAGGTCCCAGGCTCACCCCATCCCACCACCCCCAAAAGGAAAAAAAAAAAAGATAGTGTCCCAGCCTCCACCTCCCTTTCTCACTCTCCATGCATCCCTGACCCCTCCCCAGGGGCCAGGACACTATTCTTTTTTTTAAAAAATTGGGGGGCCATCAGTGGCACTTGGGGAGTGGGGGAGGAGATTAGAAGGAGGGCTGTGGCCTTTATTTCATTGGAGGGATTTGGGGGGGGAGGGAGCAGAGCCTTTATTTCATTGGAAGGATTTGCGGGTGGGGTTGGGGGTTCGTCGCTGTGGGGTTGCATTTTTTAAATTTACATTTTGAGGGGAGTGAGAACCACTTCAACTGGTGACCCTGAGTTGAGATGGGGGTCAGTCCCCATTTTGTCAGTATTTTTTAAATTAACCTCCCCTTTAAGGGCACTGCTGGTCCCATGAGGTTTGGGCCATCATCGCCTTAAAGGGCCGCGCGCTGAGTTCTTTTGTCCCACCGTGTTTCACCACAAAACAAAAGAATGCAACATACTGCCATGATGCCTTATTGGGGGTGGGGTCCCACTGTGACGGCAACACCCCCCTGTGATAGTGGTACCCCTCCGATAAAACATCGTGGCTTGATGGCGCTAGACCTAAGTTTGGCTGAAAATTCACCTAAAGATAACCAGCTTATCTGCTGAGCCGGTCTCTGAAAATCGACCCCCATTGGCATCAATAAATTCTAAGGGAAAGGAAGCAAAGGTTAGAAGCCCTTCCTTTGTGCTACATGTTGTGTAAGCCTGGTGAGACAGCTGCAGACATATCAACATTCGAAAGGGAGCTACAGAAACAAAAAGAGAGAAATATCCTAAAGAAAGAGAAGGTAGAATACCAATTTGCAAATCCTACTCGTATACCTGGATTTAACTTTCTTACATATGATGTTTCCTTTAAATAAAGGGCAGCAGTTACTGGCAGGAAAGATACCAGGGAGCGATCAGACCTGCCCTTTCTTTGTCCTGATCCACCTCCTGCACCTTGCTGCTCACCTCTTATTTTAAGTTGCCCGTTATGTAAGGAAAGAGAGACAGAAGGAAATACTGTGTGCGGCTACAGAAACAAAGGAATAGAATGTTTTCAACAATCCTGAGGGCTGAGGTGACATTCAGAACAAATCTGACTGTTGTCATTTGGATGTAGCTAGCAGGAGTCTGCAAATAAAGGGTACCAATGAGGCCTGGTGAAAGACATTGAGCAAGAACCGAAAAGGCCAATGACCGCAAGGGGGAGAGACATTTAAACATATACAAATCATGATAATGCTGGAGAGAAACTTCCCACCACTAAGGAGAGGAATGTTTTGGATAAAAGGTACAGCAGGGAAGTCATTTTTCTGTTATTCTAAATGTTCCGCCTTAACCAAATGGAGATAAACTGCTGGAACATTAGGCCCTCAATCTTTTTCAACTATGCTGCAGTTATTAAAATTTGGCCATAATTGAACCACACAATACACATAGGAACACAGATTGGGAGAATTTCCTTGGACAAATTAAATTCACATTTAGATTCATGAATATTTTACTCAAATAAAGTGAGTCAACCATTGTCCTTTTAGATCCTTTCTGGATCTGTCCCTCTGGAGAGGAGAAGGGGGTTCTGATTGGTTCTGATAAATGCAAGTATTCAAAAATACAAACTATAAGCAATTGAAAACAGTGCACTGAATATTGATGAGATTCTGCGAAAATCCTCATCTGAGCTGTCCCAAAATTCCAGACTAGGTGAACATGGAGTTCTGAGCTGCAAGTGACTTGGAGCTATCCACTTGTTTCATGGCCTGTCCCAGTTCAACTACCATTCCCTGAAGTACCCAGTTTGGAACTGAGTAGGATTTAAGATTTGATCTGACCAAATTTTCCCACCTTTACCAAGAACACCAGTTGATTTAGCTTCTTTGGTACTGCAAGAAGGATTTAACAAAGAAACTGATACTCAAAATGGAATGGGCAAATCGGGGAGGAGTCAAGTTGGCCAGATAAATTAACCACCTAACTCGATATTTAGAGGGTAAAGTTTATCTGACTAACTAGCACAGCCACATGGCAGCTGAACGTGGACCTCGGTATGTTTTGTTTTATGAATTACCCCAGTAATATTCTTTCTAAGCTACTTTATTAAAAAATATTTCATTGTAAAGAAAAAAAATAAATGTCCAGGAGATGAAATGCCTTTTTTTGAAGCCCTCTGGCTAGCCCGTGCATGTAACTTACCCATATACATAGCCCGTTTATAGGGACCTTCATTTTCAGTTTTTATTTTATTTTACCTGGCAATTTTAATGCTAGAACAAAAATGAAATCAGTGGAAATGATTTTTTTCACCAATTTTTCTCCTGCACATTATTTCAAAGTCATTTTTAACACTGACTTTTTTTTGTTCTAACATTGAAATTCACAGGTAAAATAAAATGCAGTGAATATAAAGGTTGGAATTTAACAGGGATGCAGAGATATAATAAGTTCTGTATTGCTTTTTCTGTAAGCATTTTTTATGATTTATCCTTTTATATAATTCTAAAGTCAGGTTTATTTTTGAAATTTGCAATCAAAGTGCACCATCAAGCCGCCTGCTGAGGTTATATTGCTGTGTAAATGCTAAGGTACAGAATCACCAGTTACTCAACAGTTTGTTCCATTATAGTAGGAGGGCTTACCCTTAAGCAAAGGCCTCTGAGCAGTGATGAATCTTCCAAAGTGTAACTCAAGGAGAGCAAAGCCTTCCTCTTGATATAGAAAATAAGGCATACAGAAAAAGAAACTTTTTCGAAATGTTTTATTATAAACACAAATGCTTCTGCAACTCACTGTCTTATTTTACACTCAAAATGAAGGAGAGGAACAAACCTTTATAGACATGACAACACATCACAGAGAAAATCAAAGTGGCACCCCAGAAAGCAAACATTTCACAATGGAAATTCATTCCCTTAAGGACCTCTCGAGCAGGGGACTTAAAGGGCATTTCAGAACACCACAAGAACGCAAACCATTCAAAATTAAGATTATGAAATGCCTTTGGAAGAGACACAGAAGGACTTAATAAAGGCATTGGCTTTCTCACCTATTATCACACATAGGCCCTCCTGAAACTGTCAAGTGCCAGTGCCTGTTCTTCTCTGTCAAACCTTTACCGAACTGTAATTGTAATGCAACCTATAACTTCTTGTTCCTAGCTGATTCAATATTACTTAAACCCAGTATTAACTGCATTGCTTCTTAACTGACCTCATAAAAGGAGCATAACTCTCCAAAGCTACTGTAAGCTGTCACTCAGGGGGATTTTCCTGATTGTTTTTGGGGGGTTCTGTACTTGGTGGCATAGTAGAGAGCAGAGCATGGGTGGAACTCACTCACTGTGAAGGTATATAAATTAGAGATGTGAATCGTGTCCTCGATCGTCTTAACGATCGATTTCGGCTGGGAGGGGGAGGGAATCGTATTGTTGCCGTTTGGGTGTGTAAACTATCGTGAAAATCGTTAAAATCGTGAGCCGGCACACTAAAACCCCCTAAAACCCACCCCCAACCCTTTAAATTAAATCCCCCACCCTCCCGAACCCCCCCCCAAATGCTTTAAATTACCTGGGGATCCAGCGGTGGTCCAGAACGGCAGCGGTCCGGAACGGCCCCCTCAATTGAATCCTGTTGTCTTCAGCCGGCGCCATTTTGCAAAATGGCCGCCGCAAAATGGCGGCGGCCATAGACCAAAACGATTCGACGCAGGAGGTCGTTCCGGACCCCCGCTGGACTTTTGGCAAGTCTGCAGAAGGTCGTTCAGCGGGGGTTCCGGACCGCCGCTGAACGACCTCCTGCGGTCGATCTCCTGCCGGCGCCATTTTCCGTATGGAAAACGATTCGCGGCAAGAACTCGCTCCCGGAACCCCGCTGGACTCCCAGGAACTTTTGGCCAGCTTGGGGGGGCCTCCTGACCCCCACAAGACTTGCCAAAAGTCCAGCGGGGGTCCGGAACGACCTCCTGCGTCGAATCGTTTTGGTCTATGGCCGCCGCCATTTTGCGGCGGCCATTTTGCAAAATGGCGCCGGCTGAAGACAACAGGATTCAATTGAGGGGGCCGTTCCGGACCGCTGCCGTTCTGGACCACCGCTGGATCCCCAGGTAATTTAAAGCATTTGGGGGGGTTCGGGAGGGTGGGGGATTTAATTTAAAGGGTCGGGGGTGGGTTTTAGTGTGCCGGTTTTCCTGCCCTCCCCCTTCCCCCGATTTACGATTTTTTAACGATAAATCGGGGGAATTGGTATTGTATCGTGGCCCTAACGATTTTTGACGATTTAAAATATATCGGACGATATTTTAAATCGTCAAAAAACGATTCACATCCCTAATATAAATCCTTTCTGTGCAACCATGCCAATCCTGTCCCTGACTTCTAAATAAATGTACATGTACTCAACCAATGAGGTTCCCAAACCTCTGTCTTATTTAGGAGAGAAAATTGATTGAAGGGGTTACACTTTCACAGGAAGCAGTGAGGTTAACAGTTTTCAGATTCTATTTGAAACAGCTGGATTATACAACAGAGTTGTATAATTGAGTTGTATTCTGAGCTGTATTATCTTCTCCATTACTCCATGGCTCTAGTAGCAAATTCAAGGCATTCTCTGTGACAAACTGAGCTATTATCCTCTACTTCTGTGCCCTTGTACCTCAGTCTTGTCAGATTCTTTTACTGAAGGGAATCTCCTGTACTCACATTTCTGAGATGAGGAGAGTTAAAGGTTTTAACTGCCTAGAAGACCCAGGAGCTCAAATTGGCCCAGCAAGCATGGAAGTTCAACTCTGCTCTCATGCTCCATATTGTTTCTATCTTCTTCTCAACTACCTTGAGGCAGCTCCTGAAGATGGCTCCTACACTTTCACTGGAGTTGCCCTCTCTCCTCTGTCTCTCTCAGCTTTGAGCATGTCTAGGCACACTCCGGCTTCTAGATCTAGGGAACTTTGTAACACACAGGATCTCTCTATGTTCCAGGGGCCTGTAACAACAGTATTAATATAGAAAGACAGTGGGTGGACCTTACAGATCTGTATGGGATGAAGTAAAATATCCCCGTCCCCCATGTGACTTGGGGTGAGAGGGTCATATCTTGGCTAAGTGTGAGCAACCCAGTCAACACTCTTGAAAGACTAACATTGAAGTCTTGCATTGCCTTCTGTTTAATGTATATAACGTTGTTAGTTATGGTTAAATGTCAATTGATTTATGTACACTTTGTGTTATTGTGTATATTTAGTGTAAGGCATTCTGGGCAGGCATTATACAAAAGTCAAAATGATTATTATTAGATGCTAGCTGTAGTTTATCTTTCTCTGTCAATTCAGAAGAGCTAGGAAACAGTCAAATCACAGCAAAATTCAGTAATTAGTAAGCAGGCTGCTGAAGAAGTGTTATTTTTCAGCACTTGCCACTGTTGTCATTCTACAAAGCTTTTTAAAAAATCACAACAGGTGCTAGAGTGTCTTGATGATGTCCCCTGGACAGAGCTATAGTCACTTCAAGATAATTCTCCCTATTTTGAGCTCATATAGTGAAACCAGACTCTTTCCCAGGGTCTAACTGTGTCTTGACTCAGTCTCTGAATTTTCTGCTTTAATCTGCTTCTGGTAACAACACACAGGAGGAAGTACAGCACTAAATGAAATATACTGTATATAATGTACTTTATATATATAAGACATACTCACACAGGATCCCTGTATACAAGAGCTAATGAGTATCTTGTGGCAACATATGCCATGTAATATGTTTTTCCTTACTTATCTGGATAGTACAGTATGTTAGCAATTACCATGCAATGTCATGGATTTCAATGCAGACCTCAGGTGTCCTTTTACAAGTTCATATCAACAAGCTTTAGCAACTGAGAAGCAAACTGATACTGAGACAGTTACTTAAGCTGCCTACTGCCGACTGTGAAAATGCAAGTGTCTCAGAACTGGCATTATCTCTATTTTTATTAAATTAATTAAGAATAATAAATCTAGTTTCTGTTAGACTGAATTGCTTGCTATAGGGCAACAGCAAAGCAAACAGATGTGAGACAATGGATATACTGTCAGAGTAAAAGGACAGAGATTTGGCACTGTAATTCTATTTTCTGCAGTATCTATTAAGAGTGCACCCAGGAGAAACAGAATAGGAATTCCTGCTTGAGGACAGAAGCAGGAGAGAGAAACAACATAGTAAGTTAGCCATGGTAAGACACAAAACAAAAACTGGTGGGAACAATAAAGACATAATGAAGTCAATGATCCAGGCAATGTATATACTGTATTGCCTCTATCAGAAAGGAGGGTTTGTTTAGTGACCATATACAGGTCAAACTTGTGTGTACAGAATATTAGATTCATGCTTTGCACAAGGGACAAATGAATGGAAATCCTTGTGCTACTGCATGAGTCTAAAATGAGAAAATAAAACTCGGCCCACAAAGTCACAGGAACCCTTTCAGTGGAGCAATCTGAAACTTAGGTTTGCTTGCAAAGAAAGTATCAAGGGCATATCAAACTTGTCAAAATATGCTGCCCTCATCATTACAGAACCATCAGAATGATCCTTAGTTTGTTTCTATTTTGTTTGCTTTCATAAGCAAAAAGCAAAACCTACTAGGCATCCTAGAAATTGCCCATGGTTCCACGAAGTTCTTCTCCTCCTGGAGCACAAATCTTCCAGCTTGAACGTGCATGGCAGAAATACAAAACAGACACCAACCTTTGCAACTGCAAGGAACATGCCAAAAAGATAAAACAGCCATTTGATAGGCCAATAAAGACTACATCACCAAACATCTTGAGTTATCTATGAACCATCCAAGCATATTGTTTGAATTCATTCAGAAGCTCTTCAAACCCATTTCTCACCCTAACTCTAATCCTGCCTTTCACCTCACTGTGAAGGACTTCGCTAATTTCTTTACTGAAAAAATATCTGTGATCCTCTCCTCCTTTAACATCCCACCTTCTTCTCTGTACCACCCTTAATGGCCCTTCCCTCCATCTTAGCAAGAAACTCCCAACCCTCACAGGATCAAACCATCCTGTTGGATTTCAGACCTATTACCCCCAAAGAAGTGAAAGACATCCTTCAGTGAATTAGTCAATCCACAAGCCTGCTGGAGCCTATTCCTCCTAGATTCATCTGTAGCCTAAAACATAGCCTAGCTCCATGGCTTTCCAATATAAATAATGGAATCATATCACATGGGACCCTTCCAAATACACTGAAAGAGGCAGTAATCAAACATATCCTGAAAAAAATCAACCTTTGACCCCAATATTCTGGATCACTACTGGCCAGTTTGCAGCCTTCTCTTCTTATCAAAACTGGCAGAAAATTAGTCTATTGCCAACTGGTAGACTCCTTGAAGAGAAGATCATGCCACATTCCCACCAATCTGGCTTCAGAAAAGTTCAACGAACCGAATCAGTCCTCTTAGACCTCACAAATAAGATTCATCAAAATGCAGACGAAGGGGCAATTCAATCCTTACCTTATTCGATCTTTCTGCAGCCTTCGATACAGTTGATCACAATCTCCTCATCCAGCACCTGCGAAACATTGGCATTGCAGGCACTGCCCTTATGGTTCAAATCTTTTCTGTCGAACAGAACTCACTCTGTTTTCTGGTCCCACAAATCATTCACCTCTAGGATCCTCAGGGATCCTAGAGGCGAATGATTAAAAGCCACAGGGCTTTTAATCATTCGCCACAGGGCTTTATTATTTCCCTGATTCTTTTTTAACATATATGCTCATCCAATTTGTGACCTTATTCAAAGCTTCAACATCAAATACCACTTGTTTGCTGATGACATCCAACTTAGCATCAACATTAGATCTAACCAAGCTACCCCCATCTTCAGTCTCAATAATTGTCTCAAGATGGTTGCACAATGGCTTTTTAACCATAAGCTTAAACTTAACCCTGCCAAATCTGAACTCCTCTGGCTAACCCACATTCACCACCCCCTACTTGCTGAACCAGCCAAACCAAGAAACCCTCTCTATCCCAAAACAGCTGTCAGAATCCTAGGGAATCTAACTGGATCCTAATCTGTCAATGACCTCTCACATCCACAAAGTAGTGAGAGCTTCCTTCATGCATCTCTGCCATATCTGGCAACTTTACAACTACCTCAATCAGCATAACCTGGCTTCTTGTCACTTAGACTATTGCAATTCCCTGCTAAATGGGATCTCAAAGACAAACTTGAAATGGTTGCAACTCATACAAAGTACAGCATCTAGACTACTGGTAGGTCCCAAATTTTCAGAACACATTACACCCATCCTTCTTTATGTATTTATTTATTTGGCATTTCTTATATACTCACATCAGATACCAGATCTGGCCAGAGTGGTTTACAATAAATCGCAATAAAAATACAATCAATGTAAACATGTCCATGAACAAATAAAAACCCTAAAATTATCATAATACATTAATCTTCACTGGCTTTCTATTGAAGTTAGAATAAAATTCAAGATCCTCTGTTTCACCTACAAATGTGTGAACAAACAGGCTCCGGAGTATCTCTCATCTTTTCTTACTCCCTGGCAAGAGAACTCTTGTCCTCATAGAGGGTAATTCTTACCTCTCCTTCTCTGACTAACCTGTAGAAGAAAGAAGGCCTTCAGCTGCTATGCCCCCAAACTCTGGAACAAAGTTCCAATTCCCATCCACTTTGAACCATGCTACCTCACTTTCAGAAAGAAAGCAAAAGCATGGCTATTTGAACTGACCTTCTCTCAGTCTGTTTGTTAAATTTATAAGAACATAAGAAATTGCCATGCTGGGTCAGACCAAGGGTCCATCAAGCCCAGCATCCTGTTTCCAACAGAGGCCAAACCAGGCCACAAGAACCTGGCAATTACCCAAACACTAAGAAGATCCCATGCTACTGATGCAATTAATAGCAGTGGCTATTCCTTAAGTAAACTTGATTAATAGCAGTTAATGGACTTCTCCAAAAACTTATCCAAACCTTTTTTGAAACCAGCTACACTAACTGCACTAACCACATCCTCTGGCAACAAATTCCAGAGCTTTATTGTGCGTTGAGTGAAAACATTTTCTCAGATTAGTCTTAAATGTGCTACTTTGTTAACTTCATGGAATGCCCCCTAGTCCTTATATTATTCGAAAGTGTAAATAACCGAGTCACATCTACTCGTTCAAGACCTCTCATTATCTTAATGACCTCTATCATATCCCCCCTCAGCCGTCTCTTCTCCAAGCTGAACAGCCCTAACCTCTTCAGCCTTTCCTCATAGGGGAGCTGTTCCATCCCCTTTATCATTTTGGTTGCCCTTCTCTGTACCTTCTCTATCGCAACTATATCTTTTTTGAGATGCGGTGACCAGAATTGCACACATTATTCAAGGTGCGGTCTCACCATGGAGCGATACAGAGGCATTATGACATTTTCTGTTTTATTAACCATTCCCATCCTAGTAATTCCTAACATTCTGTTTGCTCTTTTGACCATTGCATTATACTGAGCCGACAGTTTTAAAGTATTATCCACTATGATGCCTAGATCTATTTCCTTGGTGGTAGCTACTAATATGGAACCTAACATCGTGTAACTTCGGCAAGGGCTGTTTTTCCCTATATGCAACACCTTGCACTTGTCCACATTAAATTTCATCTGCCATTTGGATGCCCAGTCTTCCAAGGTCCTCCTATAATGTATCACAATTCACTTGTGATTTAATTACTCTGATTAATTTTGTATCATCCGCAAATTTGATAACCTCATTCGTCGTATTCCTTTCCAGATCATTTATATATTGTTGCGTCCGTCGGTTGCAGACGGCTGCAACCACTCTGCTTTACCTCTTTTTCTCCCCTTTCCCTCTCTTTGGGCAAGATGGCTGTCTCCAGTGCCGAGTGCTGTGGGCCTCGGCGTTCTCAGACCAGCATGGGCGTCCCCATCCACCATGCTCACTACCGTGGCCTCCAAGGGCACGAGCGTGCACATCTCTGATGCTCAAATACACAACATGGCAGGAACCTCGGGGACGGCCCCACCGCATGACGTCAGTACCTCTGGGTATAACTAGACTCCACTTCCACTACCAAATTGAGTTAGCAAAGACTTTGCTTTGCTACTCTGACTGCTCTAAGCTGCTAGCTTAGATGCCTCCTTTCGCTAAGGGCCTCGCTCCAGCAGAAGCTCTAGACATCCGCTCCTCGGGGATCTCTCGCTTCCAACTTCCCTTCAGGGTCCTCACTAACCTAGACAACTGCTTCTTGGATGTCTTTTCTCTTATTCATTTCCAGGACATTGGACTATTGGGTACTCGCTCCTTGAGGGCCTATCCTCTTCATATCCTGCACCACGGACCTTCGGTCCCACCATTCTACCATCAGGAAGACGCCTTCACTCTGTGAGTACCTCTATGAACCGGCGCTCCAACTCCCACCAGCTGCGGCATTACCCGCACTGCGGGCTCCTGTCTATCGTGAACATCTGGGTGAGACTACACTTCTGAGCCTGTTGAGAGTATTGGCACCTCATGGATCAGTGCCTTACCTTCCTGCTTTACTATCTATTTACAGCAGTACAATAAAGACTCTATCCATTCTGTGTCTGCTAACTGTGTCAGCCTATCGCATTGGTTCCCCACGGGCTCCTCCCCGTGGGTGGAGACATCTCCATTGCGACTAAGGGTCCACAATGCCTCAAACACAACATATATATATTGAAAAGCACCAGTTCAAGTACAGATCCCTGAGGCACTCCATTGTTTACCCTTTTCCACTGAGAAAATTGACCATTTAATCCTACTCTCTGTTTCCTGTCTTTTAACCAGTATGTAATCCACGAAAGGACATCGCCTCATGTCCCATGACTTTTTAGTTTTCTTAGAAGCTTCTCATGAGGGAATTTGTCAAACGCCTTCTGAAAATCCAAATACACTACATCTACCAGTTCACCTTTATCCACATGTTTATTAACCCCTTCAAAATAATGAAGCAGATTTGTTAGGCAAGACTTCCCTTGGGTAAATCCTTGTTGACTGTGTTCCATTAAACCATGTCTTTCTATATGCTCTACGATTTTGATCTTAAGAATAGTTTCCACTATTTTTCCTGGCACTGAAGTCAGGCTCACTGGTCTATAGTTACCTAGATCACCCCTGGAGCCTTTTTTAAATATTGGGGTTACATTGGCCACCCTCCAGTCTTCAGGTACAATGGATGATTTTAATGATAGGTTACAAATTTTAACTAATAAATCAGAAATTTCATTTTTTAGTTCTTTCAGTACCCTAGGATGCATACTATCCGGTCCAGGTGATTTGCTACTCTTTAGTTTGTTATTCTGGCCTACTACATCTTCCAGGTTCACAGTGATTTTGTTCAGTTCGTCTGGCTCATCACCCCTGAAAACCATCTCTGGAACTGGTATCTCCCCAACTTCCTCATTAGTAAACACGGAAGCAAAGAATTCATTTAGTCTTTCTGCAATGGCCTTATCTTCCCTAAGAGCCCCTTTAACCCCTCAGTCATCTAATGGTCTAACTGACTCCCTCACAGGTTTCTTGCTTCGCATATATTTTAAAAAGTTTTTATTATGAGTTTTTATCTCTATGGCCAACTTAATTTCAAACTCTCTTTTCTCCTGTCTTATCAATGTTTTATACTTAACTTGACAATGCTTATGTCTTACCCTATTTTCTTCAGATGGATCTTTCTTCCAATTTTTGAAGAATGTTTTTTTTGGCTAAAATAGCCTCTTTCACTTCACCTTTTAACCATGATGGTGATCAATTCCTGCCACCCATGAGCACTTCAATGGAGGGTCAAATAAAGCTTTTGCTCTAGACTCTGATTCTGATACTGTACTTCTAGCCCACTCAGAGGTATTGCTATCTCAGTCTGCTTTGTCAAATTAACTAAATTCTGTCACCCATGAACACTTGCCTGGGAGGACAATAGAGTTATTGTTTATGATTCTGGTTCTGGCACTGGCCTTATTCAGTAAGACAGTAACTTTTAAACCGGCGCAAGTGCACATGTGAGCACATTTGTCTGTGCGCGTCCAGGGACGTGGCCATTTTATAACATACGCACATGTATGCATTAGGGATGTGCATTAGTTTTCGACAAAATAGGAAATAGAGACGATATTTCCTATATCATCGCGTTTCGGGGGGGGGGGGGGAATGAAACGATAAGAAAGCCCATGAAGTTTAGTGTGGTTTTCCTATCATTTTTTGGAGTGGGAGAAAGGGCACATTAAAAAAAACACCCCAATCTCACCCCAACCCTTCAAATTTATTTATTTGCAATCCCCCACCATCCCGACCCCCACGACTTGCCTGAACACCCCCCCCCCCCCCCAAAAGACTTACCGAAAGTCTCTGGTGGTCCAGTGGGGTCCCGGGAGCGATCTTCCTCTCTCTGGCCATCGGTTGCCACTAATCAAAATGGCGCCGATGGCCCTTTGCCCTTACCATGTGACAGGGGCTATCGGTGCCATTGGTCGGCCCCTGTCAAATGGTAGGAGCAATGGATGGCCCACTCCATTTTTTAAGATAGCGCTGGCCATCCATTGCTCCTACTATGTGACAGGGGCCAGTCAATTTCACAGATTGCCCTTACCGTGTGACAGGGGCTAAGGGCCATCGGCACCATTTTGATTACTGGCAGCCGATGGCCTGAGATGGGGAGATCGCTCCCGGGACCCCCGTTGGACCACCAGGGAATTTTGGCAAGTTTTTGGGGGGTCAGGAGGGTGAAGGGGTTGCAATTAATTAACTTTGAAGGGTTGGGATGGGGTTTTTTTTGTTTTGTTTTTTTACAAGCCCCCATTGTAATAATTGAATTTGAAGGGTTGGTGCGGGTTTCGGGCTTCAGTTCAGTGGCATCCGAAATAAAATCGGCCCAAACCACGGGAAAACGAAACCAAAAAATTCGGCTGAATCACATCTCTAGTATGCATACATGTTATAAAATAGGATGACCGCATACACGTGTGCACAATTATAAGTGGGTGCATGCCTATACACGTAAATGTTGCTTCTACCGCATAAGTTGGGGGATTTTAGTAGATGCACAAGCCGACACCATTTTCCAGTTTTCCCAGTTCACCCAGGTAAGGGATAAGACTTCCAAAACCCCACCCCCTAGTTTAATAGCCTCCCATTTCCCCAGTTAACCCTTACCTTTAAAATCCTGCCAAGCTATCTATTTGTAATTATTTTATTACTTAGATGTCCTTCATAGCAGAAGTAAAGTTATGCGGCAGGGGACCTTGGTGCACACCTGTGCACATAAGCAAATTTGAAGTTGAAATCCAGGAATCCCAGGCCCAGCCCAGGCCCCACCCAGCGGGAGTTACACATATATGCGGGCAGCTTTTAAAATCCGCTTGGCACATGTTGGCCTGACATATTTGGGTATCTCCCAGTTTTGGCATGCACCAGGTTTTTAAAATTCACCTTTAAGTTAAATTAAATTAGTTCTGATACTTTTTGCCAAAGTTCAACCTTTATATTGTGTGTACATTTAAATAATTAGCTCTGGTATTGTCTGGCATGTTTCGAGAGTCTGCTCTGATACTGACTTGTTAAGGCATTCTAATTTATTGTAATCTTGCTTGAGACCAATCTAGATGAAAGCAGAATATCAAATGTTTGGAAATAAATAAATGCTATGAGTAAGTAGCAAGATATTAAAGAGGTTCTTGTCTATATCAGTGGTTCTCAACCCAGTCCTTGGGGCACATCCAGCCTGTCAGGTTTTCAGGATATCCACAATGAACATGTATGAGATAGATTTGCATAGAATGGAGGCAGTGCATGCAAATCTCTTTCATGCATATTCATTGTGGGTGTCCTGAAAATGTGACTGGCTAAGTTGTATCCCGAGGACTGGGTTGAGAACCACTGCTCTACATTATTAAGTTTTCCTAGTCCCACTCTACCAGTTCAGGGCAATTTCAGGAGAAAATGTTTGCCCTGAGGGGTAGAAAAAAATGTTTGTTATCATAAATTTGACAGCAGAAGCACCATTCAAAAAGGCTTCAAACATGACATGCATTCATCTTTTAGACACATTTGCAGTTCAGTTAATTGGTTTTTGCATTCATTCACCTTTGTTTTCATTGCTGAATCCACTAATAATAGCAAGCCTTCAGACCGGGAGAGATCAGAAAATGGACGAAGGCTTTATGGAGGATGAGTGAATGTTATAGAAAAGGCTAAAACCTTGATGATTGATGTTCCCGCTCACAAATTTCAAACTTATGATAATTCAACTTTTATGTGCTACCATGGATCCAGTATATACAGTACAAGTACCATGAGGGGGGAAAATATGAGTAGCAGAATATCCCAATGGCCATGACTAAATAGATGTATTCTGAATGACTAAAAAATAGTCTTAAATTCCAAGAGTAGCAGCCATGAGCTGATGCTTTGATTACGGGGTGGGCACAGCAACCGGGTGCAAAATGTTCAGGGCTGTAACTCAGCAACAGAAGCTCATTATCAGAAAGGCCAAATAGGCTGCAGATGAAAGACAGCACATAAATAAAACTATGTTCAAAGTCTGAAACCCAAACTTAGTTTATTTTCTTTTGCTTATCGCTTTTGTGTATGAATTTTATTAAAACATGCTGGTTAGTATACTGTGTCTACAATGCCACTACTGCAGGGCTTCCGAAACCTGTCCTGGGGACTCACAGTCAGTCAGGTCTTCAGGATATCCACAATGAATATGCATGAATATCCATGATATGCAAATTATCTCATGCATATTCATTGTGGATATCCTGATAACCTGACTGACTGTGGGTCCCCAGGGCAAGTTTGGGAAGCCCTGCAGTAGTAATTTCTGAAAGAAAGAGAAAAAAGTGATGGAAAAAATGTTGAAAAAAAATACACTTTTGCTGCTTAATTCACATAACAAAAAATCTATAATTTTAAAAATGGAAAACTTTAATATATCAATGGAACATACTGTTGCGTTCAGCGGTCTGTGGGCTGCTCCCGTGAACATCCATCTTTACCTTATTGGCTGGACCAGCTGCATGCTTCCTCAATGTGGCAGGACACCACCGACTGCCTCCCCACATGACCGCACGACACCATCCCTTTGCAGTGCAGTAGAAGACTGGCAGCTTCCTTAGCGAGCGTGCGCCTGCGCTCAGACATTTAAAGGTCCTGCAGCTGGAAAACCCCTGCGGCACCCTTACATGACATCGCTCAGTACTCCCTATAAAAGGCCAGCCCAGAAGCTTATCCGATGCCTCAGCAACAGAGGCAGCTAACCAGGTGCTCTACTTTCATTCCTGCTTGTTCCAGTCCACATTCCTGCTTGTTCCAGTTTTTGCTCCTGCTTTTTCTAGTCTTCATTCCAGCTTGTCCCAGTCTTCGTCTCTGTTCCAGTCTTTGTTTGCCCAGCTTATTCCAACCTTCTTGCCTGCCTGTCCATTCCAGCCCTCTCCGTTCCTCTTCCTCGGAAAGATACCTGGTTTGACCTCTGCCTGGAATCTGCACATGCTTGCCCACTGCCTGCCTCTGATCTTTGCCTGGAATCCAGATATGCCTGACCTCTGACCATGCCTGCCTCTGAACTTTGCCTAGACCCTCGGCACTTCCAACTGCCACCTGCCTACGACCCTGTCCTGGTTTGGGATCATCTCTCCTGTCATCAGCAAAGACCTGCACCTAAGTCCTGCTGGCCCCAGCAACCAAAGGCTCAACCTGATGGGAACGTGCACTGCTATAGGTGAAGGTCCTGATCAGTCTCTGCTTCTTCTGAGTCTGCCTAGTGATGGTGAGAATCTACAGGTAAAGCCAATCTTGCCTCAGTCCAAGGATCCAGAGAGAGACACAATATATACATAAATAAAAAGAGAAAAATATGAACCCGTTCCCAAAAAAATAAGAAAAATTGAATTAAAAAAAGGAAGTCCCATAGTGGTAGCTACTAGAGATGTGAATCGGAACCGGAATTGGTTCGGATTCCGGTTCCGATTCACATGTGGGGTTTTTTCATCGGGCCCGATCGCGGTTTTATCGGCTGCGCCCGAGCCGATAAACAAAAAATCCACCCCGACCTTTAAAACTAATCCCTTTGCTTCCCCCACCCTCCCGACCCCCCCAAAAAAACATTTTACAGGTACCTGGTGGTCCAGTGGGGGTCCCGGGAGCGATCTCCCGCTCTCGGGCCATCGGCTGCCATTAATAAAAATGGTGCCGATGGCCTTTGCCCTTACCATGTAACAGGGTATCTGTGCCATTGGCCGGCCCCTGTCACATGGAGGGAGCACTGGATGGCCCGCGCCATTTTTAAAGATGGGTACATTGGAGTGGGAGCTTGCATGTGAGAATGAGAACCTATTTGTGTGTATGTCTGTATGTATGGGAGTAGGAACCTGCTTGTGAGAGAGCATGTGAGAGCTTGTGTGTTTGTATGGAAATATGAAGCTCTGTGAAAGAGAATGTGTCTATGGGGGGAATGGGAGCCTGCATGTTAGAGATAGCATGTGAGAGTGAGAGCCTGTGTGTGAAAGAAAGTAGCAGCCTGCATTTGAGAGTGAGAGCCTGTGTGTGTATGTATGTATGTATGGGAGTGGAAAATTGCAGATGAGAGCCTGTGTGTCTGTGTGTGATAAAGCATGTAAGAGTGAGAGCCTGTGTGTATCTGAGGGGGAATGGGAGCTTGTATGTGAGACAGCATGTGAGATTGAGAGCCTGAGGGGCAGATTTTCAAAGGGTTACACGTGTAACATACGCGTGTAACCCCCGAAAAGCTGCCCCAAGCTGCCCCTGCGTGCGCCGAGCCTATCTTGCATAGGCTCGGCAGCACGCACAAGCCCCGGGATGTGCATATGTCCCGGGGCTTCGAAAAAGGGACATCTGGGGGTGGGGCCATGGGTGGGGCACCGGCCTAGGGGCATTCCAGGGGCGGGGCTGAGGCCTCCGGAACAGCTGCCGTGCCAGGGGATGGCGTGCCGGCAGTTGGCCGGAGCTCGCAAGTTAAGCCTGCCCAGAGGCAGGCGTAACTTTCACGATAAAGGTCAGGAGGGGGTTTTAGATAGGGCTGGGGGCGGGGGGGGGGGGGGCGGAAGGAAAGTTCCCTCCGAGGCCGCTCCAATTTCAGAGCGGCCTCGGAGGGAATGGAGGAAGGCTGCGCGGCTTAGCTCACGCAAGTTGCACAATTGTGCACACCCTTGTGCACGCTGACCCTGGATTTTATAACATGCGCGTGGCAGTGCGCGCATGTTTATTTATTTATTTAAAATCTTTTCTATACCATCGTTAAGCTAGTTGCCATCTCAACGGTTCACAATAAGGCACATAATTTCAAACTTAAATGTGTTGAGTTATAGTAACTAAACAGGTGCCGTCAAATACTGTAACATAGTTTCATATTAAATATTATTTAGTGGTTGTGATAAGTCATGTCTACTTTAAGTATATCAGCTATAAGATAAATTAACACTTAAGTCTGGTCCTCTGTTGTTGCAATCTAATAGAGGTAAAGTAAAATAAAATAAAATATACACACACACACCATTCGAGTAAGCTGATGTGTGTGTGTGGGAGTTCTTCGAACTGCATCATACAATTCCCTGGATTCTACTCTTCATTCCCTTTGAGGTATGCTTGCTTAAATAGCCATGTTTTTAAACTTTTTTTGAATGGTTTGATGTCTCTTTGTGTTCTGATTTCTAAAGGCATTGTGTTCCATATTATAGGTCCTGCCAGGGATAGGGCCCTATCCCTACTTGAGTAAGTCTGGCTGTTTTTACTGAGGGAATAGTTAGTAGGGCTTTGTTTGCTGATCTCAAGTTTCTATTAGGGACATGTATGTGAAGGGCTGTGTTCAGTCATTCTGCCTTTTCGTCGTGTATTAATTTATGTATGGTGCATAGAATCTTGTATTGAATTCTTTGTTCAATGGGTAGCCAGTATAGTTCAATTAGGGTTTTGGTGATATGGTCTCTTTTACTTTTACCAATTAAAATTCTTGCAGCTGTGTTTTGTAATACCTGTAGTGGTCTTATCGTGGTGTGGGGTAATCCTAGTAGAAGGGCATTACAGTAATCAGTGCTTGAAAAAATTAATGCTTGTAGTACTGACCGGAAGTCATTTGGTGTTAGTAGTGGTTTAAGTCTTCTGAGAGTCATAAGTTTGTCGTAACCTTCTCTTAGTTTTAGAGATATATGTTGTTTCATACTTAGTTCCGTATCGAAAATCACTCCAAGGTTTCGTACTTTCTCTGCTAGTTGTATTTTTTGGTTGTTATTGATTGTGATTGGGTTTTGAATGATTGTAATGTTTTTTCGTTCAAGATATAGGAATTCTGTTTTCTCTATGTTAATAACTAATTCCATCTGGTTTAAGAGCTGTTTTATTATCTAGATACATGTTGGCTAAGGTTAATGTTTTCTCAATTGAGTCACTAATTGCAAGTATTAATTGAATATCGTCAGCATATATGTAGTGTGAGATGCCCAGACCAGCTAGCAGGTGACATAACGGCAGCAAGTATATGTTGAATAGTGTGGCAGATAGGGCTGATCCCTGCGGAACTCCTGTTTGAAGGTTTATTCTTTCTGACATTGCTTTTTTGATTTGCACTTTGGAAATATCTGTTATTTAGGTATGATTTGAACCATTTGATTGTTGTGTTACATAATCCTATTTAGAGGTGTTTAAGTGTGTTGTTAGGAATTCAATTAGAGGGGAGATGTTTAATTCTAATAGGGTAGGAGGGCAGTATACAAGGCAAATTTGTATGGTGTTCATTTCAAACAGAGCAATTTCATGGTTTCTTGGTGGTGTACTCTATATTAGTTTACATTTAAATCTTTTTTCTATTATTAGGAGTAATCCCCCGCCTCTTTTATTTATTCTGGGTATTGAGAAGACGTCATAGTTTTTATGTGCTATTTGATTTTTTAAGACAGTGTCTGATTTTTTTAACCATGATTCAGTAACAGCTATGAAGCTTGGTTTTGTGTCATATAATAGGTCTGTAATTATAGGGAATTTCTTGGTGATTGATTGTGCATTTACTAACAGGAATGTTATCATTAATAAATTATTTGTGATGGAGTTGTTTGTTATTTTGGTCTTTATTTGTATGAGGTTAGTGGATTGAGTTTTCTTAGTTTTGTTTGCTATGTGTCTATTTCTGTGTTTGTGTGAGTAGTAGTTTCCATATTTACCTTTGTTTACCTTTGTTATAAAATCGGGCATAGATTTGTTCGCGCCGGGTTGCGCAAACAAATCTATGCCCGTACGCAGGTTTAAAGATCTGCATCTGTGTGTATCTGAGGGGGAATGGGAGCTTGTGTGTGAGACAGCATGTGAGAGTGAGAGCCTGTGTGTATCTGAGGGGGAATGGGAGCTTGTGTGTGAGACAGAATTTGAGAGTGAGAGCCTGTGTGTGTGTGTATGTATGTATGGGAGAGGAAACATGCATATGAGAGCCTGTGTGTCTGTGTGTGATTAAGCATGTAAGAGTGAGAGCCTGTGTGTATCTGAGGGGAAATGGGAGCTTGTGTGTGAGACAGCATGTGGGTGTGAGAGCCTATATGTGTATGTATGTGTGTGGGGGGAGTGGGAGCCTTTGTATAAATGGGAGCATGTAAGATTGAGAGCTTGTGTGTGTGTGTGTGTGTGTGTGTGTGTGTGTGAATGGGAGCTTGCATGTGAGAGAAAGCATATGAGAGTGAGAGCCTTCATATGAAAGAGAGCATAAGAGAAGGGGAGAGAGCATGCAAAAGTGGGATCCTGTGTAAGAGAAAGCTTGTGTGTGAGAGCACACATGTGAGAGAGAGCCTGTGTGTGTGTGTGTATATATATATATGGAGGAAGGAAAGAAGACAGGAGGAGAAAGAAGAAACAGAAAGACTAAAAGAGTCCCTGAAAAAGGAATAAGAAAAAGACAGACAAGGGGAAAAAAGAGACTTGGATCTACTGATTAGAAAAATAAGATCAGACAACAAAGGTAAAAAAATATATATATTTTACCTTTCACAATTGGAATATGCCATCTATGGAAATGTGCATTTCTTATATATTTGTATTTTGCTTTTTCTTCAGTATTCCAGACTTCACAGAGTCTGAATTTGCCTACATATTTCTATTTCTAATTTGTAGTCCCTTTTCTATATTAGGTAAGGGTCTGTCTGTGATGTACATGTTTGACAGAGGTGCAGTATTTTGACCAGTGTGTAGTTTCTCTGTAGGGATTTGTAGCAGTCTGGCTTGTTCAGTTTGCCCAGTAGATAGTGTATTTGTGTTCTAGGGCCTGGTGTGTCACACATAGGCTCTCATAGGCAGGCATTTTGGAGAGAGAGCCTGTGTGTGTGAGAGAGCAGGAGTGCATGTCAGATCATTGGCATGCATATGAGAGAGAGAATGTGTGAAAGAATTAATGTCTTATTCCCTGTATGTACCAGGATCAGTCCAGAGGGTGGTGGGGAGGGAGTCTGTTCTTGGTGCCTCCCTGGTGGGGAGGGCACCTCTGGGCTGCTGGACCGCTCCTCTCACCGCGGCTCGGCTCACTCCAGGCTTCGGGGGCCAGCCCCTTCGCCGCTATCGGCGGGAACGGCAGCCATTTTGATTTCTTCTGATCCTCCACAGCAGCCATTAGGGGAGGAAGGAGAGGACTCTGATAGGGGAGGCCTGCCAATTCTTGCTCCGATTGGGGCCCCAGGAGGCCAGGGCTCCCCGGATGTGTCACCCATCGCCCTCCCCCGGGGTCCCCCACCCTTTTCCCCATTGTGCTGATGCACAATGCTTATTTACAGCGCCTGGAGGTTCCTAGGGCGCCCAGCCCGGGCCCACCTCCCCCCAAGGTGCCCAGGTCAATGGAGGTTCTGCAGGGGACCCCGGGCTCAGCGGGGAGTGGGGGGCGGGGGCCCAGGGAGGCACCCGGAACAGACTCCCTCCCCACCATCGTCTGGACTGATCCTTGGTACTACAGGAATGAAAATTAGCAGGTAAGAAGTAATTTTCTTGTGTGTGTGTGAATGAGAGAGAGAAGAGATCATTTGTGTGGCCCTACCTTCCCAATGTATGATAATCTCAGGGTTAGTGGAAATCAAAAGATCCCAGGTATAGGAAGCAGGAAATTTTTAAATCTTTATTTATTAATGGATGCAATTTGATGTTTTTATTGTTTTAAAACATGTTATTGTTTTTTTTGGGGGGAGATCGAACATTTTTAATTATTGGATGTTTTATTTATCAGATAGTTTGGAATATTTTACTGAAGTTTCAGAAACAAAACAAATTTATGCTAGTTTTTTAAATTATTGGATGTTTGTGTTGACGTTTATCTTTTTATTATGAAGGTTTTAATATTTATTTATTTGGATTTTTATATTCCATTTTTCAGCACATCAAAGTGTACATCTAAGCAGATTACTTTCAAGTACTACAGGTATTTCCCTATCCCCACAGGGCTTACAATCTAATTTTGTATTTGAGGAAAGGAAGTTAAAGTGACTTGCCTAAGGTCACAAGGAGTGACAGCAGGATTTGAACCCTGGTTCATAGCCCACTGCTCTAACCACTAGGCTACTCTCTGTATTTTATTGCTTGATGTTTTTCAAGGAATAATAATACAGTCAGGCTTCTAGTTTCCAGTACAGTTTTTGGTGGCACATATCTATTTTGCCTTTGGTGAGGGTTTGTCTGTATTTTAAAAGTTCAAATCTTATGTAACTTGAATTTTTGCTGTGAAAATTATGGCACTTATCATCACTGGCTTTTATGACATTATGGTCCTCTCTTTCTGATTTCTATTTTAAACAGAAGTTTGCTCTTTATTAATTTAATTTGCATGAAGAAAAATGGTTTTGAATGTTCTTGCAGAAAATATGCTTTTCATTCACATATTTTATTGTAACTGATATTAGCAGATTAGGCAATTACTTTAAGGGATGGCTTTTGTTAATTTTCCCTCTAAGGATTGGGTTGCTGTGAGTATAAAATTAATAGGCTTTTTGCATCAAAGAAACAGTGCTCAAAACAGGTAATGTAGGAGGGTGGACAGTGTTCTAGGGCATCTGACAGAGGCAAATTTTATGGTGCACCACCAACTTCAGCAGTCACTCTACATCCCTGGCAAAAGAGTTTTTCTATCAGTTGACTTACAATATATACTAGTAGACGAAATATGGCTCTGCGTTTTCCTAATACGGATGTCCAAAAAGGATATCTTTGAGTACTAAAGGTCATCTGAAATTTTGAATTTGTGTCTTTTGGATTTTCATTAGTCTTATTTCAGTCCCCTTCCACCAAACTAGATTATCATCAATGTATCTCTTCAAAATTAAAATCTCTTCCACATAAGGATGGTCTTGAAGAAATATATTCTCCTAATTCCCTACTTAGAGACTGGACAAATCCAGTGCCATGGTTGCACCCTTCGCTGTACCGTTTATTTGTTTATAAAAATTGCCATCTAAAGCTAATTCAGCTAATTCACATGGATACAGTGGTAATACATAGGTCCCCTGTCATTTCTGTAACATGATCCTAATGATTACCAATACCTCCATTTGGGGTATGTTAAAATGTAGCTATTCGATGTTAAGTGTTACCAGAAGAATGTCTCTGACATCTATATTGAATAAATCTATTTGGAGTACATCTGTGGAATCACTCTGTAGGTCACTTAGGGCTTATGAATTTGTTGCCTACTAAATACAAATAAATAAATTATGAAGGTAAGAGGAAATTTTCCCAACAAAATGCCTCTAAAATAGCCTGGGAACAATAAAAGTGGTTCTACAACAGAACAAATGGCAGATACTGTTGGTCTCCCTGGAGGGGAACACAAGGACTTTATGTATCTTCGGAAGAATACATAAACAGGCTGATGCTATATCATGCTCTGAGCAAACACACAGGATAGCAAGCTTTTGGGTGCACACTTTGGAAACATTAGGCTAACCCCCGATGCAATAAGGGGATTAGCACATCCAAAATGCGTGTCCAAACCAGCGTGTAGCTAATAGCACTCATCACATGTAAATGCATGTAGATGAGGCTATTAGCTATTACCCCAATGCAAAAAATCACCATGTACCCAATGTGCACATTTTAACATGGAAAACTTAATGCCAGTCTTACGCACTCCAAGAGGTCTAAAAAAAATCCCTACAAAGCCACAAAAATCCCAAAATACTGCTTTTCTGTGGTTCCTCCTACTTAGTATTGTCCTGATGCTAAGTAGGAGGAACCACAGGAAGCAGCATTTTATTTATTTATTTAGAGCTTTTTTATACCGACTTTCTTGATACAAATCAAATCAACTCGGTTTACAGAGAACAAAGATCTTAACAATAACAATAAACACTATACTATAACCAGAGGAAGTGAAAGTTACAATAAAACAAGGGAATACTACTGGGAATTGAAAATGAAGAGGGGGAGAAATCGATATTAAATACTAACTACAGAAAAGTAGGTGGGGAGGCATGAATGGCCTATTTCTAAACTATGTCATGTTGGTGCGAAAGTAAGGTTTGTCTTGGTTTGCAAAAGAAATGCTAGGTAGATTAGGTAGAAATGCTAGGTAGATTAGGTAGAGCATGAAAAAAAAAAATTGACAGTGGTAGATTAGGGAAATAGACGTCCATTTATTGAGTGTCTGTTTTCCTAACCCGTGGCTGTAAGCGAGTTAGGAGAATGGATGCTCATTAATTGAACATCCATTTAGGAGAGCGGGCACTCAATCATGAGCACCTGTTTTATGTGAGCGGATATTGCATTGTCCTGATAGTGTTGGAGGACCGCTAGTAGAAAGTCTTCCTTCAGCATGGACAGCAAAGGATTAAACACCCTCCCAAGTCCTTTACCATGTCACCTGACACTGTGTGAGAGGAGTCTACAAGGGCTTCTACTGTAGATAGGATGTAATCTATACTAGTGAGTCTGGTCTCCATCCTTCTCCCTGCCCATTGTGCTGGTTTTATACTTTCAAACAACTACATGTGGCAGCATATACATGCAGATCTGAATGTATACAGATTTATGATAGCATTTTATAAGCCACACATATAATAAAATACTTGTATCTTTATCCCGCAACATATGCACAAACACATTCAATGCATTGAAAGCGGGTATTTCAATGCACTGAATGCATTAAAAGGATGTATGCATATATTTTACATGCGAAAATTAAGTAGGACTTATGTAAATCAGTATATTTTAAAACTTGTGCATATAATTGAAATTACCAATTTTACCAATTACTCCACCAGCTCACCCAATCCTTCACCAGGTCATCAAGACCCTCCTGACTCTTCAGCCTGAACTCACCCGAGAGTTCACCCAGACCTCCCAAATGGCCAATAGTACACAATAAACACGTTTAATGTCACCTACACATGATAATTCTCTGGTGTAAAATTCCATAAGTTGGCAAATGTACACATGTAAGGATCATTTAAAATAGCAACTTAAGTGCATAAATGTTGTCCCCATTCAAGAACATTGCGACTCCTTTTTACACAAGTATATGTGCACACAAAAGCAAAAATACACACGGATGTTTGCTGTATAAAAAATAGGATCTATGCAACAACATGCTACTTACGTGCATATATGCTAATTTTTACATGCACAATCCTTTGAAAATTCACACCAAAGTGTTTATTGTTTTTTATCCCAATTTCACAATTAAAGAGTCCTTGCATGTTGCCACAGACTTCTGAATCATTTCTGTTTCAAGAAAATGTTTCTCCTGGAGGCGTGTGGATCCCTGCTGCACACAGACTCAAGTATGACCCTGAATAAACAAATCAAGCCAAAACCGGTACCAGACAAAGGAGAGAAAAATGTTATCATACAGTTGGAATAACAGTAACTGCAGTATCAAGAAATGAGCATTATTGATCAGTAATACTGACATTTTATTATGCAAAATTTAATATTTAGAAGACCCTACATTATAATTGAAAAGATAGATCTGATTGTAGTAAGGGAAAACAGGAATTGCTAAGTTGCCAATTAATATCTCCTACATTAAATGATTTATTCATAATGATCGTATCTCCTTCCTTATGAGCAGGTTTTATGATATTATCTGGAATAGTAATCAAAGATTGTATAGCTACATCCTCTTCCTTATTGAGATTAAAGAAGACTATATGCTTCACTTCCTCTTTTAAAACAACCTGATGTAATTTGTGAATCATTGAGTCTGGAGGTCCAAGAGGTATCCATCAAGATTTATTGATAATAGCAAAGAGTTGTGAGAGATTAGATTTGTGTGCTGAAAAAGGAGTGTGAATTTTCAAATGTTGCATGCGTAATAATTACCACTTGAGGGCATAAAACAGCACATATGCGTATACATGCTATTTTCAATATTGCAAATTACACATGTAAATCGGAGTCCGTGAGTAACTCTGTGGGGGAGATTTTAAACCCCCTGCTCGCATAAATCCGGCCGGATTTAAGCGAGCAGGGCCCTCCCGCGCCGGCGCACCTATTTTGCATAGGCCGCCGGCACGCGCAGAGCCCCGGGACTCGCGTAAGTCCCAGGGTTTTTGAAAAAGGGCATGTCGGGGGCGTGTCGGGGGCGGGGCCTAATGATGCGCCGTTTCGGGGGCGGGATGCGGCGTTTCGGGGCCGGGGGTGTGGTGCCGGCCCGGGGGCATGGTTGAGGCCTCCGGACCAGCCTCCGGGTCGGATGATGGCGTGCCAGCAGTCCGCTGGCGCGCGTTGATTTACGTCTGCTTTGGGCAGGCGTAAATCACGAAATAAAGGTAAGGGGGGGTTTAGATAGGGCCGGGGGGGTGGGTTAGGCAGGAGAAGGGAGGGGAAGGGGAGGGCAGGTGAAAAGAAAGTTCCCTCCGAGGCAGGCTGCGCGGCTCGGCGCGCGCAGGCTGCCCAAAATCGGCAGCCTTGCGCGCGCCGATCCCGGATTTTATAGGATACGCGCGGCTACACGCGTATCTTATAAAATCCAGAGTACTTTTGTTTGCGCCTGGTGCGCCAACAAAAGTACGCGATCGCGTATTGTTTAAAGATCTACCTCTGTGCGTGTAAGAAAGGGGCATGTCGGGGCATTCTAAAACAGGGCCAACATTTAAACACATAAGTTGCTATTTCCTGCAAACTAACCCCACCCCTAGAAATGTCTCTGCACAATGTGGGTAAAATATTAAACAATGTACTTACTTTTACTTGCTTCAAAAATCTTATACCCGAGAATATTATAGGGAGGAGTCAAGATGGCTGCTGCTGTAGGACGCTGAGTTTAATTACTTCTTTTTGAAGAAATGCCTCATAAGAGAAAGGGCAAGGTTAGGATTAACCCTCCGGACCTACCTTGCACCTCAGGACAGCGAATAATTACTGACTTCGCAATCCCAGGAACCCGATCGGGGGAGCCAAGCACCACTGCGGTAGTCTCGAGAGGAGCAAGACTATCACCAGGTGAAATCACACTGAGCCCCCCGGATCCCCGAGGCCCGCTATGTAGCTCTCCACTCGTCGACGCTGGAGGTATTGGATTCTGTGACCCAAGAACGGCCAATGGAATTCAAGTCGGAGGAACTCCCAATGTGGTAGAAGCAGGGGTGGGAGCGTCGGCTCAACCTCCACCGCAGCAGGAGTGGGAGATCTCAGAAGGGGAAATCCCCGGAGTGGGAACTTTGCCACCAGGAATATCGGACCGGAGGTCCAGGTAGGAACTGAAACCCCAGTGCCCTGGGAGTTTGTGAAACCGGCGGAGATAACTTGGGAGTCCCTTTGGGACCTAATGATGGCTAATGCCCACACCCTTAGAGACCAATCTCAGCAGATGGGGGTAATGGTGAAAAGACTGGATGTGGTGGAGAAAGACCAGAAAGAGAATTCTATTCAACGTAATACGGCCTTCCAAGAAATAGTTGTTAAAGTTAAACAAGTTCAAGATGTGAATATTTCTTTGATGAGAGACCGACTATCATCACAGAGAAGAATTGAGTCAATTGAGAACTACTTAAGACATTTGAATATCAGAGTGGTGAATTTTCCCAAAGTTATGGGTGAACAAGTATTATTGACCTTTAAAAGATACATGTCTGAGGTTCTAAATATCCCAGTGGAAGCACACCCTTCTTTAAAGAAAGTTATGTTTTTACCTGTTAAAAGTATATCTACACAATTACCTGTGGGTGGAAACAGGGTAGATTTAGAAAACCTCACAGAGTATCTGGAAAATTCAACCTTGGAAGTGATTGAGAGAGCAGTTTTGTTTGTGTCTTTTTTCACCGAACCAGATAGAGCTACCACAATGAAAGCTTATTTTCAGAACATTAATACTCCCTTTATGGGGGCCACAGTTAGGGTCTACCCAGACCTTTCTAGGGCCACCCAACAGCGGAGGAAAATGTTCATTAATATGCGGCCCGAGGTTCAGGCCAAGGGTGCGACTTTTCTTCCCAGATTTCCGTGCAAGTGTGTAATAAAATATGTGGGTAATACCTATATCTTTTTTCTCCCTGAACAACTGAGACAGTTTCTATTAGGAGGGACATAACCTTGCATATATCGGGGACATATATATAGAAGGGTTCCTTTCAGCAGGTAACAAGATATGATATGATTTCGAATTTCTCCTTTTATTTTCCCTAGATATCCTCCCCTCAGTATTTCCAATGTAAAGCAGCTTAATGTTTTTCTTTCTATCCATGTATTAAGACTTATATATGGAAGAAGTTATGTTCATGGAAATGTTACATCTCCTTTTCTGAAAATTGTATTTCTGTATTTCCTTACAAAGTATTTCTTTGTTATATTATTTGAAAACTTAATAAAATATAAATAAAAAAAAAAAATCTTATACCCAGGTAAATACTCTTCGTGGAATTTTATCACATTGGGATTGCCTCCAGACAAGCCTGAAATTTTGACTTGCATTGTATATAATGAATCAAACTTGACATGTGCTTTTGGTTCGGCTTTCGTTATCGGCCTGCTGCGGGAAATTTCGGTTTCCCGTGGTTCTCGCCCTTTTTTTTTTGGCCGCCCTGAATTTCGGGTTAGTGTATGCTAACAGAGTTAGTGTGCGCTAACTCCCATTAGCGTGTGCTAACATTTAAACGTGCATGTTATAAAATAGTTTGGTCACGCGCACGTGTGCACCAAATTTTAAGTGGGCACGTGCATTTGCACATGAATCCTACTTCTTTTTTTTTTAATTGCATTTCAAAATACATTCAAGCAAATCTTGAGTAAGAAAACATTTGGTTGGCATACTAATTCATAGAAAAAGAGTAACCTATACAGGCCAAAGACTATCAAAATAGAAAAAAGAAACATTAATAATGCCAAAAATATCCAAGTCCTCAAATTGGTGATCCAAGCACAGTTCCAAGGTAATTTTTTACAAATAAAGGAAAGAACTAGCTTAGGAGAGGTATAAATCTATAGAAATAACACACATTCCCAACTGTTAGGAGGTCAGTTAGCATCTGAAGGAAAATGTCCTACCACATTTAACCCTTTGTCAGCCAGAAGATTAGATAGCTGAGATGGATGAAAGAAAATATAAGAAACCTCATTATATTTTATGAGACATTTGCATGGGTATTTCAGAAAAAAGAAAGCACCCAATAGCAAAACTTTAGAACTCATTAAGAGAAATTGTTTTCTCTTTTTTTGTGTGTTCCTAGCCAAATCCAGGAAAATTCTAACTTTAAGATTGAGAAAAATTTCTGAATGATATCTAAAAAACATCTTAAGAATCCTGTCCCTATCTGACTCTAGAAGAAAGGAAACAATTAAAGATGCTGGTTGAGCAATTTCACTGTCAGAGGCCTCTAGAACCAGAGATATATTTAAATTATTAGAAACCATTGGAGTTAAGGACTGCATATTTTTCCCTCATTAGGTTTTTACTTAAAAGGAGTAAATAATAAGTCTTCGCAGTTGGTGGAATTGCATGTTCAGGTACCTTTAATATTTATATCATATATTTCCTCCACATATCTTTAGCCGAAGTATAGGGGATGTTTGGAAAGTTAATAAAATGCAAGTTCCTTCCACGGATTTGGTTTTCAAGATTTTCAGTCTTATTAGATTTTATTTATTTATTTATTTATTTAAGGTTTTTATA
This sequence comes from Rhinatrema bivittatum, assembly GCF_901001135.1. Lineage (NCBI taxonomy): Eukaryota > Metazoa > Chordata > Amphibia > Gymnophiona > Rhinatrematidae > Rhinatrema > Rhinatrema bivittatum. Next base: position 149,325,300 of record NC_042617.1, on the reverse strand, counting down.
TACCGGCAATCATGAGGACATATCTTGCTGGTTTACATGAAACGGGGTGCATTAAATACATCAAACTAAAACTGTGGTGATCGAAGGAAACAGTTACAATTAACAAGGGTCACAGAACTTGGAGAAGAAGGAAGAGATAGGAAAGAATAACTGGTTAGACAAGATGCACCTGATTTTCTTTCATAAGTGATCTTTCATAAGTTTCATAAGTGAAGTTTCATAAGTGATTCTTTCATAGATAAAATCTGATTTTCTTTCATAAGTGATCGATGTAACTCAGTCACATTGTCAATTTCCATTTTTATCTTCACATTCTCTCTTTCAAAGATTGAACTTTATTTCCAATATGAGTAACTTGTTGAACTAAAGGGTTCAACTGAGCTGTAATATTAGAGTTTTGAGTCACAATATAGTCCCATATAGACTCTAAGGAGAATATATAAGGTCTTACCATGACAAAAGGCTTGAGAGATGGCAAATTTGTCGGTTAACTTCTTCCTTGTGGAGAATCCTCCTCAAGATGCTGCCGAATACCTCCAAGGGGAACTGCTCCTGTAATGTTGGCAGAATCCCTGCCAGACTCTGCAGCAGTGGAGGCAGACAACATGGTCTCAGAACAGGGCTCGAGCGGTACAGCATCATTGGAGTGCATCGGGCTCTGTCGCAGTGAGAGATACCTAGTGATGTCGGTGAATCAGGGAATGAGTTGAGTACTTCTGCCTCTTGGCTCTCTACCAGCGATTCTCCTCCCAGTAAACAAACCCCCTCACCTCACTTGTACATCCATTGGGCTGACAATTGGGTCTTCAGGAGAAGGTAAAGAGACCACCCTCTCCTTAGCCCTTTACTTTCAGCTGGAATGAGGCATAATGACATGGTAAAAAGCTAAGCGGAAAGAAAGATGTAATGCCATGAGAGACTTTTTCGCCATCTTCAATTCCTGACAAATCCCACTTCTACCATGTAAATTGGGGATTTTAAAAGGGGCGAGCATCGATGCCATTACCAATTTTACCAGGTCATCCCCAGTTAAGAGATAGGTCCTCAGACTCCCCCTGGTTTGATAGCCTTCACTCCCCCATTAGCCCTACCCTTAAAAACATGTAGATCTGCCTAGTTTTCTTTAATTTTTAACTTACATGTCATCCATACCAGAAGTTAAGTTATGCGGCAGGAGACCTTGATGCACACTGGAGCGCATAAGTATTAATACACACATCTCAGGTTCATGTCCCGAAACGCCCATGCCCTGCCCAATACCACATCTACACCTCGCTTCTTTTTGAAAAATTTTCAGATGTACATGCTGCAGGAGATGAATGCATATTTCAGCAGCTTTTACAATCCGCTAGGCAAATACAAGTAGAACTTATTCGTGCATCCTATAATTAATGCACGTGCCAAGCTTTTAAAATTCACCTCATAGATTGTAATCCACTTTGTATAATATTGTTGAAAAAGCGGAATATGGTTTTTTTTAAATAGAAAAACATAGCTTTTGAAAATTGTTCTGGTAGCTTCTACATAGCAACTATAGCTAAAAGCATCTCTAATCAAAAATAGCAAGGACTAAGGAATACAAAAAAATAAAAGGGGGAAAGGTTAGCTGCTGTTAGAATTCTAAGTTGTATCACCCTGGTCAAGTTATCTCAGTTGTAATTCATCTGAGCTATTTGGCACATAATACTGGGTGGCTAAATAATACTAATCCAGGGCTTTGTCCTTTGTCTTATGATTTCAGGTAGTTAGGAGGCAAAAAAAAGTACCAGAATAGCAAATCTCTGAATATGCATGAAATAGATTTGCATACAACAGAGGCAGGGTGCATGCACATCTCTCTCATGCATATTCATTAGGGATATCCTGAAAACTCAACTGGTGTGCAGCCCTTGAAGACCAGAATTGCCTACCCCTGGTTTAAATAAATAAATAAATAAGGGTAGAGATTTGAGCGCTGTTAGCATGGAACTAGAAAATAGTGCCAAAAATAGAATGCAAGAAACATGCTACCAGTAATCCTTATGCCATTAAAGACAGCAAAGAAACGGAATTTCTCAAGCAGGATTGAGAAATTGGTTTAATATTTGATACAGTAAATTGTCTTTCTCACAGTCTGACAAAGATTTTTCTACTGAACTATGTAGTCAGTCTGTGGGGGGTTTCTGAATTAAAATCAGTTTGATTAATGATGCTTTTGGTGACATGCTAAAGAGAGAGAAGCAGAGTATTAGGCAAATTACCTGCAATGATACAGAATAGAGAGGACTAGAATTAGAATACCCCCTTAAATGTGAAGTCAAACTAATTTGAGTGTGTTTTGCCCCCATGGACAACTTCTCATTAAAGAAGCTTATGTCTAAGATTTTATTTATTTATTTAAATAATTTATATACCGGAGGTTCCTGTATAATATACATATCACCCCGGTTTACATAGAACAGTAACAATCGCTACATTTTGCGGTTTACATAGAACAGGATTAAACAACGAAGTTTTACATTGAGCAAAAAGAAGTAAACAAGTTTTAACATTGAAACAAACGTAGTAAACAAGTTTTTACTTTGAAACAAATTAATAGAAGTAGGCAAATAGTAAATACTATTAAACCATTAATAGACATGCGGTTCATAAATCAAAAAATAACATGGAGATATGTAAGTCCACATGAATATATGTATGTAGACTGTATGTAGCCAGCATGAATATGTGAATCTCTAATTGAATAATGAAGAATAAAAAAGATCTGAAAAAGATCTGAAAAATATCATTGTGGGAGTGAGAAGACTTTTTTCCTTTTTTCCTAAGATGAAGCTCACGCATCGTGAGTTCGAGTGACTTTTGTTAATATTTCTTTATCTGCAGGAGTTCTCTTAGAAATGTTGAAAAAGGTCTGTAGTTAAACCATTTCTAAATAATATAAGCCTAAACCCATGTATATTGGACATTTCTAAAAAATAAAACTGGTAGAATCAACGACTGGGACAACTCTAGGTCCATATCAAAACAGTCCTTCCTCTCAAAAGTACTAGAAAAAGCTGTGTTATCTCAACTTAAGAATCATTTGGATGACCATGAAATTCTTGTTGCGCGTGCAGAGATGTGGTCACTTGTTCTAGAGGGATGTGAGCCCTTGGACCATGGCATGGCTCAGGGAGGAGCCCTAAGGCACACACCATGGGAGGTGTGAATATCCAAGCATGGGCAGGAGCTGGAACAAGGCTGGACCAGGATTGAGATGGAACATCAAGGAAATGGAACAAGGCAGGCTCAGACCTCCACTGGGTCTGCACACACAGGTGAGACCCAGCAATGCAATCCTGGTCTCAAGAGTAGCCCTCTGGCCACTTGGTAGCCCTTCTGGACCCACCACTTGGGAATGATGAGTGCATGAGGCCAGACGGAGGCTGAGAGCAGAAACAAAATGAGACATGGAACTCAGGAACTTGGAAGACTCGGACAAGGACTCGAGGAACTTGGAAGACTCAGACGAGGATTTGGGATTCAGGCACTAGTATAGGTGAGTACTGCACCGCAGCGCATCCTACACAGCTGCCCATGGCTGATCACGGACCACGCCAGAAGTGAAGCAGACAGCAGACGAGAAGATATAGACTTGGAACTGGAAAATGATGAAGATTCAGGAGAGGCCTGCACCGAGGCACGACCTATACAGCCACCAGTGGCTGGTTGCGAACCACGCTGATGTGGAGCAGGTTTTGGCTTGAGTCTAGAGCATAGACGGAAGCAGGAACAAGGAACTCTGAAGACTGGGAACAGGATTCAAGACTCAAGATTCAAGACTAAGGATTCAAGGATTCAGAACTCGGATTCAGGTACAGACCTCAGCATTAAAAGCAAGGTCCTTCCAGAGACTTGCGTTGCAAATGTAAAGACATGCCTTGTGCCATGAAGCACCCTACACATCCCCCCATGAGCTGGTCAAGGACCACAACAGTGGCACGTCAGGAAAGATGGAATAATAGGAAACCTGGAAGCAGGATGAAGAACCGGAGATGGGAACACCAGGACTGGAACATTAGGATCATGGAATACCGGGACAAGGAACATCAGGAACATGGAACAGATAATGAAGGAGCTCCAATGAGGAACAGGACCAGGAACATCAGGAATATCCAATGAAGAAGACAAGAAACATTAGGAACATTTATCAAAGAGCCATCTTGTCACAAGGAGATCACAGAGGACCTTGACTGGAGAGAAGAAGCATGGATGACCATGAAGATCCTATACGAAGGCCCCAAGGAATGGAAGCTTAGCCCTTTTATAGGGCTGGAGGAGGAACAGGCTGATGACATCATCCATTGGGGCAGCGGGGCTTTTCCCTACGCTGGCCCTTTAAATATTGTACAGCTGCATGTGTGAGCACCTAGAGGAGCCCGATGCAGGAGAGGAAGTCGACGTCGGCGGCGTCCCTGCCGTGAAGATGAAGAAGTCGGCGGTGTTGCTCCTGCTGCATGAAGAGGTGTACTGGCAGCTGCTTCCATGCCGCAAAGAACAGCGGTGGCCCCTCCTGCTGCCTACAGTGGCGTTGGACTGCAAGGACCAGTAGTGGAGGTCCAGGGCGGCTTAGGCCGCAAGAAGGAAGAGACCTGTGGCGGCAGCCGTGAAGGTGGAGAAGGTGGTTGGGCGCCAGCCCGACCAGCGTGAAAGGTGAGAAGCTGCTCATGGGATGGGCTCTGCAAGCGGTATCTTAACAATTCTGTACCCAAATCAATTTGGATTTAGGAAACACTGTTCAATTGAAACATTACTCCTCTCATTAATGGACTCTGTTCTACAAGGGTTTGATTCTGTTGGATCTTATTTTCTTGTGTTAATGATTTAACAGCTGCCTTTGACACCATGGACACTGTTATGCCATCAACTGAGCAACATTTGGATCAAAGATATTGTTCTCAAATGTTCTCTTCCTTCCTATCTAACAGGTCATTCCAAGTCAAACTGGGCAATCACACATCTGACATCGTCCATATTGATACAGGTGTCCCTCAAGGTTCATCCCACTCTGCTACACTATTCAATATTTATATGATATGCTACCACTGTGCAAATTAATGATGGATTTAGAAATGTCTTTCTTCTTGTATCCTGATGACATACAATTTTAAATACCATTCTCTAAATCACTTGAAAATACAGTACTGACGCTATTGACATATAGGAAAGCAATACAGCAAAAACGATCTCATCCTAAACTAACATTAAACCTTAGAAAGACTGAAGTAATTTGGTTAAGCAGAAATCCTCAATAGTTAACCCACCAGCTCTAAACTTGGGTACTTTTCAAATTACTCCCTCAAACCAAGTACAGAATTTAGGTATCCAGCTGGATAAAAACCTTACTATGAAAAAGCACATCAATATATTAATTACTACAGGTTACACCAAGTTACGTATTTTACATCAGCTGAAAACTTTATTAACCTTCAAAGACTTCCATACAGTATTGAAAACTCATATTTTCTCGAATATTGACCATTGTAATTCTCTATTACTCGGTCTTCCTGCAAAAATCTTGAAACCATTACAACTATTACAAAAGCTGCAGCTAGACTATTATTAGAAACCAAGAAATTTGATCACATTACACTGTCACTGATCTCACTGCATTAGCTGCCTATACAATCCCAAATCTATTACAAAATATTAACATTAATATTCAAAATCATTCATGCTAGTAATACTGGTATGATTGGAGTGACAATACAACCATACACACCTCAGAGAACATTAAGATCTCGAAATAAAGGACTACTAACAGTTCTTACCATAAGATGTGTTAGGGAAATGGACCCTTGAGCCACGACAAAGTTGGTTCTTCCACCAGGAGAGGGCCCCTGGTGGCTCTTGCCAGTGGGAGGTGGAACAGGTGCGGATGGCCCTACAGGAGCTTCACCTTTACCAGCCGTTATTCCCCGCAGGTTGAGCGCTTGGTTACCGGTGCAGGAAGGACTTAGGCGGGGGCCTCTCACAGAGTGAGTCCTGAAGAGGAGGCAGAGGCGACGTTGGACTAGCTGGAGCCAAGGCAGACGGAGAACAGGCAGAGTCAGGAGCAGGCCGGAGTTCAGGGCTGGCAGCAGGTGGGGCGAAGAGGAGGAAACAGGCTGGAGGTCTGGACAGGTGGAGGTCACTCAGAGTTGGAATACCAGGCGGAGGTCAGGCAGGCGGAAGACAGTCCGGCAGGGCAAGGAGCAGAAGGGCAGGCATGAAAGGCAAGGAGCAGGCAAGGATGCTGGAACAGGAAAAGGCAGGAATGCTGGAACAGGAATCACATTGGAACACACTCTCACGGAGCAGGACCCATTGCTGAGGCGAGGTAGACAAAGCAAGGCCGGGTTTAAGTACTCAGGGCATCTGATGTCATCAACGCACATCACAGGGACTTTTCGCACTGCTGGGTCTTTAAGTCTGACAGCGTGATGCGTGCGCCTACGGATTCAGGCCCCGAGTGGCGCGTCGATGGTGTGGGAGCAACAGAGGTTAGTGCGGGTCTCCTGGTGACGAGGGGACCCGGCTGAGGTCTTTTAAGGGCGGGGACCCTAACAAGATGACGACATCTGACTCAAATAATAGATCGTATGTTTCCCATAGCAGGTCCAAAACTTTGGAACTCCCTACCTGAGATGCTACATCTGTTACCAGATAGAAAGAGATTTAAATGTGAGTTTAAAGCTTGGCTGTTAAGAAATGCATATAGCCTAACCTAAAAACACAAGAATGAAATGAATGACAATAAAAAGAGAGATGAGATATTATTAAAAGCATGAGGAATAAAACATAATGAGAGAACACAAGAATCTTAAGAAAATGTACAGACTATTATATGATATATATTATTGTATTTTCCAGACATATTGCCTTTAATCTTAGATCATCGGTAAGCAATCTCATATACTGACAATTATGAATGTAATTTATGTAAAGCGTTGTGATTGTTTTATGGAACAACAGTATATAAAATGTATAAATAAATAAATACATTTCTGCCCTGTCTCTAATATCCCATTTAAAGGAAAAAAACATTGAGAAAGTGGTGGTTTTTCAACTGGTAGACTTTATGATAAATGGAAACTTTTTAGATGGTTATCAGTCCAGAATCCCCTCAATGATCCCTTAAGAGATTTTGATAGTGGGAGAAGGATAGTGGGTATTCTATTTGATTTGTCTACCACTTTTGACTTGGTCAACCATAATTTGTTGGTTGAGCAGCTGAGGGCAGTGGGCTATGAGGAGACAATCCTAAAATGGTTAATTTTCTTCCTCCAAGACTAGACACCAAGGGTTTCCATGGGAAAATTTCTTTCTTTGCCATGGATGTTGTTTTGTAAAGTGCTATAAATATTCAGTGCTATCTATGTTTCAATATATATAGAACTTTTTTATAACCTTTTGAAGTCATCAGGTCTGTGTTGTTTTGTATTCGCTGATGATATACAGATTGTTTATCCAGTAAACAACCAGAGATTAGAAAAACTGGAAAGGATTAACCATTTCTTGGAAAAGGTAACAGATTGATGTAGAAATTTCAAGATGAACATCAATTCAAGGAAAACAGAGTTATGGTGGGTGGGAAATATAGAACCAGATCCAGCCCTTTATGTGTTGCTTGTTGGGTCAATTTTGCCTATCAGTTAGACTAGAGTCAGAAAACATCAAGAAAGCTGAGGGTTCTGTGATTATTCAATCTACATTTTTCAACTCTGTAATATTTGGCTGTTATCTTCATTTCTCCTTCCTCAAGATTTATCTATAATGGTCCAGTCTCTATTAATTTCAAGACTAAACTACTGTTAACTTAACTCTTGGAAATTCCATGAAAGCTGTTAAAATGGTTTCAATTGATTCTGAATACGCAGGCAAGACAGTAGGAGGTTTACATGCAAAGTTGGAAGAACTCCATTGATTTCCAGTGGGGTCTCGAGTCAAATTTAAAACACTCATGCTATGCTAGTGTTTTAATATTTTCAGGGCCTAGGATATTCATATATTTCAGATAGGTTGATTGGTTGTGTACCTTGGCACTGTTTGAGATCTTCCCAGAAAGATCTATTATGTTTTCCAGGGAAGGGTGAGCTTCATAAATTGAGAAAGAGAATTTTTTCATTATCTGCTCCATGACTTTGGAATAGCTTGCCAGATTATATCTATTTTTTAATTAAAAAAAAAAAAAGGTCAAGATATGGTTGTTACAAAATACATTTTAGAGGTAGATAAGCTGTGTTTTTAATGGTTATTGATGAATGTTTGCAATTTTATCAGTGATCGTGAGCGATTGGTAGTAGTTATTTCAGGGATAGATAATATGGTTGGGATGGTTCTGATTAGTTGGGAGAGGCTGACAATTATCTTTGCTTTGTAAATGATGTATGTATTTGCATTATTGGAAAGAAATAGGAGTGACAAACTATCTCAAATGAGAACAATCAAACAAATACTGGAGATAGTGTAATAGATAGTACTTCAAAAGAAGCATGCCATAATGCAATAATTTTGTAAAGAAAAGGGATATCAGCAAGCCGGAAACTTTTATGTTTTTGGTCTGGTGGACAACTCAGGCTTCTCTATCATTAAACACAATGTATATTGCTAATTTTTAAATTTTCTTACTGCAAATAAAAAGCAACCACAGAAGACTGTCCTTCCCACATATTGTATATGGAAATGGTAAAAGTTCAAACATGGCTTATTTTTATTTTATTTTATTTATTAATTTTTTTATATACTGACATTCGATCTGACATACAGAGCTTAAACATTACAAAAAATGGTTGCCAAATTTTAAATCACACAAAACTGCCCCTGAGAACACAGCTTAGAGCTCAAACATTGCAGAAAATAAGTACCAATTTCCTCAGACAGTGAATTAGTTCAGGGGACCACTTTGTTAACTACATTTGCTTTTGAATCTGATAGAGATTGGGTATTTAGATTATTTTTCAGACATAGGGGGTCATTTATCAAAATGCGATAAGGCATTTTCGCATGCGATCACACCATATCATATGGTGCGATGCAAATTCAGAAAATAGGAGGAGTAGGCTGGGTTAGCCTGTTTGCGAAGAGCTATCACACAGCCATAATGCCAATTTTAACTACACCCCTTTGGATTGTGTGGTAAGGTTTCATTGCTGTAAGTCCTATTTCAGGTGAATTGATGGGTCCAGAGCTGTGAGAGAGAGAGAGAGAGAGAGAAAGAGAAAGAGAGAGAGTGAGAGAGGCCATAATATCATGGCCCATAGGTAGGTATTTGTATCCCTATGGTAGGCCCACCTAGTAACTCGAGGTGGGGTTTAGGTAAGAGTGAAGGGGGTTAGGGGCCACTTTGACATTCTACGTGACACCTACGAACAGAACAGTGGTCTCTTGTGAAGATTTGCTGGCCTTTGGAGTGAGGAAACTCACTCCAAGATGAGATTTGTGCAATGTTCTCATTCAACCACCAGGGGACCATTAACAATGGTCCCCAGGTGGTTGAATGATGGAAATACAACAGGTCTGGCACTTATCTGAAATGGTATCGCAATTTGCACAGGTAATTAGTGCAAATTGTGATAAATGTTATATTAGCATAAAACACGCCCCTTTTGCTATCGCATGCGGTACTTACCACATTTTGATAAATCCACCCATAGTAAGGAAACATTTCTATGAGTGTAAGAGTATACCCAGATTCTTCTAAATCAACTCAGAAAAGGAGACAGTTTTTATTGTTGAAAGCTAAGGTGCTCCAAATAGGAGCTACCTTTTTTCTAAAACACCCTTGTAAGTGTCTTATCTGTTATAAGGGTAATTCTTTTGTTTTCTTTTCCTCTCTTCAATTGATTGAATTTTTAAAGGATAAAGTAATAGTAAATTGAATTAAGGAATGAACTCTACTGAGACCTTAAAATAGTGAATATCCCAATTAAATTTAAAATAGTGCGTTTGGAATTGTGATAACACTTAGTTATTTTAAGTATATAACTATTATAAGAAATGTTATGAGTATTAGATCCTTTATTGTGGACTATAAATGTAAGAAGAGAATTTAATATCGAATCCTGATTTCTTAATTATTGGATTTTTGTATGTAAACTTACTGTTGTCAATCAAGATGTGATTCTTGTAAAAATGTTTTAAAATGGCATAAATAAAAAAAAAAAAAGAAAGTAAGTACCAATTTTAACACAAAACATCAAAGCAGCCCCAACATCGGCTGATGTTTCAGTGATGCTCAGCATGAGGGGAAGAGAGATTTTTAAATTACTTATTTAGCAAGCATGCTTAAAACAGGACATGGACGTCTTATCAATTCAACTTAGGGGTCCAACTCTTAAAGACTGAACGTGCTGATGCCAGAACTTCCAACAAAACAGGTACTTCCGGTAACCAAAAAAACTCAAACAAAACTTTATTGCCACAGTGTTATTCTTTTTTTTTTTTTGAAAAATAATTTTTTGCAATAGTGACAAAATAGCAAACAAGCAACCAAATTAAGCATTGTACCACAATAGTAGTCACCTCAGTTTACATATTATTGAACAACCTCTTCTAACCCCCAATGATAACCAATTCTCCACCCACTCTCATCCATACCTTCCATCCATACTGCATTCTCATCCTTTCACTTCAACCAGCACACACTCAAAGTTATTTTGTATCTTCCCTTATGTAAGAGTTTGTCCTAGTGCATCAACATGTATTTAACAGTTGTACAAGATCATGAGGCTTGCAGCCACCAACCATGAATCAAAAACAGTCATTAATCAAGGAGTAGACTTCTAGATGTGAGCTAAGGCAGGAGTTTTGATCCAACTGGTTATACAACTCCTGGCCAAAAGATAGTTTTGCATCTCCAATTGCAGTTGATCATAAAAGCTCATCCACATGCCAACATATTGGATAGTCACGGATCATTTAACATATTTAATGCCTGATTTACTAAGACATTTTCTCCCATTCTGTGTCTATGGGGAAAATGTTTAGTAAATGAGGCCCTTAGGGGTAGATTTTCAAAGGGTTATGTGCGTAACCCTTTAAAACCTACCTCTGCGTGCGCCAAGCCTATTTTGCATAGGCTCGGTGGCGAGTGCAAGCCCTGGGACGCGCGTATGACCCAGGGCTTTGAAAAAGGGGCGGTCCGGGGGCAGGGCTCATCCGGGGGTGGTCTGGGGCAGTCCGGGGGTGGGGCAGCCATCCAGGAGCAGTCCTGGGGTGGTCCCGAGTCCTCTGGCACAGTGGCTGTGCCAGGGGATGGCACACTGGCAGCAAGCCGGTGCGCACAAATTACGCCTGCCAGAGGCAGGCGTAACTCCTGCAATAAAGGTAGGGGGGATTTAGATAGGTTGGGGGGTGGGTTGGATAGGGGAAGGGAGGGGAAGTTGGAGGGCAGCAAAAGGAAAGTTCCCTCTGAGGCCGCTCCAATTTCAGAGCGGCCTCGGAGGGAACAGGGAAAGCCATCAGGCCTGCCCTAGGGCTCGGCACGCGCAAGGTGCACAAGTGTGCACCCCCTTGCATGCGCCGACTCTGGATTTTATAACATGTGGCAGCAGTGCGCACATTTTCTAAAGTCAGGTGTACATTGGTGCGTGCCGGGTAGCACACACAAATGTACCCTGCGCGTGTAAGATTCAAAATCTGCCCCTATGTGTCCAACCATTCCACCTGCATAGCCTGAGTCATCTTTATTTGCCATTGTTCAAAAGTAGGTATCCCATCAGTCACCCAATATATCAAAATACATTTGCAGGCTAATGCCAGGAATAGATATACAAATTTACTAACATCAGGTGAATGTTTTACTTTTTTAGTGAATTTCCCCAGCAAAATCAATTTACCATTTCAAGGTGGGGTCCACCCAATGAGGGAGATCTTAAAAAAGTACGCGCGCTCGTACTTTTGTTCGCGCAACCGGCGCAAACAAAAGTAAGCCGGATTTTATAAGATATGCGCATAGCCGCGCATATCTTATAAAATCCGGGGTTGGCGCACGCAAGGCTGCGGCCTCGGAGGGAACTTTCCTTCTGCATCCCCCCACCTTCCCCTCCCTTCCCTTATCTAACTCACCCCCCAGCCCTACCTAAATCCCCCCCCCCACCTTTGTTGTTCAAGTTACGCCTGCTTGATGCAGGCATAACTTGCGCGCGCCGCCTCGGCATCCCCCGGCACAGGCCACAGTGCCGGGGGACTCTGGACTGCCCACCCCTGAACCGTCGCCACGCCCCGGACCCACCCCAGACCGCCCCCTGACCCTGGACACGCCCCTGGACTCACCCTCGGCCTGCCACAACACGCCCCCCGGACACGCCCCCTCCTGCCCCTTTTACGAAGCCCCGGGACTTGCGCTCACTGGCGGCCTATGCAAAATAGGCACGCCGGCGCGTGAGTGCCCTGCACGCGGAAATCCGGCAGGATTTACACACGCAAGGCTTTTAAAATCTATCCCGATGCATTTTTTGCATTTTTGAACCTCTTGTAGCACCTTGTCCTAAAAAACACTCAGCATGGAACAGGACACAAAGTGATATAATAAGGTTCCAGCTTCCATCTCACATTTAGTACACAGGGGAGAGGAAGTAACATCCATCTTATGTCTCTTTACATCATCAATATATGCATGACGAAGTAGCTTAAATTTAATTTCCTTTAGATATCAGTCTTGACAATATAGGTAAGTTTCTGTAAAGCATGTCTTTATATCATCAGGAGTAACTTTCTTCCAGTAGAGATTACCAATAAGTACATAGCATATCCAAATGATGTAATTGAAGACAGCACTTACACACGGGCCGATACAGTAAGGTGCGGTAGAAAGGGGTGCGTTAGTGCCGGGCGCACCTGCGTTGCGCACGCACAGTTTGAAACACATACCGCTCAATACTGTATTTAAATGGCATGCAAATGCAAGCCGCGTCCAACGCGCGTCCAGGAAGCACAATCCATTTTACTGTATAGGCACTAACTTCCCCCAAACTTTCCGCCAGCCCCCGCTCACCTGCCCTGGCTGCGTCCATTTCCCACGCTGACAGCTCCGGAGCAGCCCCAACCAGCCCCGCTTCACTGCCTGACCCCCTAACTCCCCGGAACAAGACCGAAGTGAATCGGGCAAACTTTCCGCCAGCCCCCGCTCACCTGCCCTGGCCGCGTCCATCTCCCGCGCTGACAGCTCCGGAGCAGCCCTAGTCCTCTCTCCCCTCCTCCCAGGGACAGCCGGCGGCGAGAGCGGCTTCAGCAGCCCGGGGCAGATCGGGCACTCCCCATGGCTCCCTATTCTCTAAAACGTAATGAGTGCACACCGTGACCTCGGACGGGGCGCGCGTTTTTAAATAACTAAATAAATAAATACTGTATGGGAGGGAATAGCTAATCCGATCGATTACATCTCATATGCATGCCGCGGGTGGAAAGGGTTACCCGTAGATTTAAAGAGGCGGTAAGGATGGGTTAAAAGGGATAGTGAATCGCAGGTAGGACTAACGCAGCCAAATTGTGAGTAGAAAGTGGATTAGAAGCAGGGTAACCGCAGCCACACTTTACTGTATCGGCCTGACAGTTTGTACCACTCAGAAATCAAATTCCTTTTGCCAGCACATTTTGTACATCCACTATGAAAGAAGATTCAAGGAAAAAGTCCTCTTTAGGCAAGACAATCAAAGTCAGGTAGTACCTGGCTTCCAGGAACGCAAAAAACTGAAAGGGAGGAATATGGTAAGAATTGGGGAAGGTCTAAAAAGCTAGGCAAGTAGAACTGCCCTTCATATATAAATCAGAGATTCAAGAGATCCCACATTCCTTCCAGTGGTGAAAAATATGCCCATAGTCTATGCCAGGTATAAAATCCTTATTGCCAAGAAAAGGCATGTACAGTGATTGGTGCAATGGTCATTTTCACACCCTATGCTACCATTTCCATGCCGTACAGTTGATTTCAGTAAAAGATTAGCATTCACTACCTTCAATAATTGCTTTTCCTTGATATGAAGTAAATATATGGGACTCCAAGGGTGCACCATGTTGTCAAGTAACCCTTTCTCACAATACATATATTTGCTTGAGACCCACTCACCCAAGAAGCGCAGTTGACAAGCCACATTTAGTATCTCAGATCTGGGAAATCTATTCCCCCATTCTACTTTCTGCATAATATTTTGAACAGCTAACGTGAGCACCCCTCCCATACCAAATAAAACTATTAAGTGATGACCGCAGTCATTTCAGATCTTGCACCAGAAGCCAACAGGGAAGCATTTGCATTTTATACAAAATTTTTGGAAGGATGACCATCTTTACCAGAGCACATCTCCCTAAAAAGGATGGAGGTAAAGTCTGTCAGGACTGGAGCTATGAATGGACATTTAAGAAAACTTGTGCAAAATTGACCTCATATACGAAGCAACTGTTTCTTCCAGTAGAGATGACCAGTACGTACTTAGCACATCCAAATAATATAATTGAAGACAGCAAGAACGCAAAAAATTGATAGAGAGGAATCTGGTAAGAACTGGGAAAGGTCTCAAAATCTAGGCAAGTAGAAATGCCCTTTATATATAAATCAGAGATTCAAGAGATCCCACTTTCTTTCCAGTGGTGGTGCCTGCTTTTGTGGCACGCACTAAAAAAAATATATGCAGAAATTTTGGGCCAGTGATTTTAGAACAGTATTGCAATCCATGATATTTACCAGTACAGACTATAGCAACTCATTATTGCTCAGCCTGCCACGGTCCACTATTCGCCTTCTCCAGATTCTGCAAAACACAGCCACTAGAGTGCTTATGGGTAGTAGGAAAAAAAAACCATATCACCCCCATTCTGAAATCTCTGCATTGGCTGCCCATTGAATACAGAATTCAATATAAAGCACTTTGTATTCTGCACAAAGCAATTTATGGCAAGCAAGTAGACTGGATGAACGCTGTCATTCGATTTCACACTCCGCAGCAAAACTTAAGGTTTGCTAACAAAGGTTTGCTTTCAATCCCTTCAGTTACCTCTGCATGACTTACCCGGGTTAGAGAGAGAGCGATTTCACTTGCGGGACCTAAATTATGGAATGCTTTATGGAATGCTTTATGGAATGTCCTGTCAGACAAATCTGATCTGATCAAATCTGATTGACTTTTTTGACTGGGTAACCAAGGAATTGGATCAAGGAAGAGCACTCAATGTCATCTACTTGGACTTCAGCAAAGCTTTTGACACCGTCCCGCACAGGAGACTGGTGAATAAAATGAGAAGCTTAGGAGTGAGTGCCGAGGTGGTGGCCTGGATTGCAAACTGGTTGACGGACAGAAGACAATGTGTGATGGTAAATGGAACTCTCTCTGAAGAGAGAGCGGTTTTAAGCGGTGTACCGCAGGGATCGGTGTTGGGACCGGTCCTTTTCAATATCTTTGTGAGCGACATTGCGGAAGGGATAGAAGGTAAGGTATGTCTTTTGGCGGATGACACTAAGATCTGCAACAGAGTGGACACGCCGGAAGGAGTGGAGAGAATGAGACGGGATTTAAGGAAGATGGAAGAGTGGTCGAAGATATGGCAGCTGACATTCAATGCCAAGAAGTGCAGAGTCATGCATATGGGGAGTGGAAATCCAAATGAACTGTATTTGATGGGGGGAGAAAGGCTGATGTGCACGGAGCAGGAGAGAGACCTTGGGGTGATGGTGTCTAATGATCTGAAGTCAGCGAAACAATGTGACAAGGCGATAGCTAAAGCCAGAAGAATGCTGGGCTGCATAGAGAGAGGAATATCGAGTAAGAAAAGGGAAGTGATTATCCCCTTGTACAGGTCCTTGGTGAGACCTCACCTGGAGTATTGTGTTCAGTTCTGGAGACCGTATCTCCGAAGAGACAGAGACAAGATGGAGGCGGTCCAGAGAAGGGCGACCAAAAAGGTGGAAGGTCTTCATCAAATGACTTATGAGGAGAGATTGAAGAATCTAAATATGTACACCCTGGAGGAAAGGAGGAGTAGAGGTGATATGATACAGACTTTCAGATACTTGAAAGGTTTTAATGATCCAAAGACAACGACAAACCTTTTCCGTAGGAAAAAAATCAGCAGAACCAGGGGTCACAATTTGAAGCTCCAGGGAGGAAGATTCAGAACCAATGTCAGGAAGTATTTCTTCACGGAGAGGGTGGTGGATGCCTGGAATGCCCTTCCGGAGGAAGTGGTGAAGACCAGAACTGTGAAGGACTTCAAAGGGACGTGGGATAAACACTGTGGATCCATAAAATCAAGAGGCCGTCAATAAAGAGTGGGTGGCTCGCCAGAATGACGGCTACTGCCTGGAGATAATACCCTTATTCAATAAACATACACATGGTTACTGCGACTCCAACATCGCTCTAAGCTACAACAGGAAGAGGAAATGTGGAAAAAAGGATTCGCACTCACAAAGCGGGGAGTAGCTGGCTTGTTACAGCGGTTACTACCCCAAACCAAATAAGCCTGATACTTCACTTTCAATGCATATCCAGCATAGCTCTCTGCTTCAACGGCAGGGGAAAAGAAAAACTGATACCTCACGCATATCCAGCATAGCTCCCTGCTTCAACGGCAGGGGAGAAGAAAAACTGATACTTCACGCATATCCAGCATAGCTCTCTGCTTCAACGGCAGGGGAGAAGAAAAACTGATACTTCACGCATATCCAGCATAGCTCTCTGCTTCAACGGCAGGGGAGAAGAAAAACTGATACTACACGCATATCCAGCATAGCTCCCTGCTTCAACGGCAGGGGAGAAGAAAAACAACCAATAAGGGCTGAATAACATATTCTAGGTAAAACAAAAGCATGGGTGTAGCTTGCTTATTGCAGCGGTTACTACCCGTACTATCCCTAACTAATCAAGCTAGATATTTCACTTGGATGCAGCTCCATCACTGCTCTCTACATTAATGGTGGGGGTGGAAGGGAAATAGAACTAAAGAGCTAAGAGAAACAGATAAGTATGAGAAAAAATGTGTGAAGCTTGCTGGGCAGACTGGATGGGCCGTTTGGTCTTCTTCTGCCGTCATTTCTATGTTTCTATGTTTCTTTACCAGTAGATTTAAGATTACAAGCAGAACTCAAGTCATTTAAAAAGGCGCTTAAAACCTGGCTATTTGAGCAGGCTTACACAATAGATAATGATTACTTTTTTAGCTTCCAGTTATATTTTTTTAACTACCACAGTTTTACAGATTATTTTTTATATTTCTATATTTTTTATTGATTTATTAACCGTATTTATGACCATGAAGCTTTGTATTAGTCTTATTTTTACATCTTTTATTATCTTGTTTTATAATTATATTTCATTTATGTTTATTTATATTTTTATAGACTTTTTTCTGTTTGTTTGAAATGGCTGTAAACTGTTGTGACAGCTAGTCTAAACGAAGGTATATAAAACCTAATAAATAAATAAAATAAATACATAATTTCACTGTGGGCCTTATTCCATCAGCCCCATTGAATTTGGCAGGGAATAATATAAAATTGTAGCATTAATTCTAGAGACACCTTTTCTCAACAGGTTGAATCTTTTATTGCGGAATTCAGCAGTGCTCATTAGATCATATATAGCTACCACACACTCTATTCATCAATTTTTTTATTTTTTTCTCATCATCTGATTTTGCATAGAAAGCTCTAAGCAACATAGCGGGGAATTGCCTGAGGGTTCCAACAGACTAGAAGGTTGTTCTTCTTCTTAACAACTAGAACTTGCTTCTGTAAATCAGTATTTTTTTTACTTGCTTTTCATTTTTGGCTTCTAATAATTCAACTTTAGGAACTAAAACCCTATCTACAATTCCGAGCAGTTTATCAAATGTCTCTCCTAAAGGAGGGGAAGGAGAGAGGAACACTTACCACTACCTGTAAGTCTTGGAACTTAATATTATTGCTGGAACCGGGGGCAGAGAAGAGCTTGCCCTGACAGAGGCTTTCCACTTCTGGGAGTGATGTCATCGAGAGGCTCTTAAAAGTGTACCATTTATTCTCCCCTATCGAGGGGAAGGAGAGAGGAACACTTACCACTACCTGGAAGTCTTGGAAATTAATATTAGTGCTGGAACTGGGAGCAGAGAAGAGCTTGCCCCGAAGGAGGCTTTCCACTTCTGGGAGTGAAGTCATTGAGAGGCTCTTAAAAGTGGACCATTTATGTCATGCAGTCAACGTAGGAGCGTGTGTCGCCTAAGCAGCGCGCGGCTTTGCTCAGAAGTACTTTATTCGCATGGTTCCGAACTCCTTAGCTACAAGTAAGTTAATCTAAGTTAAATTAAGTCTCTCCTGACCCTCCAGCTTTTTGCAGTATACATCAAATTGAAAGTGCTGCTCTCTCTCTTATAAAAGTTGAAATTTATTTTTTCTTTCATATTTGGCATTAAATAATAAATATGCCACATACTAAACAGAAGGAAACTGAGAGAGGTGATACTATCTTCCTCTCCAGTAGAACCCCTACAAGGGAAAATTGAGAGTTTTTTCAGCCCTGCACCTCAAAAACCTCCCAAGGGAGGTGCTGTAATTTCAGAAATTTAGCTTAGTACGGAATTACCTGCCTCACCTCTATCACTCAGCGCGGGAGCACCAGTTACTCCTTCTCCTCCTTTTCAATTGCAATCGCAAGGGACTGAAGTATTGGTGGAAAAAGAAACACTTAATACAAGTATAAAAAAAAGTTAATCTTCCCTGGGGATTAGAGAAATTTATTGGGTGGATTTTAAAAGCCCTGCTCGCGTAAATCCGCCCAGATTTATGCGCGTAGGTCCCGGGGTTTTGTGAAGGGGGCGTGTCGGGGGCGTGTCGGGGGTGGGGCCGAACGACGCGGCGTTTTGGGGGCGGGACGCGGCGTTTCGGGGCGGGCCCGGGGGCATGGTTTCGGGCCGGGGCATTCCGGGGGCGTGGCCGCGCCCTCCGGAACCGCCCCCGGGTCGGGTCTCGGCGCGCCAGCAGCCCGCTGGCGTGCGTGGATTTACGTCTCCCTCCGGGAGGCGTAAATCCATGGCTAAAGGTGGGAGGGGGGGTTAGATAGGGCCGGGGGGGTGGGTTAGGTAGGGGAAGGGAGGGGATGGTGAGGGGAGGGCAAAAGAGAGTTCCCTCCGAGGCAGGCTGCGCGGCTCGGCGCACGCCAGCTGCCCAAAATCGGCAGCCTTGCGCGCGCCGAACCAGGATTTTAGAGGATACGTGTGCAAACAAAAGTACGCGATCGCGCTTTTTTTTAAAATCTACCCCTATATGAATAAAGATCAGGAAGAGAAATCTAAAAGAGAAACAGAAGAAATTCTCAAGTTACAAATGGAAAACTTGGATAAGGAGGGAACAGAATTGCTAAATATTGCCCCCATGAAGAAATTGGAGAAACCAGCAATAATTGCGTTGGACTCAGTATGGACTGTGATTATCACTTTAGAAAAAGCTATATCTAAATTAACTAATGTAACACTCGAGATGAATAAACGAGTGCTGAGGTCAGAAGAAAATCTAGTAAAGCAAAATACTCAGTTGGTAGAACTGGAACAGAAGGAATCTCAAGTATAGAAAATACAAACAAATATTATACAGGGGGAGATGATCCAAGCTAGAAACTTAGAAAGATTAGAGAATGAAAATAGATACTTAAATCTAAGACTAGTAAATTTCCCTTTATTAAGATATTCAACCTTACAGGATCAGTTTAAGAAATACTTAAAGGAAATATTAAAAATACCATCAGATGCCTCCACCCCCCCCCCCCCCCCCCATTGCTAAAATATACTATATTGTATCTAATTCTGTAACTGAGGAACAAACATCTCCTTTAAATGTATCAGATATACTGGAGACTTCATCTGATCCCATAGTGGAAAAAATAGGAAAGTCTTAGTTAAGTTTGTTTTCCCCTCTGATAGGGACACAGTTTTGAGACTATTCCTTCGAAATAGATTAGTTAAATTTTGTGAATATCAAATATGGATCTATCCGGATATAGCAAAATCAACTCAGCATAGAAGGAAGGAGTTCTTGGTTATGAAAAATTTAGCAGAGCAAATAGGAGTCCAGATGAGTTAGATATCCATCAAAATGTATAGTGAGATTTGATAATCAGAGATACATATATTATGAACCAGAAGACTTAAAAAGGTTCTTAGAGTCCAAAAAACTAATTGGGGGCAACACAAGCCAATCTATTAGCTGTTAAATAAATAGATGAGTGCAAAACTTTCTTTACTTGTAGTTATATTATTTGTTTTAGCTCAGAATAAAGAAGTATACTGCAATATTACAAGGTAATAGGATATCCATTGTTTTAAAAATGTTTTCTTTTTTCAAGACCATGTACTTATGTCAATTTATTTCCTTTATTCCATGTTATAATTGTATTTGGGCAATATTATACATTTACCTGATTCTATTTTTGTCAACAATGGATTACCGTATTCTGTATTGACAGTTTGTTGTCATGATAATTAGAAAATGCATTAAATTTTAAATAATAATAAAAAAAATGTCTCTCCTAGTTTGCACAGTTGCTACCCATTTTTCAAGTGTCCAAGAAAAATAATCCTCAGCTCCATGACACAAATAACCCTAAGGGGATAATTTTCAAAGACTTACACAGGGGTTGTAATTGTAAAAGTGGCATATATGCATGTAAAAAGCCTCTGTTCACTGTTAGTGGATTTTCAGAAGGGTAGGAGTACATGCATACTGTTGCTGCCATGCTGGAAAATATGCGTGGAGAACATGGGCACTTTGAGGGAGTGGCAAGGGCATTCTGGGATGTGTTTTAGAAGTACACACACATGTACTTATTTTATAAATGGAGTATATATATTCGTCGTCAGACATGCTTGCATGCTTTTACATCTGCTAATCAAATATGAACAAAGGGGGGGTTAGAAGGGGACAGGGTGTCGCCACATAATTCTAAAGTGCTTTTTTTAAATTTTGTACTTATGGGCTACCTAGACAGGCAGCAGGGGGAGACAGTGGGTGGGGCATCTCAAGGGATTTTGGAGTATTGCAGGGGGGAAATTTTACCTCAGGGGCCTTTAACAAGCATCTCAGGGACATTGGGATGTGCATTACTGTCCTGATGTCCCCAGGATAAAATAACTACACCTCCTTCAAATGCAATAAAATAAAATGCTGAGGGGGTTTTAAGCCAGCTGCATTATTTTATTAATATTGTATTGCCTATGCATTAGTTGTTTTGGATGCATTAGGCAATTTTATGCATGAAAATGCATGCAAAGCAGCTAATTTCAATAGGGGATAGATATTTAGTTTAAAAAAGACATGCAATGTTGCCATGATATAGGCATATCATGTGATAAATGCTGTTTTATGCATGTTATACTCTTATTGCTGCTTAGTAAATCCATCTGTTAGATTTTGAGTCCTCTGGGAACGGAGAAATGCCTAAAGTACCTGAATTTAATCCATTTTGAAATACCTGAAAAAGCTGAATATAAATCAAATAAATACAATTAAGTATTTATGTGCTGAGTTATGCACACTGTTGAAAATTACCCTCCCTGTGTTTGGTGCTAAATTTATTTGAGTGTCTCAGTTTGTATTTATAACCCAGAATTTTCTTTTATCAAAGATGATGATACTGCCATCAGGTCATAAACCTAATTGGTTACTTTATTAAGATCTTCTTTCCATCACTGTTTGAAGCTTTCCATCTCTTATTAGTCTTTGTCATAGAATCTGAATTTAATTTGTCTACTCACCACTGGATCAAATCTTTTATTAATCTGTCTCTTTAGTCATTCAATATCAGATTGTTTTCAGATTATCTCTTCAGCAGGGGGAATTGCATGAGTGCTCCAGTAGGGCAGAGGTTGGCAACTTGCATGTGGCTCTTTTCATCCCTTCCTGTGGTTTCTGTGTTGCTGGCTTCAGTGAGTCATGGGGACCACAGGGACTCTCATCAGCCCACATGGTCCAGGTCAGAGGTGTGGAATCATAACTGCACAGGCTGCAGGAGAAAGAGGCAGCTGTCTCATCAGCCCAAATAGCTTTAGCGGAGAGGGACAGAGCTATCCTTTCACGGACTGCAGGAGGAGGAGGAGGCCAGCTCCTCAGTCTGTGCACTCCACACAGAAAGATTTGTATTCAGCCAGCAAGGAGGTACTCATCAGCCTGCAGCTCCAGCTGAAGGAGACTACATCACAGGGGAAGGAAGATGGTCATTGGACAGCCCTGACTAAAGGTCAGGAGGCAGTCTTGCACCTGCCTTGGTGTGTCTGCAGCAGGAGACCTGAGCTAGCATTGACTGGGTGGGGAAGAAAGCAGTGGCTTTTACCTACCCTGCTGTGGGCCTGTGGCAGGAGGAGGTCTTATATAAACCATCAGCCCACTAGGGAGAGAAAGGAGAAAGAAGAGGTGTCTTTAGCCCATATCTGTGTGGGTCTGTGGTAGGGGGAGGCCTGAAGTGGCATCATCAGCGTGTGGTAAAGTGCCTATATGTGAAGTGCTAACCTGCGTGTGCGGCCTACATTTGTGCGCACTACCCAGCGCACACAAATGTATGCCCGATTTTATAACATGCGCGTATGCTTAGGAAATATACTGCACACTAACTCTGTGGGAGTGTGCACTAATAGCTGCTACTGTGCAGTAGCATCAATTAGTGCGCATTATTTCTAGCTAACGAACTCCTCATGAATTGATACGTTAAATTTTTAAGTAGCATTTTTTGTTAGGGTGCACTAGCATTAGTTTCAGTGCACTACTACATAGTTAATGCACTAACTAACCTGTTAACTGACTCACTGAAAAAACCCCAAAAATGAACCGCAGGAAACCAAAATTTTCCACTGAAGGCCCTATCCGAAGCCCGAACCAAAATGTTCAAATGAAGCACATCTCTAGCACATAGAATTTAAGAGGTGCCTGGCTACATCAGCATCTCTCGGTAAACGAGTAATTTGTTTTTCATAAAAGGGGTGGGGCATGGGCATTCCAGGAAATATGAATGAAACCAGTGCATAAGTATTTATACACACCAACGTATGCTGGGATCCCTATCTGAGAAACTTTACTTCTGCTATGGACAGCGTGTATGTCATGAAACAAAAAAATCTAGGCTAGTCAGTGGTGTTTTTTTTTTTATATTTAAACATTTTTATTGGCAGACCAAACTCGGTATACACATAACACAAGAGTCAAGAGAATCAAGATTCCTCAAAGGACAACAGGAGACATAACGGAACAGTTATCACTACAACTCCGATAAGAGTAGTCTCAGTACATCTCCCATCTTGTCAAACGAATCCTTAGTCAGGCGTTTGATCCACCAGTTTTAGGAATAATAATCATCAGTCCCCTCCCCCCCACCCCCCCACCCTACTGACAGTCAACACAAGTTTAATTATAATATACTCGTAACAGAAAGCAGGCTATAGCAGAGAAGGAACTGTAGAGGAGAAGCAAAGCATCTTCAAGCTGTTATTGCTGAGCAGCTAGCCATGTCTGATATGGGGCCCAAATCCTTGCAAAAGCCGGTATACGGTCCTGATGAGTGGCTGTCAGGCGAGCCATCTGAAACAAATAATGCATTCTGTGCTGAACTAAAGCCAAGCCGGGTAGCTGTGACGCTTTCCAGTGGTGGGCTAGTGTTAAGCGCGCTGCAATAAAAAGGTGTTGTAAAAAACGTTGTGTATCTTTATTGGTATCGTCCAGAGGTAGATTTAGCAGAACATGCCAGGGTTTCACCTCTATATCCAAATGAAGAATAGACGAGGCCCACGCCACTATGGAGGTCCAGTAAGATTGTACCCTCGGGCATTGCCACCACATATGGTAATACGTGCCCAACGCTCCACAACCTCGCCAGCACTGATCGGAGGAGGACGGAGCGAATTTGTGAACTTGACTTGGGGAGTAGTGCCATCGGTATAAAAGTTTATAGCAGTTTTCTTGAAGGGATGCGGCGATAGAGCACTTAAACGCCCCTAGAAATATCAAGTCCCATTCGGTGTCCTGTAATTGACGGGCAAAGTCCGATTGCCATAACGTCTGCTGTCGAAACATTGAGGTCCCCTTATCATTAAGGAGTACATATATCTTGGATATCACACCTCGAACAAAGTGAGCATGAATACAGATAGTCTCAAATAATGTAGTGGTTAAGCAGAGTACGCCCCCCCTTATCCTCTGCTTGATAGCATGGTACAAACTAGCATACAATAAAAAATCAACTTGATCTAAGTGGTAGTGACGCCCCATCTCCTCTCTAGACATAAGAGACGCCTGCTTGAGAACATCCTTAATACGTAAGATCCCCGCTGTCTGCCACCTGTGGACCAGGCCCGCCCTTGGAGGGGAAGTAAGGAGTGCATTACTAAATAAATGGGTGAGCGGGGTTAGCTGTACCATGCCAATTAAGGACATTTTCCAACGAGCCCACACTTGCATCGTAGTGACCAACGCATAGGGCATGTAATCAATCCCCCTCCAAGTGGATTTAGCTTGCCAGGGGAGGGACGACAGAGGTAGGGGACCCACACAGGCTTGTTCGAACAAGACCCATTGAGGTATGCTCGTAGTCTTATGCAAAATAACCAGAGCTCTAAGTTGTGCAGCACCATAATATTTATCAAGATCTGGGACACTGAGCCCTCCCCGTGTCTTTGGGAGATAGAGGGTCGGCCTACTCACCCTAGGCGGACGTTTACGCCAAATGAACCCGAAAATGATTTTCTGCCATTTCTTCAAAAGCATGGCGGGGAGGAAAATTGGAATGGTAGTAAAAAAATATAACAGCCTCGGGAGAACATTCATCTTGATGATGGCTATGCGACCCAGCCACGAGAATGTCCCCCTAGACCATACCCCCAAGTCCTTCTGAAGGGTTTGGATTAAGGGCAAGTAATTGAGGTTGAATAGTTGGTTTGCCTTCGGCCCAATGCGTACCCCCAAATATTTCAATGCTTTGTCCGCCCATTTAAACTGAAAATGTTGCGCAAGTTCAACAGTCTCAGCCTGCGGGAGATTAATGTTGAGTATCTCTGATTTGTCATAATTCACTCGTAACCCGGACACGCCGCTGAAGGACAGCAATTCAGTCATGTCACCCTGTAGGGACGAAAAAGGATCCGTGAGGGTAAACATCACGTCATCCGCAAACAAGGATATTTTGAAATGGTGGCGTTCCCGTACAACCCCCTGTATAGACGTGGCTTCACGTACATGGGATGCAAATGGCTCTAAAAAGAGTGCAAACAAGAGAGGGGAAAGTGGACAGCCTTGTCGAGTGCCTCTCCCTATGGGAAATGCATCCCCATAACCGCCATTAATTTTTACTCGAGCGGATGGGTGGTCATACAACTTCATAATCCATTGCACAAAATAGGTACCAAACCCCATCCGCTTGAGCGTGGCGAACAAAAAAGGCCAGTGTACCAGATCGAACGCCTTTTCTGCGTCCAACGACAAAAGGACCGCAGGTATGTTCTTATGCTGCACATATTCTATCAAATCGACAATGCGCCGAACATTGTCTGCAGCAAGGCGCCCGGGCACGAACCCCACCTGGTCAGGATGCACCAGTTCAGGCAGAACCAGGTTTAACCTGGCCGCCAGAATTCTAGCTAATATTTTTAAGTCCAGGTTAATCAAAGATATCGGGCGATAGGATCCACAGAGTTCCGGATTACGCCCAGGCTTTGCGATGACAGAGATACCTGCAGTGTTAGCCTGACTGCCTAACCGCTCACCGTCCCTCAATGAGTTAAACATATCTACCATGGGTCCCGAAAGAGTTGCCTGAAACTTTTTATAATACACGGCTGAAAACCCATCGAGACCCGGTGCTTTTCCCCGCTTCAGCTGCTTAATAGCCGTCTCAACCTCAGGTAAGGTAATGGGTTTATCTAGGATACCAGCTTGTACTGAAGTAAGCATAGGTAAATCAACCGAATCCAAGTATGTCTGAATGTTGGATTCCTCCACCTTACCTCCGGAGGCATACAATGAAGCATAAAATTCAGTAAATGCCTGACGGAGGTCCTGAGAGGCTGTTACATTCACCCCCTGGGAGTTCCGTATTTTAGCTATTAATGTTTGTGCCCTTGCCGCTCTCAATTTGTGTGCAAGATACCGGCCAGCCTTGTTACCGCCCTCGTAATACTGGTGTTTAAGGATATTTAGTGAATGACTTATGGCGGCATCGTCTATAGCCCTTAGTGAATCCCGGACCCTGAGTAGTTTGACATAGTCAGCGGGGGATAAGGACAACTGATGTCGCCACGACAAGAAGTCCAACTCTTTAGTGAGAGCCCTAAGAGTGCTTTCCCTTTCCTTATTGCAGTGAGCAGCCCGTGCAATAAGCAGACCCCTCACAACAGCCTTAGAGCACTCCCACACAGTAGTAGCAGCTATATTCTCGGTGGTATTACTATCAAAGTAGGATTTGATCTGAGCATCCAGAGTACTCACAAACGTCTTGTCGGCCAGTAGGCTATCGTTTAGTCTCCAAGTCCGAAACCCACGGTCCGGATCCTGAAGTTGTATGTCCAACCATATAGGGGCGTGGTCCGACCAATTTATGCTATCTATCCCTACGAGACCCACCGCATTTTGTAAGGTGGCTTGGACAAACAGGTAATCAATACGGGAATACGTGAGATGCGGCTTAGAAAAGAAGGTATAGGAGCGAGACCTAGGGTATCTCTGACGCCAGATATCAATAACACTCCAATGCTCTAGGAAGTCCCTCCATTCTTGCCGCATACCTCTAGGCACAGCACCGCAATGGGAGGAGTCTAGCTGGGGATCACGGATGGCGTTAAAATCACCCCCGATGATTAATTCACCCAAGACATGGCGCTGTAACACAGTATCAATGGTACGTAGGAATCCACCCTGATCTGTGTTGGGGAAGTATACATTTAAAAAAGTAAAAGTCTTGGTCCCTATACGCACATGAAGGAGCAAGTATCTCCCATTATCATCAGCTAACTTGAATAGGACCTCATGTATTAAGGTGTTTGCGAAAAGAATACCCACCCCCGCATAGCGAGATCCCTTTGTACTAGCGACCCAGTGAGCACCCTGATATTGGGGGTATTGAAGTAAGCGCTCATATTTTTTCCGCACATGGGTCTCTTGCACAAAAACAATCGAGGCCTTTTGAAGTTGTAATTCCTTTTTAAGCAGTAAACGTTTCCGCGGGGAATTCAGCCCCTTAACATTAAGGGAAACTATACGTGTAGCCATTGTTTAAGAAAATCATACTAGTCCCACCCTGGGCTGCGCGGGACTCCCCCTCCAACACATCAAACATCGTGCTTGAAATGGCAGGTCCACCCCACCAACATGAACTCTCCACTACCACCACCCTCTCCAGAATAACCTTAGCCCTGACTGTCAGTATGCAATAACTTAAACCAATCCCTCTGAGATCACAGGGATCAGCTTACTGGGGTATGCCCCTCTAACTCCTACAAGAGCAAACATCCCCACCTCCCCCCCCAGGCCTTATGCAGAACACAGAACATGTAAACAGTGTTAAAGCAACGAGCATGTGAACCAAACCAGCACATTCGTAATAAACATGAATACAGTAAACTTCAAGATAACCATCCAGGAAAATAAGAAAGGACGCGCAGCCCCTCCCGGAGCAGAGCACAAACTCTGCACTTACGACCACCGGCAACTTCAGCGGGCCAGAGACCACCTCTTCGAAAAGAGTCACTCATTCCCTCTGTTGTCGCACAGACCTTCATCCCTGATCTTTTGCAGGAGAATGAGGGATATCAGATTGCCGCCGCAAGCGCTTGCCCCCTTTCCCCGCTCGCTGCCATCTAGGGTGGGTATCCATTTTCGTTGCGACGGCCGCCAATTTGGGGACTTGAAAGGAGGCAGGTAGCTGGGCCCGGCGAAACGCCTCTGCAGCTTCTTCAAGCGTCTGGATTCGATAGGTAACTCCCTTGACCTGAAACTGCAGACCAAAAGGAAATGTCCAGCGGTATCTGATAGAGTGATCTCGCAGGTTAGCTGTAACATCCTGCAGAGCAAAGCACTTAGATAGAGTCAACGGTGCCAAATCTTGAAAAATAGCTACTTTATGGTTTTGCCAAACAATCTCTTTCATTTTCCGTGAAGCCTCATGGATTCTTTCCTTTATTGTGTAACTATGGAGGCAAATGACGATGTCTCGAACTCCAGAGGCCCTTCTTGTGCCAAGCGCACGATGCGCCCTGTCTAATTTAATATCAGCCGGTTGTACGGCTTCGGTATCCTGAACCGGAGTTGTGGGGGTCAAGATAAAGGCACATATTTGCTGCGCCACTGCCTGTGCATCAGCATAGGCCTCCGTGTCGGGAACCCCACGAATACGGAGATTACTCCGTCGATTCCGATTTTCCAAGTCCTCTAACTTATCCGTGAGGATCGAGATTTCTTTATGAAAGTGATCGTGATCACTGTTTAAATGATTAAGGGAGTCGCCATGCTGTTCAACCCTAAGGTCGAGTTCATCGACCCTGCGTCCCAGCGCGCCAAAGTCTTCACGCATCTCCGACATGGCCGCCATGAGATCTGATTTTTGTTGGCGCAATTCGGCCCGGAGCTCCATGAACCAGCCTCTAAGTTCGTCTCTCGTCGGCAGATTAAGATGTAAGTCCGCACCTACCGGACTGGCTCGGGAGGGCTCCGTTGCGGTATCCTCCAGAGAGCATATGGCCGCCGTCGGTACAGCAGCCATGTCAGTGCCCCGATCCACCGACTCTTTATCGTACGCAAACTGTTTTAAATCCGTTGTGCGACGTTTGCATGCCATAAGTAAATCAATAGCACGCGTTCCTCAAGCTGTAGAGTGTAGTTTACGAGGGGCTGCTATGAGATAATAGCGAGTTTGGGCGGTTATTAGGCCTGAGGGGGACGGAGCTCCACTCCTAGACGTCCGCTCTCATCGGCTCCCTAGAGCGCCCCCTCCGTCAGTGGTGTTTTAAGGGTCAGGGCTAATAGGATAAAAGGGAGGCAAGTTAGCTAGGGGGTTTAGGAAGTCCTCTAGTTTACTGTGGCAAACTGGGAATGAACTGGGGAAACAGGTAATTTTGTCGGCACACATATCTACTAAAATCCCCCTCACTTAACGTGATCGAGGCGGCATTTGCACGCATATACGCGTATTAATGTAAAATCATATGCACAAGTATGCGTGTAGAGCCGATTTAATAACAGGTGCACATATAGGTACGTATGTTATAAAATCACCGTGTCCATGTGTGTGAGCTGGCAAATGTGTGCACATGTGCTTCCACGCACAGGTCTTAAAATTCATCTTTATGAGAATTTTGGTTTTATCGACATTCAGTGTTAAACGATTATGTTTCAAACAGACATGAACTGAGGAGAGACATAAAGCAGCAAATTGTAAAGTGAGTGTCCAGGAAAATTTCAGAGGGAAAAATAATTGCACAACATCCACAAACAATCTGTAATGTACTCCTAGAAGTGACAGAAAACATCACAGAGGAGTGAGATAGACATTGAATAGTGCAGAGGGAAGAGCAGAACATTGAGGAATACCAGCTGAGACTGGAAAACCAGGTAAATGTTTCTTTATTAATATGTTGATTATGATGCAATCGGTATGACTGGAACCAAGCTAAAACTGAACCTGTGATGCAAAGAAAGGAGAGCGTACTAAGGAGAATGTCATGATTTATTAGTCGAATGCAGCAGCAATGTCAAGCGAAATCAACATAAATTTGGTCCCATTATCAAATCCTCTATGGATACCATCGGCAGAGGAAAGTAATAGGATCTCTGTGTTGTGGAGTCTCCTGAACTCAAATTGATATTGGTCAAGAATATCATACATATTGAAGAACTCAGAAAGTTGATAAAGCACAGCTGACTCAATTAATTTAGCCAAAAATGGAAGAGACGAGATGGGACAAAAGTCTGTAAATGAAGACGGGTCGACAGAGTTTGGTTTTTTTTTTTCAAAATTGGCTTAACTGAAATTTGTTTTAAAGTGGAGGAAATAATCCCACATGTCAGGGAAGCACTGACAAGCACTGTTGTCAAGTAAGGGGCAATTTCATTACAAGTGATTGTTAATAAAGCAGTAAAGCAAATATTGAATGGATGTGGAGCTGTTCATTTTTGCTATGATTCGGCATATAGCCAATTCAGTGATAGTGGAAACAAAGTCCCATCTAATCTCTTCTGTATACCTATTATCAATGGGAAGAACAACAGTATTGGGAAATTGAGAGCAGATAAAAGTTACTTTGTTGGAAAAAAAAAATAATGCAAACAATTGCGTTAAAGAGTTCTCTTCTGTAGGCTTGGGAAATATTTGTGAATGAGAAGGAGGCTCTGTAAGAAAATGCACAGTAAAAACAAGTTATCTGGGGGTTGTTTAAGGTCAGAGCAATGTGCTTATAATAAAATGCTGTTTTTGCAGATTAATAGCAGCTTGGTAGGTAAAGAAATGCTTTTTATAAGCCTGTAGGTTTGCCAGAGAAGATGATTTACGCCACCGCATCTCAAGCCTGTGAACGGAGTGTTTAAGCTCCTGTAGTGAGGGACAGAACAATGGAATGTAATGAGAATGCTTGAAGATCTTTTGGCGTAATGGTGCCAGTTCATCAGTCATGGAAGTAATAGATTAATTCCATTGGTCTACTACAGTGGTGATAGAAGAATCAGTAATAAAATCATAACATAATGACATTGCTGCTAGTTTTGTGGTAGCTCATGAAATTATTATTTATTTATGTATTTATTATTTCATAAACATGGAAAGCCATTGACAGATGGAGAATTCATGAAGGAAGATTTCCTTAAAGTATCACAGCACCTTTTTAGTGATTTTAAAATGAAAAAATGCAATAGTTCATAAAATAAAGCATATGCCATTATCTGCAAAGTCAGTAAAAGATTGAATTGCAAAGATGGCTACAGACATAAATAGCCAGTACATTTACATTATTTTATTTTGTTAATGTTATTTTCTTTTAACCCTGCCCCAAACTCTTTTAAAGAGATGGGTAATAGATATTTTATATTAAAAAAATAAACATTAATTCTGCACCTGCATTTCAGTTACCTGTGATGAGTCTTGTAATATGGATGACAATGCACAGTGTCATGGATGTAAGTACTTGGGCTGTGGCGTGGTTGACACAGCCTAGTAGGTGGACTCACTAGGCCAACCCCAACAGCTGGTGGACATGCCCTTACTAGGACTGGAGCTGGAATTTCACTTTTACCAGCTCTGTTCCCCGCAGGTTGAGCCCTTGGATTCCAGGGACTGCCGGGGCTTAGGCGAGTGTCCCATAAAGAGTGATCAGATGAAGTGAGGACACGAGTAGGAGTGGTGGCATTCATGCTGCAAAGACAGAGCATGGTGTTGAGGCAGGCAGGCGGCATCCTGGGCTGAGTGTGACCAATCGTGGGACCTTCCTACTACTAGCCAAACATCACAGACAAGTTACCATTCTTAGAAGATATGTTAACTCTCAGGGACCTCAAGAAGAATTAATCGAACTATTGCCACTCAAAGGACAAATTCAGGGGGAAGACACTGCATCTGCTATCACCAAGTGTTTGCAACTAACTGACATGAACAAAATACTCTCTGTTGCTACAAATGGGACACCTAGCCTGAGAGGAACACATAAGAGTTAAGTTTCATTGCTTTAAATGGGCTTGGCAAACAAAGTAATTTCCTTTTACTGCATAATCCACTAAGAGGCCCTATGTGCATAAATAAATCCTTCCAGAGGAAATATCAAAAGTAATGGATTTAGTTGTGTACATTGTCAACAAAATAATAGCAAAAGATCTTATTCATCTGCAGTTTTATGAGCTTCTTCAAGAAGTCAGCAGTGAATATTCCGATCTCCTATGCATAAAAAAGGTGAGATGGCTTTCCAGGGGAGATGTGCTAAAGTGGTTTGCATTCTGTCTTAAGGAAGTGAAGACTTTTCTGCAATAGAAGGGCTTGGATATGCAGAGCTAACAGATCTGTCCCAGCTACAGAAAGACTCTTTTATGGTGGACATAACTACTCACCTAAATGTGCGAAAGCAGGAGCTACAGTGAAAGGAAAACACTGCAATTTTGCTTTTGGAAGAAGTGCTTTTTTGTGTTGAGTGAAGGCTGTCTTTATTCACAAGAGACAAAGAGAAAAGCACACTGGTCCATTTCCTAACATTGAAGCAATATAAGGAAACAAATGTCTGTAATATTGACATTATGTTCTTTGCAGAAGCAGTACTCAAAATGCAATCTACTTTTGTTATGCGATTTCAAGAGTTTAGAAATGAAAAAGCAACTTTGCAATTCATTTGAAACTCCTTGAAGCTGACACTTCAGTGAATTTTTCAACATTTTCTACAATTGATCAAGCACAATTTGAGCTTGAATTAATGGATCTACAAGCCAAGGAATTATGGCATTTGAAAATGACAGATCTTGTCGCTGAAATAGAAACTCATGAAAGGCAGAAATCTTCTCTGGCACTACAACACAAGTGGACTAAAATTGACTGTCTTAAAAAACATACAATCAAATGGTATTTGACCTTTAGAATTGTCTACTCAAGAGATACAGTCAACTGAAGAAATATGCATTTGAAATTTCAGTCTTTGAGTCAACATACGTTTATGGCCTCTCTCCTGCTGAATAGAAATAGCGGTAGCTGATGAAGGGCCCCCAGTTACTTCCCTTCTTTCAGCTAGAAGCAGTAGCAACTTGGCTTCAGTCACTTCTCTTCTGTCATACAGAATCCACAACAGCAGATGAGGGCTCCAGTCACCTCCCTCTTGCCAGCTATTTCTCTTCTCCATAGCTGGTGGAAACAAAGGACACGCGTTCCTGTTGTTTTTCGTGATGTCACATCCAATATAAAGGAGGTTTGGTTCCAGACGGTTACCAGCAGCCTTCTTCCAAAGCCAACAAAGGAAAGACCCAGCTGCTCCCAAATAATTGAAACAAATGAAAGAGGAAATAAACATTTACACTGCAGAGTGGGGATCCCCTTATTACCTCTCTGGGCCATCATATATTAAACAAAGTTTTACACTTTCTGCATGTAGTCTCTAGCTTTCTCTCTCTCTTTTTTTTTTTTTTGTTTATTGTATACCTTGGTAACTTCTTAAGAACATAAGAATTTGCCATGCTGGGTCAGACCAAGGGCCCATCAAGCCCAGCATCCTGTTTCCAACAGAGGCCAAACCAGGCCACAAGAACCTGGCAATTACCCAAACACTAAGAAGATCCCAAGCTACTGATGCAATTAATAGAAGTGGCTATTCCCTAAGTAAACTTGATTAATAGCCATTAATGGACTTCTCCTCCAAGAACTTATCCAAACTTTTTTTGAACCCAGCTACACTAACTGCACTAACCACTAGGGATGTGAATCGGGCTTCGGATGATTGAAAATATCGTACGATATTTTCAAAATCATCAGAAATCGGGGGCTCCCCCAAAACAATAGGAAAACCTCACAAAATTGTTCGTGGGGGTTCTCTTATCGTTTTGGGGGAGGGTGGGAAAACCGGCACACAAAAATAACCCCTAAACCCACCCCGACCCTTTCAAACTAATCCCTTAGCTTCCCCCACCCTCCCGGCACCCCCCCCCCCCCCCAAAAAAACTTTTTACAGGTACCTGGTGGACCAGTGGGGGTCCCGGGAGCGATCTCCCGCTCCCGGGCCATCGGCTGCCACTAATCAAAATGGCGCCAATGGCCCTTTTCCCTTCCCATGTGACAGGGTATCCGTGCCATTGGCCGGCCCCTGTCACATGTAGGGAGCACTGGATGGCCGGCGCCATCTTTAAAAATGGCACAGGCCATCAAGCCCAGTTTCCCCCAGTTACCCCAGACCCTTTAAACCCCCGAGAAATGGCTCGTTTTATTTTTAAACTTACACCTCCTCCATAGCAGAAGTATAGTTACAGGACAGGGTGATCTAGGCACGCGCCCAAGCACATAAATATTGACAAACATATCTCTTGGTCATTCCATGAAACTCCCATGTCTGACTCAGACCACACCCATGCCCTGTCCCTTTTAGAAAACTGTTGAAATGTGCATGCAGTGGGAGAAAAGCATATCTGGGAGGCTTTTAAAATTCAGCGGGCATGGGTGAGCTCAACGTGTGCCCATATCTCCTGATTTTGGCATCTGCCAGGCCTTTATGAGTGTATGTTCCTCTTTCTTTTCTGGATGCTTTAGTTTCCTTGCAAGTCAAGTTAGAAATGTCTGGAGTTTCATCTACTCCCCCATCTCCAACGGGATAAAGCATAGACATATTAGAGAGATGAACTACTATTGCCCATCTGGCATCAATATTTTCCCAGGTGGGAATCAAACTGATTTAGCAGGAG
The DNA here is from genome assembly GCF_901001135.1 of Rhinatrema bivittatum. NCBI lineage: Eukaryota > Metazoa > Chordata > Amphibia > Gymnophiona > Rhinatrematidae > Rhinatrema > Rhinatrema bivittatum. Next base: position 149,290,958 of record NC_042617.1, on the reverse strand, counting down.
TCAAGAAAATTGTCAGGTAAGAATAAATTACATCCTTCTTATTCTCCTACTAGACCAGTCACTATTTTAGGGAAGCACCAAAGCTGCTTCTTCCTCGGGTGGAAGGAAAAGTATGCTGCCTCAAGGACTTTTCCCCCAAAGGCTGAGTCTGATCTAGACAAAATTAGGGATGTGAATCGTGTCCTCGATCGTCTTAACGATCGATTTCGGCTGGGAGGGGGAGGGAATCGTATTGTTGCCGTTTGGGGGGGTAAAATATCGTGAAAAATCGTGAAAAATCGTGAAAAATCTAAAAATCTAAAAATCGCAAAACCGGCACATTAAAACCCCCTAAAACCCACCCCGACCCTTTAAATTAAATCCCCCACCCTCCCGAACCCCCCCCCCAAATGAGTTAAATAACCTGCGGGTCCAGCGGCGGTCCGGAACGGCAGCGGTCCGGAACGGGCTCCTGCTCCTGAATCTTGTTGTCTTCAGCCGGCGCCATTTTCCAAAATGGCGCCGAAAAATGGCGGCGGCCATAGACGAACACGATTGGACGGCAGGAGGTCCTTCCGGACCCCCGCTGGACTTTTGGCAAGTCTCGTGGGGGTCAGGAGGCCCCCCACAAGCTGGCCAAAAGTTCCTGGAGGTCCAGCGGGGGTCAGGGAGCGATTTCCCGCCGCGAATCGTTTTCGTACGGAAAATGGCGCCAGCAGGAGATCGACTGCAGGAGGTCGTTCAGCGAGGGTTCCGGCGCCTCGCTGAACAACCTCCTGCAGTCGATCTCCTGCCGGCGCCATTTTCCGTACGAAAACGATTCGCGGCGGGAAATCGCTCCCTGACCCCCGCTGGACCTCCAGGAACTTTTGGCCAGCTTGTGGGGGGCCTCCTGACCCCCACGAGACTTGCCAAAAGTCCAGCGGGGGTCCGGAAGGACCTCCTGCCATCCAATCGTGTTCGTCTATGGCCGCCGCCATTTTTCGGCGCCATTTTGGAAAATGGCGCCGGCTGAAGACAACAAGATTCAGGAGCAGGAGCCCGTTCCGGACCGCTGCCGTTCCGGACCGCCGCTGGACCCGCAGGTTATTTAACTCATTTGGGGGGGGTTCGGGAGGGTGGGGGATTTAATTTAAAGGGTCGGGGGTGGGTTTTAGGGGGTTTTAGTGTGCCGGCTCACGATTCTAACGATTTATAACGATAAATCGTTAGAATCTCTATTGTATTGTGTTCCATAACGGTTTAAGACGATATTAAAATTATCGGACGATAATTTTAATCGTCCTAAAACGATTCACATCCCTAGACAAAATGTCTAGTCTGTAATGCTTGATGAATGAATGTAATGAGGACCAAGTGGCTGCCCTATAGATCTTCTCTGGAGTCACCTTTGATATCTCTGCCCATGACATAGCTTGGGTGCTGATAAAGCATGCTGAAAGGCCAGGTGGTATCTCTTCCTCTCTAAAGATGTAGGCTGATGCAATCACTTCCTTAATCCACCTGACTATTGTTGCTTTGGAGGCCGCTTCACTTTCTGCAGGCCACTGTGCACTGCAGTACACACAGCCTGTCCTTAGGAAGTCTACTTGGGAAGTCTGCTTGGGTATTGGGTACTCCTGCAATGTGGGCTGTCGAGAGGAGCCAAAAGTTTTGTTTCACCCATTTGCACATTATTGCAGGCTCTCTCACCAATGTTTGACTTGAATACCTCCCTGCCTGTTTATGTATGCTACTGCCATGGAATTCTCTGACAAGATTTTGACTGGACTTCCCTTTATTAGGATAGAAAGGGAGCTAGAGCTTGCCTGATAGTTCTAACATGTTTGCTGACCAGGCTTCTTTCTTCTCTACCCACTGCTTTTGAGCCATCTGGCCCTGGCAGTGGATGTTCCAACTGAAGCTGCTAGCATCTGTGGTTATGGTGACCCACAAGGAAGTGGGTGTAGCTCTACTCCCTTTCACAGAATGGTACATTGAGTACACCACATCAGGCTGTCCCTTATCAAGGATTGTAAGGGTAGCCAGAGATCATAGTTCCTTGAGGTTGGAGAGTTCTCTGTAGTGGGTACATATGTGCTCTGGCCCATGGAACCAGATCTAGTGGGGTCTCAATCAGTTCTAGAAGAGGAAGGTAGTCCCAGACTTTGGGGGCTGAATGTGCATGAAAACTTTGAACCTAAGAACATAAGAACATGCCAACTGGGTAAGACTGAGGTTCCATCAAGCCCAGTTTTCAACAGTGGACTATCTAGGTCACAAGTACCTGGCAAGATCCCAAACAGTAAATAGATCCCATGCTGCTATCACACAGCGATAAATAGTGGTTATTTCTTAAGTATACTTAGGGGTAGATTTTTAAACCTGCGCACGGGCATACATGTGTGCGCGTGCTACCCAGCGCGCACACATGTACGCCCGATTTTATAACATGCGTGTGTAGGCGCACGCAAGGGGGTGCACAATTGTGCACCTTGCATGCACCTTGCATGCGCCGAGCGCATGCGCGCTCCTTTTAAAATCCGCCCCTTAGGGGCGGATTTTAAAAGGAGCGCGAATAGCCTACTTTTGTTTGCGCTCCAGGCGCAAACAAAAGTACGCTGGATTTTAGTAGATACGCGCGGAGCCGCGTGTATCTGCTAAAAACCTGGATCGGCGTGCGCAAGGCTATGGATTTTGTATAGCCAGCGCGCGCCGAGCCGCACAGCCTACCCCCGTTCCCTCCAAGGCCGCTCCGAAATCGAAGCGGCCTCGGAGAGAACTTTCCTTTGCCCTCCCCTCACCTTCCCCTCCCTTCCCCTACCTAACCCACCCGCCCGGCCCTGTCTAAACCCCCCCCTTTACCTTTGTCGGGGGATTTACGCCTCCCGGAGGGAGGCGTAAATCCCCGCGCGCCAGGCCTCCGTACCCGCCCGGTTTTGGGCGGATTTAGGCGAGCAGGGCTCTGAAAATCCGCCCCTTAATTAATAACAACAGTAAATAACTGGAACTTATCCAAACCTTTTTTAAACCTAGTTATGCTAATTCTCTTAACAACATCTTCCGGTAATGAATTCCAGACTTTAATTATGCATTGAGAGAAAAAGAATTCAATTCTCTGATTTGCTTTGAATGTGCTACTTAATAACTTCATAGAAAGGTCCCTATTCTTCATGGGGGCAATATTCAGCAACTGAGTGGCTCAGCTTGTTAGCACCGCTGAATATACCCAGCTATCTTACAGTTAGCTGGTTATGCATAACCAGCTAAATTTAGAACAGTCCTATGGCCCAAACAGAGTTAGCTGCATTATATCAGAGTTACCCCTAAATTTATTTAAATGATATAAATATAGCAGAAATATATTTATAAAAAGTAGGGATGTGCATTCGTTTGCAACGAAATAGGAAATAAAGACAATATTTCCTATATCGTTGTGTTTCGTGGGGTCAACAAAACGATAGGAAAACCCACGTAATTTCATGTGGTTTTCTTATCGTTTTTTGGGGGGGAGAAAGGGCACATTAAAAAAAACAAAAACCCACTCCAACCCTTCATATTTAATTAATTGTAACCCCCCACCCTTCCGATCCCCCAAGACTTGCCCTCCCCCCAAGACTTACCGAAAGTCCCTGGTGGTCCAGCGGTTTCCTGGGAGCAATCTCCCCTCTTGGGCCGTTGGCTGCCACTACTCAAAATGGCACCAATGGCCCTTTACCCTTACCATGTGACAGGAGCTATCGTGCCATTGGTTGGCCCCTGTAACATGGTAGGAAAAATGGATGGCCCACTTCATTTTTTAATAAAAAAAAGGGCAATGTTAGGCTAAATACCCTGCTCCCACATCGCATAGACAATTTATCGCACCTGCACTATTTTCCGCTTCGCACCCTGATTAATATATCACAGAGAGAGAGAGAGAGAGAGAGATGGAGAGGGAGAGAGAGTGGGGTGGGGTTTGGGAGGGTGTTATAACAGCTCCCCTAGTATCCCATTGGAATCTGGCCAGGCATGTCATTGATAACATAAAGTTTTTTTATTATCAAACAATGTCATAATGCAGAGGGAACCACTCAATGGTTACTGAAACTATGGGAGCAGAGATGATCTTTGAGTGGAAGACTTTAGCCCCAAAAGGCTTAAATAGTAAAATTGAATGGACTGCATTTCTATAATTTATGGTGGATGGTAAAAATGATAGATGTCATCTTTTATGTTATGAAAACCATGGAGTATAGATATTCCTGAGAGTGGGGGCGTTGTTAGATATTCAGGAAGATGTGTCTTTAGTCATCAATGAAGGTTCCAAAATATGCCTTTTTCATGCTGGCATGGAGGTTTTTGTTATTTCATATGGGGAGGTTTAGATATGGGTGGGGAGAGGAGTGCCTAGTATAGTGATTAAATAGCGGTTTTCTGGGATAGTATAGACAATTGGTCAAAATGTGAATTAAGGTACTGGTTAAACATAAGTTTGAAAATAAGCAGGTTCATATTATATTATTATCGTAGTATTTCTGGAGTTTTTAACTCATTTTAAGTGTCCATCAATAGGGGGTTGGTAGGCACATGGGATAATTGTGATTATTACATACAGTGGTGTTTTGTCTTTTCTGATTATAGTGCTGTATAGGATAGTTTTCAGGTTTACAAAAAAATGTAGAGCCACGTGAATGACGTCATCATGTGGAATACGGCGTCGATGTCCCCGGGTGGAGCCCAGGCTGCTGGGGCGTCATGGCAATTACATCTGGTTTAAAAGCAATTGGTAGGGGAGAAGAAATTAGCCACTTTTTGAAGGAGAAAGGAGTGATTCTGGACATCAAGATTGAGAGTGAACAGGAACCCATTTTGAAATTGAGTCAGGTGAGTTGTGTGAGCTGTGGTGATATATGCGTAGCTGTTAAAAAACCAGAGGGTTTGCTATTTAGTAGAGTAACTGGTCAGTACAAGGATTCATGCCATTGTTGAGTTTGATCTAAAGCATACATTTGGTAATTAGCATAAAAACTATTGATCATATTGGTATTTTTTAGGAGGTGAAGAATGGATTTTCTGTCCGAACAATTCAATTAGGATTAAAGAGGTGGTTACTGTGTGAGCCGTTCCATATAAGAGCAGCTGGTTCAGTATTACAATTATTATCACAACTATGTTGGTAAGCGTATGAATGGTGTGTTAGGGATGGTTTTAGTTTTTAATACATAGGATTAGTGGTTTGGTGTGGGTTAAAATAAAATATATTTGATGTTATAGATGGCAGTATGCCCCCTGATGAAGCCTTCTTGGAGAAACAAGGGCCTCTTGTATGGTGATTGAGTGATTTCCACGAAGAGGGAAAATCGTTAACAGCTAAGAGAAGAAGAATAGGGTGATTGGGTGATCTCCACGAGAAGGAAAAATCATTAACATCCAAGAGACGAATAGGTTGTAATGCCATTGGGTGAATTGAGATCGATACATATATAAAATTGTGGTCCATTGAAGATATGGGAAGACCTCAGCACTGACTATCTTATAAAATATGTATGGAAATTTATTGAAAAAATGTTTGTTTTGATGTAAATTACATATAAATTGTATGTTAAGTGTTGTAAATGGCATATAAGCCATAAGGATACATAAGATCTGCATTGAATTATGTATATACAGATTTTCTCATACATTCTGATAGGTGGTGTATTAAGGCTGTTTAACGATACTGATTGTATTAGTGTTTTAAATTAAATGAGTGGGTAAGTGTGTGAATGGGTATAAGAGTGAGTGTTGTGAAGCCATTGAGACACATTTTATGATATTTGTTGAGGAATTTGTGACAATAAAATGTGTATACTCTCTTGCATATGTGTGTAGTACTGTACAAGTGCCAGCAGCAGCAGCATTAGTTGTGGAATTCAGCTTAGGGCTTCTGACCCAGCACTCACTCCGAGGCCCTGCAGAGGCCTAGGAGTGAATTTTTATGGTAATAGAAAGCTCTACACAAGGAGGGATTGGGGCTGCTACAAGGCTTGTGAGCTTACAAAAATGTTGTTGCTGACCCTGACCAGTGAGGTGTTTGGAGGAAGGGTTGTTTGTAGGGAAGGATCAGATTCAGGAGAGACGAGGGTTGAGAGAGAGAGAGAGAGAGAGAGAGAGAATGACAGATGGTTGACTAAAGGATATAAGAGAAGAGTTGGAGTGAGAAGGGATCAGCTGGGATAGTGTGAGAGAAGGTTTGGGGAGGGAAATGAGATAGAGGGAATGAGGATCAGAGTGAGGAGGGGATGAAAAAAGATCAGTTGGGTATTATAAGAAGGACTTGGGGTGAGGGAGGATCAGCTGCTGTGATGCACAAAAGAGCTGGAAGAGGTGAGAGAGAAAAAGGATGGGCTGGGGAGATGAGCTGGGGCTGTAAGAGGGGATAAACTGGAGGAATGGCGGTTGAGAGGATTTTTTCTGGAGGAGAGGAGGTTGAGGAAGGGAGTAGAGGTTGAGTAAAAGAATCGAATGGAGAGGGTGGAGGTTGAAAAGGCAGGACTGCAAAGAGGGTGAGAATGGAGTGACTGTCAGAAGAGGACTGCACCTCAGATAATTTGTTTTGGTCATCCTCTGGGATCATGTGATTTTTCAAGTTCTAAAATGGGGTCACATTGGCTAAAAGTTTTAGAAGCCCTGACATAGGTGATTTCTCATGATTCATCTTACATACTTAATACAGGAAAGGTACAAAGTAAATGTCATTCCTAAAATAGAAAGAGATTTTATGCTTGATATGATTCATAGGAGCTGATTTGACCTGTTTAAAAGTATCCCCGCTGTTACAATTACTTCTGTGTCTCAGCTGCATTTCACCATTTTTATGTAACTGTTGTGAATGACCTTAGGATACAATATGATATAAAAACCTTTATTAATAAAGATCCATTTCTTCCAGCGTAATGATAACGTTAACCTATTTCTATCTTGATAATAGAAATTTTGTAAAATTTAAAAAAAAAATCTATGAGCTTCATTTCTGTTATGAAGCTTGACTCACAAAAATCTTTTTGACCTCTAGTGGGCTAATAATGGACTGTCGTGGCTAATTCAGCCCTGCTTATTGACAGAGAAAATGAGTTTGCTTACTGCAAATGGGGGCTCTCCATAGACAGCAGGGTAATTTAGCAATGACACGTGAGTAACTTCATTCAACAACTATGAACACTACAGAGCCATCTCTCTAGCTCAGCAAACTTTTACTACTGAGCCTGCGTGGGAATTTTCATGATTGCTACCTTGTGACCCTTCAGTCCATTGTAGAACTTAGCTTTAACCAGGTAGTTGATTATTCAGGGAAGCTGGTGGGCATTAAGCATGGCTAATTCATCCTGCTGTCTATGGAGAACCTTCATTTACAGTAAGCAAACTCACTTTCTCCATCTACAAAAGCAGGGCTGAATTACCCATGAATTACCCCAAAACTGAGGGTTCCAAAGTAGAACACTTAAAGGTAGATTTTAAAAGTGTTGCTTGCACAAAAACAGCCACATACACACATATGTGGACTACACGTGAGCAAAGCGATAAGAAGCCGGGAAGTGCCCATGTTCATACCCATGTATGCGTCAAGTATACGGGGGGGGGGGGGCTAAAACGTAGGCACATAACTCTGAATTTTAGAAAAGCTGACCATGGCTCACGTCCACGTGTTTTCCACGTAACTTTACTGCTGGTCCTGATGAGGAGAAAGTCTAGAGATCTCGAGTTGTAGGGCTTTCAGCACAGGATAAAGATTTGGGGTCAAGTGGGGAGCTTACAAGATGAAGAACCAGAGGGGTCTTGTAGACATCTGTATCAACTGGACAAACTGGTGGACTAATTGGAAAAACTGTTTTTTCCCTTGTATGAGCATATTTTAAAATCCACCTACATACACACGTAAAAGCCACTAAGGCCCTAGTAGAAATATGCACGAGAAATTTGCTCGAGTCGCATCTTAAGATTTCGCACACACATACAAGTGGCATACTTTCATTCACAATATAAAATTGCAGCATATTTCCACTCGCGCACTGATACACACGTTTATGGGTGCACGCACATTCCTTTTAAAATGACCCAGTTTTGGGTAGATTTTAAAAACATATGCACGCGCGCATACATGCACGAGTGCTCGTTATAAAATCCGGGCTGGCGCATGCAGGGGGAGTAGATTTTGCCAATTTACGTGCGGCAACAAGATTGGGTCTCCCCCAGTTCCCTTCCAATCCACTCCAATTAAGGAGTGGACTGGGAGAGAACTTTCCTACCCCCCTACCTACCCTCCCTCCCTCTTCCCCTCTCCTCCTCGACCCCTTAACACTGCCTACCATTTTTTCTTTTCTTTATTTCAGAACTTATGCCAGCTCCTGAGCAAAGCCTGGCCGCACACGTAACCCCTGGATTTTACGCGCGGTGAGGGGGGGGGGGGGTTGAAAATGTGACCATTTATATATAAGCAATATGGCTCCTCCCTGGAGAGTGGAATAGTAGGTGAACAGGCTGCACAAAGCGGCTTGCCCAAAGCTACTGTGCCTTCTTGAAAGCTTGTCTAGACATTAATGGTACATGAAGGTGTATACAGACTACCCTGTTTTAACTTTGCAAATTTCTTCAGTGGAGACAGCTCTGAGATGAGCAACTGAACTAGCCATGGATCTTACTTAATGATCTTTGATAAAGTATATAATCTGAAGGCTAGCCAGTACATAGCAATATACAATGCAAGCCGCTAGCCAGTTGGACAAAGGATGTTGGGCAACTGGTACTCTCGTTCTTTTGGGATTATAGGATACAAACAGTTGGCAGGCCTAGTGTTCTCTTCAGGTAAAAGGCCAGAATCATTTCCCAATCAAATGAATAAAGGGCTTTATGCTCATGTGGTCTTAGAAAGAATGTGGGAAAAATGATAGCTTCATTCAGGTAAAAAGCAGGAACCACCATAGGTAGAAGCGTAGGGCAGATGCAGAGCACTCCTCTGTTGTGGAAGAACTGGAGGTAAAAAGTGTATTAATGCTTGTAGATTGCTGACACTTCTAGCTGAAATGATAGTGACTAAGAATACCACCTTCCACATAAGAAAAACTTCAAAGAGGCTTATAAAAGCAGCTAATGCAGAGGCTTCATCAGTTGTGCAAAGATAGCAGTGAGATCCTGTACCACAAGTAGTTTCAGAACTGAAGGCATCATTTGGCACAAACCTTCATACATTTTGACATCAAAGGATAAAGGAAAGTTATCCTCCTACCTGAGGGCGGAATGCAGCTATGGCACCAAGGTGCACTTTCACTGATGATGTACTGAGAACTAATGGGGAAAGGGAGAACAAGTACTGAAGAAGAAGCTTTGGATTACTGGCAAAAGAGTCCAGACAGTCCACCTGGCACCAAGATAAGAAATGCTTCCATTTAAATCCATATGCCCTTCTGGTGGATGGCTTCCTCAATGAAATCACAATATCCTCAATTTCCTTGGACAACAACAGGAAAATACTGAGCACTCAACATCCATGATGTCAAATTGAAGAAGGGGAATTTTGGGTTACATAGATGACCCTCTTCTTGCAGGGCTGGATCTGTTCCTAGAAAAATCGAAGGGCAGACTGACAATCTGATATAATAGGGAACCAATTCTATCTGGGCCTTTCTGGGATAATGAGGATAAGGTGTGCCCAGTTTTTGAGTACCTTCTGGCACTGTCCTCACCATTAGCAGAAGCAGTGAAAACACATACAATAGATCTGCATCCCTCTGCAGCAGAAAAGCATCTGAAGCAGATCTGAATTTGCTTTGAAAAATGGAGCAACATTTTTCAACATTCCTGTTATATTCTGAAGCGAACAAATCAATTGACGGTTGACCCCAAAGGTTGAACCATTTGTTTGCAACTCCTTGATCCAGAGACCATTTGTGTGATGGCTGCATCCATCACCAGCGTCACCTGATGAGGAAAGGCTCAAAGAGAGCATCCCATTTCTAGGACCAGTGGATCCAGCCACCAAAGAGTGTTACCATTATGGAATAAGACAGGAAGATCCATATTCCTCAGTGATGTAGATGTGCTGCCATTAACACCAAGCATTTTGTGAAATTCCTAAGACCTATGAGAGGCCAAAAGGCAGAACCTTGTATTGGTAATACCTGCCATCTATTGTGAAGCTGGGGAATTTCCAGTGAGCAGAATGGATAGATGTTATGGCTCCAGTCCAGGTTGAGCGTAGGGTACACCACCCTTGGAGTGGTGCATGATGGCATGATAAAGCTGAAGCAAGGCTTGGACAGGCTGGTAAGACTAGAACAATGTGCAGATAAAACTGGAACTGAGGCTTGTATTGGAACAGCATGCAGGTAAATCTGGAACTGATTAAGACAGGATAGGACAGGACAGGATGAAACAAGGACAACACAGAACAAGGAAAATAATGGTCTGAAGGCAGCATGAGGCAGGGAAGACCCAGAGGGGCAAGAAAAGGGAGAGACCACAGAGCAAGACAAGGCCAATATAGACCAGAAGGCAGGGCAAGAGGCAAGAAGGCCCAAAGTGCACAAGGCAAGGCAAGGGTCAGAAAGCCCAGAGGCCACAAGGCAAGATAAAGGTCAGAAGGCCCGTAGGCCACAAGGCAAGGTAAGGAGCGAGAAGGCCAGATGGTGACAAGGCAAAGCTAGCAGCAAGAAGGCCTGGAGTCCACAAGGCAAAGATAGAATAGGCCTGGGTAGGCTTCAAGTTGAGAGTGGCTAGGACAAGGGACCAAGGGAGACTCAATGTAGAAGCATCTTGGGTTTGGTAAGGTAGGGTTATGTAGGGCTGGAGTCTGGGTGTGGTGCAGGCAGGGAGGAGGAGCTGACGGGGACAGCACGTGATAGAGCTTTCAGGAGACCTCTGCTTGCAGGAAGGTATTACTGTCAGGTTGAAATCATAACAATAGAAATGTGAGAATACACATCCTTCAGATCGAGAGCACCCATCCAGTCTCTCACTTGGATGAAAGGTAAAATGTGTAGAGGACATTCATCTTGAACTTCTCCAGTAAGAAGATCTTGGTCTGCTTCATAAATCTAGGATAGGTCTCAATGCCTCTGACTTCTTGATAAGAAAATAGTGGGAATAGAACCACTTGCCACATTCCTCAGGAGGGACAGGTTATATTGCCTGCTGACTGAGCAGCGACTCCACTTAAGATGAAGCTGGGTTCAGTGAGATGGATCCAGATTGAAGGCCAAACATTGGTGAAGCACTAGAGATTAGGAGAAGCACAAATGATAACCAGACTCCACAATTTTAGGACTCAGCAGTGCTTAGCTATTTTTCTCCATTCATTGAAGAACAGTTGGATCCTCCCCCTACTAGAGAAATTGAGGTCTGAGATCCGAAGTTCATCAAAAACTAAGCCCCGACTTAGGTTGAGATTTGTTTGGCTCCTTAGTTTCACACCTCTTACATATGCATTTTCAAGCCAAAATCTGGTTTTATGGCAACACAGGTTGAATGTGAAACCATTGAAATTGCTGGAAGATTATCTCTGAAAGAAGGGCCATTTTTTAAAGGATGTATGAATACCTGAAGGCAGAAGGCTAGTCAGTGCCCCCTGAAAGGGTCTTGATAGCCACATGCTATTTCTTAATTTGGGAAACAGTTTCTCTGACTTTGTCCCCAAACAGATCATCACTGGAGCATGGGACATCAACCAACTTGTCATGGACATCTTCCTGCAGACTGCTTTCTCTTAATCAGGCCATTCAACATGGCCCAATGACCGCTACAGAAGACCTAGCCACTGTGTTAAAAGATTCATACACTGACCATATAAGGCACCTCTCTACCTTATAATATCCAGGAGAGCCTCTTCTGTCCTGTCCAGGGACTCTGTCCAGGGGTGCCCAATGTATTGTTGTTGCATTTGGGGGGGGGGGGGTAATGATGTGGGATCTAAAACATTTAGGGCGTGGGTGATGTGTATGAAGAAAGACTTGTCTCAAATTCTCATACGATGGCCACAAGTCAAGATTAGTTGGTTGGACATTATCGTGCGGCTTTGGTGCAAAGATGATGTTTTGTGGAAGTCGGGGGTGCCCAAGATGAACAAGCAAATTGGAAATGGGTGATTCGAGAAGGGGGGTTTTGGGTGCGACATAGTTGGGCATGGGGGGTGGACAATGGTTTTTTCAGAGGGGATGCTATCCATTTATCAGACATTGGAACCGATTTGTTAAATAATGATTGGCAGGAGGGGTTAAAGAAGGTCTTGCAAAAGAAATTTTAAAAAAATGGGTAGGTTAGAGGCCGCAGTGGGGGAACAAGGGCAGCATGTGCTTGTTTGTGGCGGAAACCCGAGCCCAAGGGATTGTTGAAGGAATGTAGGGTTAAAAAAGGGGAAAGGGGGCGAGCTCATGTAGCGGGGGTGCTGCTACACGGGATGGCCAGTGAGCTGAGGGGCTAAAGCTCAAGGCCAGGTTTTCCCATGCTGGTAGCGAGGTGGGGCAAATTTGGGGGGGGGGGGACAGGGGGGCTCTAGCATTGGGGCGAGGTGGTAGAGCATTCGGGGGAGGTGGGGGAAGTTAAAGGGGGCAGGGGTTGTTTGTTATCATTGTTAAGTTGCCATGTTAGTTGTCTGTTAGGGCTCGGGTTGGGGTGAATAAACTGCGGCTTGTTATAAAGCCAAAAGAAATAAACGGTGTTATGTGTTCTTTGGGAGGGTGAATTGGGTATCGAACCGAGCGCATGTCTTGACTCCTTGTGTTAAGGAAAGGCAGTGCAGGCTTGTACTGCATTGCCGATGATAACACGGGGAAAAGCGCGCGAAAGCGAGAGACAGGAGCAAGCGGGTGGGGGAGGGTGTGAGGAGCAAGGGGCGGGGATAGAGCAGGACAGCGGCAGGGACGGTTAGTGATTTAAAATCCAGGCTTAGGATTGGCTGTGAGGCGCATAGGGTGCGCGCGTTCCCCTTAGACTGGCTGCATTGGGCAGGATAGCAGCGAGAGAGGTGCTTGGCTCGATGTCCCTCCCTCCCTCCCTATATATGTATATTATGTGCAGGTGTTACCGTTGTTGTGATATGTTGTCGCAGTTACAGGCGGAAACCCGAGCCCAAGGGATTGTTGAAGGAATGTGGGGTTAAAAGAGGGGAAAGGTGGGGAGCTCGTGTGTGTGTGGGGGGGGGGGGGGGCTGCTACACGGGATGGCCAGTGAGCTGAGGGGCTAAAGCTCGAGGCCAGGTTTGTCCATGCTGGTAGCGAGGTGGGGCAAATTTGAGGGGAAGGGGATGGGGGGGTGGGGTTCTACCACTGGGGCGAGGTGGTAGAGCATTCGGGGGAGGTGGGGGAAGTTAAAGGGGGTGGGATTTTTTGTTATCATTGTTAAGTTGCCATGTTAGTTGTCTGTTAGGGCTCAGGTTGGGGTGAATAAACTGTGGCCTGTTATAAAGCCAAAAGAAATTAACGGTGTTATGTGTTCTTTAGGGAGGTGAATTGGGTATCGAGCCGAGCGCATGTCTTGACTCCTTGTGTTAATTATTTCCAAATGGCAGACACTTACATCCAATAAGTAAAACTAATAAGGATAGGAAATTCACTGTTCTCCATTCCTGAAAACTTTTTATTTCCAGTCATCCTGAGTAAGGCATGGATTAGTGAGGCAGAACAAATTTTTTTCCCACACACACATTCACACACCTAGACAGGCTCCCATTCTCAAACAAACAACCCCAGACAGATTCACACACACACATACACACACACACACCAGACAAGTTCCCATTCATTCATTCACAACCCAGTCAGGTTCCCATGTACACAGAAATAACCCCCCCCCCACACACACACACACACACACCAGACAGGTTCCTATTCATACAAACAAAACACTCCAGTCAGGCTCCTATTCACATCCCCCCCCCCCCAGTCAGTCTCCCATTCACATATCCACCCCCCTCCAGTCAGCTCCCATTCACATACCCTCCTCCAGTCAGGCTCCCATTCACATTATCCCTCCCCCAAGTCAGGCCCCCATTCACACACACACCATACCCCCAGATCAGAGTCTCATTCACACACACACCACACCCCATTAAGACTCTCATTCATTCATTCATTCATTCATTCATTCATTCACATACACACACATACCAGTGGGAGCCATTTTGCTGCTCCTTCTCATGTGCAAACCACAGGAGCCTAGCACTTCCTCTATGCTGATCTCGTGCATCTGAGATCAACATTCAAAATGTGCTAGCTGCACATGTTTTGAACAGAGTACGCCAGCACCGAGGAGTAAGAGAACAGGCTCCATCTTATTTCTTCAGCTGCCAGTGGGATAGAGTCCACAAGCGGCCTCGCGGGCCTCCTCTTCTTCCGGGCCACCAATGAGATGGGCTCCTCCAGTGGCCTCCCTGGCCTCTTTCTTTTCTGGGCCGCTAGTAGGATAGAGTCCACCGGTGGCCGTACAAGCCTTCTTTACTTCTGGGTTGCTGGTGGGATGTGATCTACCAGCAGTTTCCATGGGCCTCTTCACCTTTTCAGCTGCTGGTAGGACAGGTTCACCAGTGGCCTCATGGGTTGCTTCTTTAACCACCCCTCCAAATGTGCCGCCCTGTACAATTGCATGGTATGCACACCCAGTAGCACTGGGCCTGCACATAACAGGCTCTTGTTCAGTCTTCATAAATCCAGAATGGGTCTCAATCCTCCTGACTTCTTGGGAATAAGGAAGGTTGGTTCTTGGGAAACAGCTGTTTCAGACGGGAAGGTTCTATCACTCGCTGACTGAGAAGTGTATCCACCTCAAGATGGAGCTGGGTCAATGGATCTGGATTGAAAGCCAAATGATGATGCAGTTCTAGAGCACAGAAGAAGCACAGATGCTAATCAGACTCCACAATTTTGAGGACCCAATGGTCCTTGGAAATCGTCTGCCATTCTTCCAGAAAAAGGTGAATCCTTTCCCCTACCAGGGAGGACGAAGCCTGAGGTTCAAGTTCCATGAAAAACTAGGCTCAGTGTTAAGACTGGGCTTGTTGCAGCATTTTTGGTTGAAATCTCTAACACTGATATCTACGAGCAAGCAGCTGATGTGAAAGCCCAGGTGATGTAGAATACTGGTGGCATCTTACATAGAAACATAGAAACATAGAAATGACGGCAGAAGAAGATCAAATGGCCCATCCAGTCTGCCCAGCAAGCTATGCACATTTTTTTCTCATACTTATCTGTTACTCTTGGCTCTTAGTAACCTTTTGGTTCTATTTCCCTTCCACCCCCACCATTAATGCAGAGAGCAGTGTTGGAACTGCATCTATGTGAAATATTTAGCTTAATTAGTTAGGGGTAGTAACCGCCGCAATAAGCAAGCTACACCCATGCTTATTTGTTTTCCCAGACTATGTAATTCAGTCCTTTTTGGTTGTTGTCTGTATATAGATCCTCTTTTCTTCATTCCCCCCTGCCATTGAAGCAGAGAGTTATGCTGGACATGCATTGAAAGTGAAGCATCAGACTTTCTCCCCTGCCGTTGAAGCAGAGAGCCATGCTGGATGTGTGTGAAGCATCAGTCTTTCTCCCCTGCCGTTAAAGCAGAGAGCTATGCTGGATATGCGTAAAGTATCAGTCTTTCTCCTCTGCCGTTGAAGCAGAGAGCTATGCTAGATGTGTGTGAAGTATCAGTCTTCCTCCCTTGCCGTTGAAGCAGAGAGCTATGCTGGATATGCATTGATCTTTGGAAGAATGATCATTTGAAAGTGAAGTAAGGACACCTAGTAGAAGATGGTTGTTCAGATCTTGTGGAGAGTGATTTGATGGCAGCTTACTGCTTATTAAATTTGGGTGACTGTTTCTCTGACCTTGACTCCGAAGAGGATGTCTCCTGAACAGGGCACATTGGCCAACTTGTCAGGAACCAAGCATGCTCCGATGTCTGTTGCAGATTGTAGATAAGATATAAAAAAATATAAATAAATTTAATTTAAAAAAGTTTACCTGTGTGTATGGAGCTGGAGCAGGGCTTCAGAGGTGTTAAGTTTTCTTTTCGGGGAAAGGAATAGAGCTGTTTCCTGTTTACAGCTGCTGCTGCTGCACTTGTTAAAAAACAAAAACTAAACTAAACAGGAGAGCAGTGCTGGTCTCAGTTTAAACTAAGACATGTTTGTTTGGTTTTTTGTTTGTGGCCCTGAGGCTGAAGGGAAAACCAGCAGGGTGGCATCTGCATTAGTGCAGACAATAGAGAGATTTTTTTTCTTGTTTGTTTATGGTAAACGCCCTCTAGATGGACGGAGGTAGGTTGCTCCTGAACTGTTGGATAGAAGCACTGCCCTGGAGAGTTGTGCTGCATGGGTGATTTCACATTTTTTTTTGTTTTATCACTGCCTCAGGCCTGATGAGATTGGGGGCAGGGAGCAGAGTCAAGCCCAGAGCAGGCTACGATCCGGAGGTAGGCAGGACAGGAAATGTGAGGAGTGAAGAGAGAGAGATTGTGGGCAGTTCAGAGCAGGGCTGCTGCTGCTGCTGAGGGAAGAGGAGGAGAGCCTTCAGGACAGCTCCAGAGCGAAAGAAAGAAATGAAGAAACCTGCACAGGAGGGATCAGCTGATCGGCAGGGATTGGCTGAGCAAAATCGCTGTCTCTGCCAATGGCATTTCTCTTCTGTGTGAGAGGCATGGGAGCAGACAGAAAGGAGTAGCTGGGGATCAGAACTGCTAGATGAGTTTTGTTTTGGTTTTTTTTTAATGAAAAGAGAATAGTTAGAAGGAAATAATAGCCAGCATTAGTGGGTTAGAGTCCTGATGTAGGCCTGAGAAGACACTTTATGTGATGTCATTAATGATGTCATCAGGGACCCAATCTTAAGTGTGGGGGGGAGCATATTAATTTTAAGTAAAATAAAGAAAATTAAGAATTTATTAAAATAAATGATACTGATAGCCTGAAATAGTTTAAGCCACTTGAAAAAGATAAGTCCAGGATAACAGAAATGTTTTTAAATGTCTAAATAGACTCAATGAACATCCTGATGTGTTAGAAACTAAAGTAGCCTTTAAAACTTAAAGGAAAATTTAGGAAGGAATTGAAACAGTTTAAGTAAACTGTAGTTACTTTAGTTAAGTATTAGGAACGAGTCTAAGTTATAGTTTGAATGATATATGTATATCTACCTTATAAATGGGCTCTGACCGACGGCCCGCAAATGCGCAGTAGAGAGCAGCTCTACCGCGCATGCGCGGGTGAGCATGTCGGTCAGAGCCGAGCGTGCCCGAAAAAAAAAAATGGCGCTGGGGCCGCAGGAGCGGCAGCAGTGAGAAGCAGGAGTGGCGGCGGCGAGAAGCAGGAGCAGCGGTGGTGAGAAGCAGGAGTGGGAGGAGCAGTAGCGGCAGCAGCGACGAAAGAAAATGGCGCTGGGGCCGCAGGAGCGGCGGCGGGGAGAAGCAGGAGTGGAAGGAGCAGTAGCGGCGCCACGCACGCGCGGGAGGGCCCTCCCGGAGATCTTCCGTCTGCCGGTTGTGGATGATCTGAAAGGGGAGGGGATTGAGAGAGGGGAGGAGAGAGTGAGGGGAAGGGGAGGGGGGAGGAGAGAGTGAGGGGGGAAGGAAGGAAGGGGGAGGAAGGAGGGGGGGGGGGGAGGAAGAGGGAGGGGGAGGGAGGGGAGAGGGGGAAGGAAGGGGAGGGGGAGAGGGAGGAAGAGGAGGGGGGAGGGAGGGGAGAGGGGAAAGGAAGGGGAGGGGAGAGGGGGAAAGGAAGGGGAGGGGGAGAGGGAGGAAGAGGAGAGGGAGGAAGAGGGAGAGGGAGGGAGAATAGAGGGGGAGGGGGGAGGAGGGAGAATGAGGGGGAGGGAGTGGGAAGGAAATGGACCGAAAAACATTTTTTTAAATGTAGCCCGTTGTTATGGGCTTAACGGCTAGTTTATTATATTTGTGTGAAGGGTGAAAGTATAAGAAGGAATTAAAATACTAGGAAGGTAAATAGAAAATATGTAAAATATTTTTATTATAGTTAGGAAAGATATTATAGCCTGATAAGATGAAATAAATAAATAGTTTATTGGTATGATTTGAATACCCCTATATAGGATAGTGTAAGCCAAAACAACTTTGAAAGTAAGGCAGTAACTAGGGAGTGATGTCAATAGCTTCCTTAGTTACGAGTGATAAGTTGCACACAGATGTACTAGTTTGAGCCTTAGCACTGAATTAAAGTAGCGAATGAGAAGGGATTTTATTAATAAACAATATATTAAAATGTTTCTTATATTGAAATTAATAAACACAAATAAAAGATGAACATAAATATAAAAAGGGAATATATCTAATGAGCAGCGTAGCACACTATTTGAGTTTATGACATCAGCAGGAGAAAGGATCTAAGGGTTAAAAAAAGAAAGAGGCAGTTATAGAATTAAACAGTTGAGAGGTAGAAGTGTAATAGTACAGAGGTGCTGTCATGATTCTCTATACTTTAGACCTAGTTTGCAGTATAAAACATCGTGAAATAATGAAAGAACATGCACTATAAATAGAATGAATGAAAGTATGTATGTGTATGTATGAGGGTTCCTGTTAAGATAAGGTAGGCAAAAGAAAACATTAATAAGTAATTAAAAACTGTTGTATTGTGTTCTAAAACAGCATTTAATAGGGTATAAATACTGTTTGAGTGAAGAGAATTTTTTTTACTTTTGAAGAGATGGAATGGCAATAAAATTGAGCATTATAAAGTGTATAACATTTTAGTGACAAAAACTGCAATGACAGTCACTATAAGGAAGATATCACTATAATAGCTCAATTACCATACATGCTATTAAACCGAGGATACAAATTATATAAGGAAATATTTTATGGTGAAGTAAAATTGTATCCAAATAATTTTTGTCTAAATCCAATGAACAATTTAAGAAGGAACTCATAGGTGTGAAAGAATATTAAAAAAAAAAGAGAGCTGTATGAAAGTATTTATAGTAGAATTGTTTTTTTAATTATAAAAGTGAATGAAGAAGAAAAGATAGGGAATACAAATTATCTTTTGATTTAATTTAGCTAGTTAAACAGTAACAAGTAGCTCTGTCAAAGACAGAATACACAGGTTGACATATGTATTTAGTTACGGAAGATCCAGGAGCAGTGTCAGGGAGTTAGTATTTGTTATTGGTCTTTTTAAAGCATAATTTAGTAGGTACAAGAAAGAAGAAACAGCATATGGAGAAAAAGAAGAGAAAATAAGAAGGCTAAAGGACAAGAGACCGACAAGATAATCATTTGGCCAGCAACGAAAAGAAGAAGAAAAACAGATAAGGTTAATAATAGAACTTAAAACTACTATTGCCAGGCCTGAGCATATTGTTTTATATGTGTACTTGAGGATAACTACAAACAATAAGTAAGAAAAGACACAAAATACTAAGGGAAAGTAAAAGACTATGACAAAAGTAAAGTTTACTTACCTAAATACAACAAGGAGAAGAGATACTGGACCTAAATAAGGGAAAGAAAAGAAAAGAAAATACAAAGAATCAATTTTCTTTTATTTAAAAGAAATAATATAAGGAACATTAAAGTTAATACACAAGAATGAATAAGAACTGTAATACTTATCTGATAAATAGATGAGTTGGAAGTAGCTTGAATATATTCTTTTATAATTGCTTGTTTATTTATAGTTGCTAATCTGTGATAGAGAAAAGAAAAAGAAATATATTTTAAGGTTTGTTAAGAGAATTGTTATTTGAATATTCACAATAGTATTAAGAAATAGTATGATTTCATTAAAAGACTATTTTTTAAATAAAATTATTTTTAAATAAACTACAATATCTTATTTATCCTTGCCTCCCCTCTTTACCGGCAAGACACTGCACTGGGTAGGTGGTAGCAATTAGAATCTCTACTGAACCCCCTTTGTGAAAAGAGACCCAGTAGGGAGAAAGGCCTTAAACAGCACCCCTGTAGGGCAACACCTGAGAGCTTGCTGCCCTGTACATATTTCACGACTACATTACTGATACCATCAACCTTGGTCACGACAGCAACCTTCAACCCTGCAGGGGCGGCGGTTTATAAGATCTTGCTACAGTATCAAATAATTCATACACTGAGTGGAGAAGGTAATATTCACACTCTTCTGTATCAAGAAGAGCCACTGATATCTTCCTGATCTCCATCAAATGACAATCAGGCGTATCAGCTTGTCAATACAACTGTGTGTGCAAGTATTGCACCATGTACAATTGGAGGAATGCAATGTGACCATTGAGCATCAAGTTCTAAAAGACCTTTTTCTCAAAATTATCTAACAGTCTAGGGTCCATACACGGCGGGATGTTGGAGAAGATTCTTGTCATGTTTGTTGTGTTCTGCGCCTGCGGCTGTCCGCGGGCACGCCCTCCTACCTGACTGCTGCGGCGACCCGCCGTGGCAAGCATCAGGAAGAGAGCCGTCCGGTGCCGTTGTTTCCGCGCATCGGCGCAGGCCCCCGAGGTGACCGCCGGGCTGGGAGCCGTCCCTGCTCCTCCTGTGCGTCATCAAGCAGCTTCTCCCCCACGGCCAGAATCCAAGATGGCCACCACCATCTTAGGCACGAGGCCGCGCCTCCTCACTAGACTTAAAGGGACCTGATCCCTTTAACTACTTCCAGCTGTCTTCAATGAGCCAGAGCAGAGGAAGTATATAAGGAGGCTTCCTCTGCTCATTCCTTGACTTGGCAACTTTTGGGATAGTCAGGTCTGCTTGCTGTGGTGAGTTCTTCTATGTCGGATCCTTGTTCCTGTCTTGTCTTGGTGTTCCTGGTTCCTGACTTTGGATCGGCTAGCGGTAATTCCTGGTGTGTGACTTCGGATTGGCTAGCGGTGATTCCTGGTGTTTGACTTTGGATTGGCAAGCGGTGATTCTCTGGTGAGTGACTTCGGACTGACAAGTGGTGATCCCTTGGTGTGTGACCTCGGACTGGTAAGTGACGACCCTCTGGCACTTGACCTTGGACTTCTTCTTGACCATCGTCTCCAAGGGCCCACCTAAGTCCCAGCGGCCCGGGTCCCTCCGGGCTCCTCCCGGGGGGACTGTGGGCTTCCAGAGGTGAAGCTCCAGTTAGCCCTTGCACTGAATGCTCGACTTCTTGACCTCTCAAAGGTCCACCTATGTCCCAGTGGTCCGGGTCCCTATGGGCTCCTCCTGGGGGGAACCGCGGGCTTCCAGTGGCGAAGACACAGTTCCTTTCCTCGACGTCACGACTCTTCATCTGCCTCCACAGTCGCCTCTGTCTCCAGTGCCGAGGGTCAGCTGGTCACGTCTTCTGTTCCTGCCTCGCCACCCGACGGGAGAACCTACGGATCTTCCTCCTAAGGTATACCATCCTCCCATCGGCACAAGGGTTCACATGCCTGAGCATAACAATGTTAGCCTATTTTCACAGTGATTACATTACCACTGACTGATGCAGTAGAGATTTCTCAAGATCCATGAGGTATATTTTTTTTCCTATATTAGAATATTTTTCCATCCTAGATAGTTACAGGAGTAGGTGATCTCCACTCCCCTGGACACTAATCCCCTTAGATTTTCAGGATATACCTAATGAATATGAATGAGTTCAAACTGCATACAATTGAAGCAGTGCACGTGCAAATAGATCTCATACATATTCATTAGGGAGAGTCTGGAAACTAGACTTGATTGGTGTCCATGAGAACGGGATGATTTTCTACCCCTGGACAGATATTCTGAATTACAAAATATGGAATGTTCTCTTCAGCCAATTAGCAATGAGATCATATGACAGTAGAATTCCTACAAATCTTGCTATCAATGCAACAGGGTAAAAAATGTGTAAAAAGCCTTCTCAAACTAGAATTGTTTTGATTGAATGTATTTTGGTTCCATTTTTTAGTCCATAGTTTCCTTGTAAGCTGGCAGTTTTCCCAGATAATTACTTTTGCTTGATGTTACACATCTAGGGACCAATTCAATAAAGGTCAGTAACAGTTGTCACGCATGCTAAGTCAGTTTAGCTTTCATGATAAATATCTTATTCACTAAAACTTTAGCTTGCATGTTAAGGTGTCTGTTAATCATAGCATGCTAGTGAGGTATTAAGATGTAAATTAAGGCATAATGAGCCCCCACAAATGATACCTTATTCATTATTCCATTTGCTAATTGGCAACTATATACTACATCCACAAATTTAGCACTGCCAGAACACATATTGGCTACTGATTGCATGCTACAAAAGTCATTTGCTAGCTAGAGGCAGGTTGTTTAGGAAAATGGAAGTGTTTTGACTGCTGCAGCAGGAAAAAGGGAAGGAGACAGAAGCTTGACTATCTCATGTGTATTTGTACAGCTCAGAAATGGTTAGTAGTAGTAATAATAGTAGGGATGCCGAAGAGGAGAAAGGTGAATAGAGGAAGAAAAGGAGAAAGAGGAAAGAAGGAAGAGGAATAGGAGGGGTAGAGAGAGAAATAGCAGGGTAGAGCAAAAAAACAGACACAAATCCAGATTGTTTAGCCCCAGGACCACCTTGCTGGGCCTTCCAGAGTAATTAGATGTAAATGCAGGTAGTACTACTTGAGTTCAGAGGTCATTATGACCTTATATGAAGATTTAAAGGATAACCTTGATCCTTTGACAGCCATATCTCATTACATATATGGGCTTATTAAGCTCCTGAATTCATTAAATGTTATGGCCTCTGACTCTTTTCAAAGTACTGTGCCTGTATTTGACAGAATGGGACAGTCAACATTCTGCAAATGTTTCTACTGGATTCTACAAACCATGCAAAGATGAGTTAGGAATTACCGAGTTTCCTAATCAGAGACCACAATGGCAGGACCTCAAAAGGGCTAAAGCTCCACATGAAGAGGAAGGGCACTTCCATAACAGAAAGTACCATCATTTCCTTAATGTGCAGGTAATACACACATAACTAATCTGAATCTAACCACCAGCTACTTGGGATCCTTACATTCTTTTATCATGCATCACCTCACCCTCCTCCAATAGTATGAGATATGGTTTGGGAGAGGTTGTCTGCTCAGAGGGACTGGTAACTTTCAAACCAGCAAGCAAGAGCACATGTGCACAAATGCATCAGCCCGTGCCCAGGGATGTGGCTATTTTATAACTTGTATGTGTATATTCAAGCATGTTATAAAATAGCCTGGCTGTGTGCATGTGTGCTAAATTTTAAGTGAAGCGTACATGTGGGCACAAATGCCACGTCTACTATGTAAATCAGGGGATTTTAAAAGGGGTGCATGACCACGCTATTCCCAGTTTTACCAGTTCACCCCCGGTTCACCCAGTTAAGAGATAGGTCCTCCAAACCCCCCTAGTTTAATAGCCTTCACTCCCCCCAGTTATACGCAACCCTTAAAACCCTGCAGATCTGCATATTTTTCTTTATTTTGTAAGTTACACATCATCCATAGCAGAAGTAAAGTTGTTCAGCATGGAGCCTGGATGCATGCCAGGTCACATAAGTATTTATACACCTGAAATGCCCATGCCCCACCCAGATCATGCATGTACCCCACCCCTTTTCAAAATTGTTTAGCCAAAAAAAAATCCTTCAAAAATTGGAAGAAGGATCCATCTGAAGAAAATAGGATAAAACATAAGCATTGTCAAGTTAAGTGTAAAACATTGATAAGACAGGCGAAGAAAGAATTTGAAATGAAGTTGGTCATAGAGGCAAAAACTCATAATAAAACCTTTTTTAAATATATCCAAAGCAAAAACCCTGTGAGAGAGTCGGTTGGACCATTAGATGACCGAGGGGTTAAAGGAGCTCTTAGGGAAGATAAGGCCAATGCAGAAAGACTAAATTGTTTCTTTGCTTCCATATTTACTAATGAGGATGTTGGGGAGATACCAGTTCCAGAGATGGTTTTCAGGGATGATGAGTCAGATGAACTGAATGAAATCACTGTGAACCTGGAAGATGTAGTAGGCCAGATTGACAAACTAAAGAGTAGCAAATCACCTGGACCGGATGGTATGCATCCTAGGGTACTGAAGGAACTAAAAAATGAAATTCTGATCTATTAGTTAAAATTTGTAACCTATCATTAAAATCATCCATTCTACCTGGAGGGTGGCCAATGTAACCCCAATGTTTAAAAAAGGCTCCAGGGGTGATCCGGGTAACTAGAGACCAGTGAGCCTGACTTCAGTGCTGGGAAAAATAGTGGAAACTATTCTCAAGATCAAAATCGTAGAGAATATAGAAAGACATGATTTAATGGAACACAGTCAACATGGATTTACCCAAAGGAAGTCTTGCCTAACAAATCTGCTTCATTTTTTTGAAGGGGGTTAATAAACATGTGGATAAAGGTGAACCAGTAGATGTAGTGTATTTGGATTTTCAGAAGGCATTTGACAAAGTCCCTCATGAGCGGCTTATACGAAAACTAAAAAGTCATGGGAGAGGAGGTAATGTCCTTTTGTGGATTACAAATTGGTTAAAATACAGGAAACAGAAAGTAGGATTAAATGGTCAGTTTTCTCAGTGGAAAATGGTAAACAGTGGAGTGCCTCAGGGATCTGTACTTGGACCGGTGCTTTTCAATATATATATTTATTTATTTATTTTTAATTTTTATATACCGATGTTCCTGTAAAGAATACATATCGCACCGGTTTACAAGGAACTGAACAGTCGCCTCCAGGGCGGAAATACATTAAAACAGTCGCCTCAAGGCCTCAAGTATACAGGAAAACTATTAAAGAGAACTTTCATAAACTCAATTAAATGTAACTGGGAACCATAAATCAGGAACATATGTACAGAGGTAGGTATATCGTCTGTCGCTTCACCAGATTTTAGCTCTCAGGGAAAGCTTGAGTGAATAGCCAAGTCTTTAGCTTCTTTTTGAATGTCGGAAGGCATGGTTCTTGGCGGAGGTCCGGTGGAAGCAGGTTCCAAAGATGGGGACCTGCAGTGGACAGAGCTCGTTTCCTCAATGAGGTTTTTGTTGGCTGGGTGTGAAGCATGTTCTGGTATGCACTTCTGATTGGTCTATTGGAGATGTGTTGCTGTAGTTGGAAGGATAGGTTGAGGGGGGAGATGTTGTGAAGAGCCTTGTGAATCATCATGAGGGATTTAAATTGTATCCCAAATTTTATAGGCAGCCAGTGAAGATTTTTGAGGATAGGGATGATGTGATCCCATTTTTTGGTGTTAGTGAGAATTCTGGCCGTTGTGTTCTGGACCATCTGAAGTGGTTTGATGGTGTTGGCTGGCAGGCCCAGGAGGAGTGAGTTGCAATAGTCCAGTTTAGGGAGGATGATAGATTGTAGTACCAAGCGGAAGTCTCGGAAGTGTAGAAGAGGTTTTAATTTTTTTAAGACTTGCAATTTGAAGAAGCAGTCTTTGGTAGTATTGTTTATGAACTTGGTGAAGTTGAGTTGGTTGTCCAGAAGTACACCAAGATCTCTTACTTGTGGCGTGTGGTCGATTGATGTGAAGGAGAGTTGGGTGGAACTAGTTGGGTTGAATAGAGAGCACTTGTCTGGAGCTATTGTGAGGATTTCAGTTTTGCTAGTATTTAGCACGAGGTTGAGGCTTGTTAGCATGTTTTTGATTGCCGAAAGGCAGCTGTTCCAGTAAGACCACGTTTTATGGAGGGATTCCATTATCGGGATGAGGATCTGAATGTCATCCGTGTATAGGAAGTGAGTTAGCTTGAGGTTAGATAGTAGATGGCAGAGTGGAAGGAGATAAATATTGAATAGTGTAGGTGAAAGGGATGATCCTTGAGGTACCCCCAGCTTTGATCTGATAGGGAGTGATTCTTTGTTGTTAATCCTAACCTTGTATTGCCTGTTTTCAAGGAAAGATTTGAACCAGTTGAGCGCTGAACCTGTTATACCAATATCTGCTAGACGCTGAATGAGGCAGGAATGGTTCACAGTGTCGAACGCTGAGGAGAGGTCCAGTAAGACGAGAAGGAAAGGTTGACCATTTTCCAGGTTGATGAGGATGTTATCAGAAAGCGAGGCTAGTAGAGATTCAGTGTTCAGTGACTTTCGAAATCCGAATTGATTGGAGGTTAGAATGTCATTCTCTTCTAGGAATTCGGATAGTTGTCTGTTTACTACCTTCTCCATGATTTTTGCAATCATTGGGAGGTTGGCAATTGGTCTGAAGTTAGCTGGGTCAGTGGGTGGAAGGTTAGGTTTTTTAAGGAGAGGCTTGAGAATAGCAAGCTTGAGTTGGTCAGGGACTTGACCTTGGGAGAGCGAGCAGTTTATGATGTCTGCTATCGGTTTAGCGATGATGTTAGGAATGGAGAACAGTAGATTGGATGGGATGTGTTCAAGTGGGTGGAACAAGGGCTTCATCTTCCTAAGGATGTTTTAAATTTCTAAGGCGGACATCTGCTCAAGGGAAGCCATCGAAGCTGTAGTTGCTTTGTATTGCATGTGGGTTGGGTGAGAGTGTTGTGTGCTGGTGGTAGGAGGGTAGTTCAGTTGAGGAGAGGGCCCCTTGAGAGAAGCGAGGAGGGTGTCTATTTTTTTCTCAAAGTAGACCGCCAGTTCGTTGGCTTTGTTGGATGCTTGTGCGTCTGGTATAAGAGGGGTAGTTGGTTTAGTGAGGGCTGACACATAGGAAAACAGAGTAGAGTCGAAGATAAAGTGGTGGATCTTTTTTGAGAAGAATTCTTTCTTGGTTATATTGATGATGTTTCTGTAAGAGTTTAGGCAAGATTTATAAGCCAAGAGGGTAATAGTGGACAGGTTTTTTCACCACCTGTGTTCCTTACATCTGAGCTCTTGTTTGAGCGACTTCAACTCTGGCGTGAACCAGGGTTTCCTGTTGTCCTTTTCAGGATGGAGCAATTTCATGGTCATGGGGCATACTTGATCAGCCACCCTATTGGTGATGTTGATCCATGAGGTAGTGGCAGTGTTGACGTCTGAGAGGTTTAGTTGAACTAGTTCTTTGGATAAATGAGAGCTGAGGATTTCTCCAGTACAAGGTTTTCTGATGGCGACTGAGGTTGCATGTGTAGTTTGGGGAGGGTGTTCCATGATCTCTAGAGCCGTGGAGATGATATTCCTTCATTTACGAAAATGAGGTCTAACGTGTGACCTGCCTTGTGGGTGGGTTCGTTGACAATTTGCCTGAACCCCATGTGGCCGAGGGAGGAGAGTAGGGTTTCACAGTTG
This sequence comes from Rhinatrema bivittatum, assembly GCF_901001135.1. Classification (NCBI taxonomy): domain Eukaryota; kingdom Metazoa; phylum Chordata; class Amphibia; order Gymnophiona; family Rhinatrematidae; genus Rhinatrema; species Rhinatrema bivittatum. The sequence continues at coordinate 149,263,856 of NC_042617.1, read as the reverse complement.
GTGGAGCGAGGTAAGACATCCACGTGCAGGTTGAAGTCTCCCATGAGGATCGCTGGTTTTCCTGCATTAAGATGTTTGGCGGCTAGTTCAATGATGGGGGATGGGTCTGCCTCGAGAATTCCTGGGGGAGCGTAAATCAATCCAATTAGAAGGTATTTTGATTTGAAGAGGGCAAATTCGAGGTTAGCTGTTGTAATTGTGGCTTGTAGGGTCAGGCCTAATCCTTTTTTGGCGGCTAGGAGCAGCCCTCCTACTCTTTTTTTGATCCTGGGAATAGAGAGTAGGTCATAAGCCTGGGTAGGTAGCTGATTTAGAAGTACTGTATCTATAGTTTGTAACCAGGTTTCTGTGATAGCACAGATGTCTGGTTTAGTATCGTTTAGGAGGTCGTTGAGGATGTGTGATTTTTTAGAGATGGACTGAGCATTGAATAAAGTCAGTGAGAAAAGTGCCAGGCCTAGTAGTTGTGTGCAAGGCGTTATAGAGATGGGGATGATCCTCTGTTGTCGGTTGCGTGAATGTGGGTAGGGCTTAGGGAGTCTCCTCAGACGGTTGTAGAAGATAGGAATGTTGAAGGAACGTATGGTGGCTACTGGAACTACGAGCAGTGCTGGTAGATCGAGTGATCTGGAAAGGAATACGACAAGTGATGTTATGAAATTTGCGGATGATACAAAATTATTCAGAGTAGTTAAATCACAAGCGGACTGTGATACATTACAGGAGGACCTTGCAAGACTGGAAGACTGGGCATCCAAATGGCAGATGAAATTTAATGTGAACAAGTGCAAGGTGTTGCATATAGGGAAAAATAACCCTTGCTGTAGTTACACGATGTTAGGTTCCATATTAGGAGCTAGCACCCAGGAAATACATCTAGGCATCATAGTGGATAATACTTTAAAATCATCGGCTCAGTGTGCTGCAGCAGTCAAAAAAGCAAACAGAATGTTAGGAATTATTAGAAAGGGAATGGTTAATAAAATGGAAAATGTCATAATGCCTCTATATCGCTCCATGGTGAGACCGCACCTTGAATTCTGTGTACAATTCTGGTCGCATCTCAAAAAAGATATAGTTGCGATGGAGAAGGTACAGAGAAGGGCAACCAAAATGAAAAAGAGGATGGAACAGCTCCCCTATGAGGAAAGGCTGAAGATGTTAGGGCTGTTTAGCTTGGAGAAGAGATGGCTGAGGGAGGATATGATAGAGGTCTTTAAGATCATGAGAGGTCTTGAACGAGTAGATGTGACTCGGTTATTTACACTTTCGAATAATAGAATGACTAGGGGGCATTCCATGACGTTAGCAAGTAGCACATTTAAGACTAATCGGAGAAAATTATTTTTCACTCAACGCACAATAAAGCTCTGGAATTTGTTGCCAGAGGATGTGGTTAGTGCAGTTAGTGTAGCTGGCTTTAAAAAAGGTTGGGATAATTTCTTGGAGGAGAAGTCCATTAACGGCTATTAATCAAGTTGACTTAGGGAATGACCTCTGCTATTAATTGCATCAGTAGCATGAGATCTTCTTAGTGTTTGGGTAATTGCCGGGTACTTGTGGTCTGGTTTGGCCTCTGTTGGAAACAGGATGCTGGGGTTGATGGACCCTTGGTCTGACCCAGCATGGCAATTTCTTATCTTCTTATGTGAGTGCTGCGGCATTTACGCACGTTTCTGGGAGGCTTTTAAAATCCACTCGGCATGCACGAGCCCGGCTTATTCACACATCCCCCGATTGATGCGTGCACCGGACTTTTTAAATTCACTTTTAAGAATTCCATTTTAAATGGTTTTGGCCAACGACAGGAGAGCTGAATGAAAAATGGCACTTCACATGTACTAAATATCATTGAAGTGTGAAAAACCCATGGCAGACATGGACTATTACCACTCAATCTTTAATTTCCTCATAGTGTGTAAATTACAAAATCTGAGCAGTTTTTTGTGATCACATGATCTGGATGTCATTACCTTAGTGATTAGCACGTTAAGTCTGATTTTATCCTACATGCTAAAAAGGTTAGTGCATGTACAGTAAAACATTTTGAGCATAAACTTTGTGAATCAGCTCCCTTAGCGCAGTCATTTCATGGTGGAGCCCACTGCTATGAAAAATATCTCCGAGATCAGTGCCTTGCCAGTTTCTTATTAAAAGACTCTTGCCACTACCAACTTCTTATCAAGGGGTGCTCACCAACTCTGCTTTACTCCGGCAGATGTACTTGATTCTGTAAAATAATTTAAAATAAGTTCTAGATTGTTTATTTCCCTCCTTATGGTCCAGAATGCATCCTGCTGCTTTCCTAGTGCTCATTACATCTTTTATCGCCTCCATTAAAACTGCTTCATGCATTCCCCTAGGAAAAGATGTCATGAACATATCTCTCTCTCTCTTTCTATCTCTCTGTATCCCAAGAGATCCCTCCTGCACTTTACTGACTAAAAGAGAAATCAGATCCATGCTGTGGTGCTTGAATTCTGATATACACATTTCTATGATTATATTAACAAGAACAGAAACACAGCAAAGCTTAAGACATGTTGCTTTTAATGAGGAACCCAGGAATGAAAACGTTTCATTATTAGAGGACTATCCATTGGGATGGTGAAATGCTAAGTAATATGCAATGAGACTATAAGTTGTTTCTAGTTCACCAGACTGTGTTAATTAATACATCTTGTTCTGTTCTATCTTTCCATTGATAGCCCAGGCATTATTCCAAATTTTACTATAATTACTACTTAGTTTAGTTGAAAGAAGACTTCATCAGCTCCTTCAGATCTATTCTTCTTTTAATTTACATTCCATCTTAAGCTGAAATCTGGTGGACTTCTTAAAGTCTTAAATGCCAATACTGTTACCCACTATTTATCCTCACAAAGCAGTACAATATACCATTGGGAAGGAAAGAATCACAGTTTTGTAGTCTTGTGTAGCATTGATTTCAAAGACAAATCATTCCAGAGATATCATTATTTAAACAAAGTTAGAATGTTTTTGTTCCAGGTATTTTACTGGAGTATTTAAGAAGAATGCTGGTAACCTCAAAGAGTAGTAAGAGGTCAAGAGTTTTTTGTTTTATGTGCACATTCTTCAGTGTATTTTCCCTCTGACACATATTCTACATAAAAACTGAGGTGCTCAGACCACAGAAGATCCAATAAAGCAAACCCTCAACTAGTCCTTCTGTGAAATCATTGGATCACTGTATTGAAAAAAAGTACATTTCTGGCAGTGGAGGGAGACATTTGTTGAGCTTTGTAATTGCAATGTTCACTTTCTTTGTTTGGCAGTTGGGCATTCTAGGGTGTCTTTAAGGGCCTCAGCATTTTCTTGCTGACTTGCATGAGATTTTGAGTGATTAGATGCCACATATGAGCAAGAGGAAGCTTAGAAATGCTCATTCAAGTAGCCCTTTGACAGATCCCGAAATGCAGGCTATTGATGCCAGCTGTACTCATTGAGAAGAAGCTAGGAAGGAAACCACCATGGGCGTGACATCCTACGATGAAATGCTTGCCTTTTCTGCTGCCAACAGCATTTCTGCTTTGCTAGTGAGCCCCAGATCTGATTATGATGGAGCTGCAGGATTATCATGGATCTCTGTGGATGAATTTGAAGACAATTCACTGAGGGCCAGATTTTCAAAGGAGTAGGCACGTAAGATACGCGCGTACCCCCCAAAAACCTGGCCCAATCTCCCCCTGCTTGCGCCGAGCCTATGTTGAGTAGGCTCAGCGGCGCGCGTTCGCCCCGGGACGCGCGTAAGTCCCGGGGCTTTCCTGGGGGGCGTGTTGGGGAGTGTCGGGGGGGGGGGGGGCATGTCGAGACTGTTGCATCATCGGAGGTGTTCCGGGGGCATGACCGTGGCTTCCGGACCAGCCCTGGACCAGACCATGGTGCGCCGGCGGCTGGCCTGGCGCGCGCATGTTACGCCTGCCTCGAGCAGGCATAACTTGTGCAACAAAGGTAGGAGGGTTTAGATAGGGCTGGGGGGGTGGGTTAGGGAGGGGAAGGGAGGGGAAGGTGTGGGGGGGGGTGGAAGGAAAGTTCCCTCCAAGGCTGCTCCGATTTCGGAGCGGCCTTGGAGGGAATGGAGGCAGGCTGCGCGGCTCGGCGCGCACAGGCTGCCGATTTTGGGCAGCCTTACGCACGCCGACCCCGGATTTTAATGGATACGTGCAGCTATGCATGTATCTATTAAAATCCTGTGTACTCTTGTTTGCGCCTGGTGCGAGAACAAAAGTACACGCGGGCGCAGATTTATAAAATCTACCCCTGAGAGCCTCAGTCAGTCAGCCATATTCCAAAGGAATTATGACTGAGTTTCCTAGAAGAAATGAAAATTGAAGAGTTTAATAGGGATGTGAATCGTTTTCCATATCGTCTTAACGATAGAAATCGTGTGGCAGGGCAAGAAAATCGTCTTAGGCACGATTTTTTAGTTAAAAAATCGTTAAAAATCGTTTTTTTTCCGATTAGTGCGCACTAACGGGAGTTAGTGCGCACTAACTGAAAATGATACAATTTGACACTTTTCAGGTCAGTTAAGGTCAGTTTAGGAATGAATATGTATTCCTATTGGCTGCCCTCTTATTTATTCATGTTACCAAGTTTCCTACTGACAGTATATGGGGGATGGGAAATGGAAACAGTTGGTAGCTTGACAAAACAAGTAATGTGATCAGTCAATGTGACTAGAACTTGTGCCCTAACCCTGATACCAGGGGTATTGTGATCTTCCTGCACACAGTGCCCTATCCCTATTAATACCAGGAGTGTTGTGATCTTCCTGCACACAGTGCCCTATCCCTAATACCAGGGGTGTTGTGATCTTCCTGCACACAGTGCCCTATTCCTGATACTGGGGGTGTTGTGATCTTCCTGCACACAGTGCCCTATTCCTGATACCGGGGGTGTTGTGATCTTCTTGCACACATCCCGATATCAGGGATAGGGCACTGCATGCAGGAAGATCACAACACTCCTGGTATTAATAGGGATAGGGCACTGCATGCAGGAAGATCACAACACTCCTGGTATTAATAGGGATAGGGCACTGCATGCAGGAAGATCACAACCCCCCTGGTATCAGGGATAGGGCACTGTGTGCAGGAAGATCACAATACCCCGGAGGAGTGAGGGTCAGGCAGCTCCCCCCTGTCTGTGAAGCCAGCCTCTCACTAGTAATGCAGGGAGGGAGCTGTCTCAGACTTCACCATCCTCCCCCCCCCCCCCTTACCCACACACCATTCACTAGCTGGGACATGGGGGAAGTCAGGAGTGAGGGTCAGGCAGCTCCCCCCTGTCTGTGAAGCCAGCCTCTCACTAGTAATGCAGGGAGGGAGCTGTCTCAGACTTCACCATCCACCCCCCCCCCCTCACCCACACACCATTCACTAGCTGGGACATGGGGGGAGTCAGGAGTGAGGGTCAGGCAGCTCCCCCCTGTCTGTGAAGCCAGCCTCTCACTAGTAATGCAGGGAGGGAGCTGTCTCAGACTTCACCATCCACCCCCCCCCCCCTCACCCACACACCATTCACTAGCTGGGACATGGGGGAAGTCAGGAGTGAGGGTCAGGCAGCTCCCCCCTGTCTGTGAAGCCAGCCTCTCACTAGTAATGCAGGGAGGGAGCTGTCTCAGACTTCACCATCCTCCCCCCCCCCCTCACCCACACACCATTCACTAGCTGGGACATGGGGGAAGTCAGGAGTGAGGGTCAGGCAGCTCCCCCCTGTCTGTGAAGCCAGCCTCTCACTAGTAATGCAGGGAGGGAGCTGTCTCAGACTTCACCATCCACCCCCCCCCCCTCACCCACACACCATTCACTAGCTGGGACATGGGGGAAGTCAGGAGTGAGGGTCAGGCAGCTCCCCCCTGTCTGTGAAGCCAGCCTCTCACTAGTAATGCAGGGAGGGAGCTGTCTCAGACTTCACCATCCTCCCCCCCCCCCCCCCCCCACACACCATTCACTAGCTGGGACATGGGGGAAGTCAGGAGTGAGGGTCAGGCAGCTCCCCCCTGTCTGTGAAGCCAGCCTCTCACTAGTAATGCAGGGAGGGAGCTGTCTCAGACTGGTATCAGGGTTAGGGCACTGTGTGCAGGAAGATCACAACACTCCTGGTATTAATAGGGATAGGGCACTGTAAGAGATGACTGTAGTAGATTGAATAAAGATCTGATGTTTCTGCTCTCCTCACGCCAAACAAAAACAACACACAAGCAGAGAAGCCCTTCTTACAAAGCTGAGCTAGTGAGTTAAGTAGGAGGAAAAGTAAACATACTGGTGCCAGTGTGGCTACTTAAAAAATACACTTACCAACAATCAATTACATATATTTGAACTGTGTACAGTTCCAGCCAGGACCACCTTTCTAAAATGCACAGTGATTGGCAAATTCAACATGCACTAGCATTTCAGGTGCCTGCTAACAAAAATAATAAACAAACAAGTTCTAGTCACGTGAGTGCTGATCATTACATTACTTTTTTTGTCAAGCTTCCAACTGTTTCCATTTCACATCCCCCCAACCATTACCTCAGTGTTAGCCTTGGTAACATCAATAGATAAGAGCACAGCCAGCCAATAGGAATACATACATACATATTCATTCCTAAGTGACCTTTACTGACCTGGGAAGTGTGAACACTTTGTTTCATTTTCTGTTGGTGTTTGTTAGTTTCCAGTTCCATTTCCCATCCCCCCAACCATCACCTCAGTGGTAACCTTGGTAACATCAATAGATAAGAGGGCAGCCAGCCAATAGGAACACATATTCATTCCTAACTGACCTTCAGTGACCTGGAAAGTGTTTATTTGTATCATTTTCAGTTAGTGCGCACTAAATCGAGTTAGTGCGCACTAACGGGGAGTTAGTGCGCACTAACTCGAGTTAGTGCGCACTAACACGATTTAACGATTTTTAACGATAAATCGTTAGAATTTCTATTGTATCGTGTTCTATAACGATTTAAGACGATATAAACATTATCGGACGATAATTTTAATCGTTGAAAAACGATTCACATCCCTAGAGTTTAAGCCTCCATCGGAATTATCTTTTGAAGAGGTAAACATTATGCCTTTATTGATTGCAATTCAAGAGCTAGAAAAGAAAATACAGCTTTGATTTAATCAAGAGTACATTAAATATTAATTCTGATGTGGGTGAAAATAGGAAGAAGAAAATGAATAATTTAAAAACATGATGTGACGATGGTTAACCAGCAAAAGAAAACCACTAATGCAATAACCACTATTTTGGTTTAAGAGAACAAGATTCTGATAAATAAATTGCAAGTAGTTACATTATTGGTTTGATTGAGAAAAATGGAAGAAGAGTTTGCTGGTTCTGCTGGAAAAAAAAATCAGTTTTATTAGCCCAGATCTTGTAAAATTTTATCATCCTTTACAGATTATAAAGTGTATAGAATGTGTAAGTCTGTGCAAAAAACTGTTGTGAATAAGCTTTCATCACAGTTAGCTCATAATAAAGCTTCTGAGGGGAGCAGTTATCACCAAATTAGAATAATCATTGGATTGGAGCACTAATAATATCTTTTTATACTGATTTGGATAAGAATTTTGTATTATCTTTGCCAGGGAGAAAAAATTTTTTACGCATAAGTTATTGTATGCATATATTATGTTTCAAGATCTTTCAAGGGCAACACAAACGTGTTGAAAGAAATTTATTTTTGATGATGCAAAAATATTTTGCAGAAAAGGAAATGACAGAAGTACAGAATGATTTGGACTTCTCTCACAAAATTAATTCAGGTGCTTCTTTATTGGACTTGGCATCTGATTAAATTACCTAATTGTTTTAATCCCAGTAAAAGTCTAATAGCATAAAGATTTTTGGATGTGTTTAACGAGGTTTCAATGGTTGCTTAATTAACTTTTTATATGCTGGATACTTTTTTAAATCTCACCAGTGTGTCTTTTGAACTCCAAAACTAGGGGACTCATAATTCAGCCTTGAAGTAGATTTTTAGTACTTTGCTTGATACTTCATGGATAATTTGTTTTGCATATACACATTTTTTAATTTATTTAATTTATTTAAAATCTTTTCTATACCGTCATTCAGTAAATTAACCATCACAACGGTTTACAAAAAGGCACATAAAGTAATAGAAATGATTTAAAATAGCTAAAAACATTACAGACATGCCAACAATGCGCGGTAACATGGTTCTTTCAATATAAAACTATTTGTTGAGAAGTAATTTTGTTCGGTTGAAGAGTTTCCATTGCAGTTCATATATAATCTTAGGTGTAATTTAAAGGTGGGAAAGAAAAAGGAAGTTAAAAAGAAAATTTAAAAACTACATATTCGGTGCAGAGTTACAATCTTATTTGGTTTCTCCATTCTCTTTATAAAACGCTTGTTTAAAGAGTCAAGTTTTTAGGCTTACTCTGAAAAGTTTGAAGTTTTTCTGCAGTCTTATCTCCATAGGCATTGAATTCCACAATGTGGGTCCTGCCAAGGATAATGCTCGCTCCCTTACTTGTGTGAGTCTAGCCGACTTAACAGAGGGGATAGTCAGTAGTGCTTTATTAGCTGATCTTAGATTTCTGTGTGGAACATGTACACGTAGTGCTGTGTTCAGCCATTCCGCTTTTTCATCATGAATTAATTTGTGTATTGTGCATAGCACTTTATATTATACTCTTTGTTCAATAAGTAGCCAATGTAGTTCTGCAAGTGTTCCAGTAATGTGATCTCTTTTCCTTTTACCTGTTAATATTCTTGCTGCTGAATTTTGCAGTATTTGAAGAGGTCATGTAGTCACCTGTGGTAGTCCTAGGAACAGGGCGTTGCAATAGTCAATGCTCTCTTCTTGTTAGCAAAGGTGTTATTTTGTTGTGTTCCTTATTGGAAAATGTTAGTAAAAAGACAAGTTTAAAACAGTGCATATCTTAGATAGATGTAATTTTGTGTAAATGAAGAAAGTAACAGAGAAAACAAACAAAATGAAACTGAAAACAGTTTTACTTCCTTCATGCTATCCACCAAAGCATTTTTATTAAAGCACTTTTTCCAAGACCAAATCTATTTTCATATTATCTGAGCACAGAGAAAAAGTAACTTAAAATGTTTTGATCAGGAAAGTGAGACCATTCAGCGTTCCCTGCAGGCACTTATATTACTTCATTAATGCACTGCATGGATGTGTGCACAACATAACAAAGACTTTCTGAATATCTGCATTTTGGCCATGAATCCCCCAGTCTCTTGTGACTTTATCCCTCTTCTATTCCACATTCAGTGTTGCATGAATCAGATCTGTGTGAATAACTGTGTGATATCTATCAATTACCTTTTATTTGGATGCATGGTAGGGGTGTACATTCGTTTCCTAAGTAGTGGTAATCCGCAACGTATAGGGCCATATTCGTTGTATTCATGGGGAAGCGAAACGTATCGCAATTCCCCATGGATACAACAAATCTTCGCCGAATTATTCAGCCATCTAAAGGAGCGAATTTAAACAAACCCCCCACCATCCTGACCCCCCCAAAACTTACCAAAACTCCCTGGTGGTCCAGTGGAGGGTCCGGGAGCCATCTCCTGCACTCGGGCCATCGGCTGCCAGTAATCAAAATGGCGCCGATAGCCTTTGCCCTTACTACGTCACATCAGCCTTTGTGACATAGTGAGGGCAAAGGCTATTGGTGCCATTTTTAATACTAGCAGCTGATGGCCCGAGTGCAGGAGGTCGCTCGGCTGCCAGTATTCAAAATGGCACCGATAGCCTTTGCCCTCACTATGTCACAGGGGCTACATCGGCCCCTGTGACATAGTGAGGAGTCAGTAGGGTCCCCCAAGACTTGCCAAAAGTCCCTGGTGGTCCAACAGGGGTCCAGGAGCCATCTCCTGCACTCGGGCCATTGGCTGCCAGTAATCAAAATGGCGCCGATAGCCTTTCCCTAACTACGTCACAGAGGCTACCGGTGCCATTGGTCAGCCCCTGTCACATGGTAGGAGAACAAGATGGTGCCGGCCATCCATTGCTCCTACCATGTGACAGGGGCCGACCAACGTCACCAGTAGCCCCTGTGACATAGTAAGGTCAAAGGCTATCGGCGCCATTTTGAATACCGCAGCCAAGGGTGTGAGTGCAGGAGATGGCTCCCGGGCCCCCCCGCTGGACCACCAGGGAGTTTTGGTAAGTCTTGAGGGGGTCAGGAGGGTGGGGGGTTGTAATTAATTCAATTTTAGCCGGGAAACGAATAGGAAATAACGCATAAATGTATCGGGAGCCCCCCCTTGCTGAATGCAATGTATCTGCCCCCTGATGAATAAGAATCCTGAATGCAACGTATGGTCACCCTCTGCATATCCCTAATGCATGGAACAACAAACTCCAGAGAATGTGCATGTATAATCATGCTCCTAACATTTCATCCTTCACCAATCTCCTCCTCAGTAGTTCAAAAGGGAATTTTATAACAGTTAGCAGTGAAGTCTGTAAGGTGAATTTTGAAAATGTTATGTGCATAAAAATTAGCATATACATATGTAAGTACTCCATATTTTATAAACATCGAAAACAAGCATGTATTTTCTCATTTGTGCACACTTATACGCATGTGAAAAAGTGGCAGTTTAGGAGTGTTCTAGGACAGGGCCAATAGCTATGCATGAAGGTTGTTATTTTTAAAAGACATGCGCATACTTTTTCCAACTTCTTTGCATGTTTAAACACCTGCTAATTATCTGACATAAGTGATATTTAACATGTTTATTGTGTAGCACTGACTGGGTGGAACATCTGAGTAGACTAGGGAAAGTTCAGACCGAAGAACCAGGAAGGTCTTGATGATCTGGAGGAAGATTGGGCAAACTGGTGGACTTACTGGTAAAATGTCCTTCATGCGCATATGTTTTAAAATACGCCGACTTACACGTGTAAATTGGGACCTACGCAATAAAGTCCTAGTTTACTTTCATGGGTAAAATATACGCATGTAAATATTTAAAATAAGTGGGTAATATATGCACATTCAATGCATTGAAATATGTGCTTTCAATGCATTGCATGCATTCACGTGTTAGTCCCACATACACACATATGTTTTAGGGGAAACATACATGTATTTTATAATATTTATTTATTTAAAACATTTCTATTCCACACTGATTTATAAACGTTCTGACTGGCTTCCATATTTTAACATACATAATTGAAAAGTTGCACATAAAAACAACAGTTCTTTAAAACAAATAGGAATAAACTATATTCAGTGACACAAACAGCCAGGCCATTAATAACTACAGTGTCTCAGAACCTAAATACTTTTAGCTTGGATCTGAGGATCCAAAAGCCTGTGAGAATAAATAAGTCTTTTAAAATAATTTTGTGCGTGTTATTAAGCAAAGTGATTTGGGTAAAGAGTTCCATAATTTGGGCCTGCGTTTGAGAAAACTCTCTCTTGTTGACTCTAGACGAGCTGCCTTAATTGAAGGAATTTCAAACAAATTTTTATTTGCTGACCACTTGAGCTGGTCTATAAATGTGTAATATTTCATTGGCCCATGGGACTGACGCGTTGAGAAGCAATTTATGTATAACAGTAAGAATTCTGTATTGAACTCTAATGCTTATTGGGATCATAATATGTGTGTGTGTCAAGGTGTATGTAATAAAATACAATGGGAAAATTATGTACAGCCACATACGCTCATGATATGCTGCTGCAGGCAGTTGTTTGAAAGTTATCCTTTGTGTGTAAATGTTAATGTGCAGACTTTACTGAGGAGCTTCAAAGCAGAAGCTAGGTCTCTGCACATATGATAGGCATGCCTATGCTGAAGTGGATGTGTTAATCTTAGGTATGTGTATAAGCTAGGCATTCGATTACACCATGTTGCTTATTACTGCCAGCTGTGCACATTTTCTCTGGACACTACAGATTTTAGGGGTAATGTCCATATGTGTTCAAATTTTATTACCACAGGTGGCACTATGGATATCCTCGTCCCTGATCTGGGCCCATGTTTCTCTTCCATCCCTTCACCTGATCTGGCCCACTTGTTATTAGTGTTCCATCTAGGGGTGGATTTAGGATTTTGCTGCCCAAAGGCACTTTTGGTGCTTTGAACCTCCCACCTCCAGAAAGCAACTGTTACAGGGTAGCAGAAGACTGTTCTCTGCTGAATGAGATTCAGCAGAGCTGGAAGGTAGCAAATCTTAGCCAGTCTACTGCCCATAAATATTTGCCACACTAGGCACAAGTATAATAGGTACCTACTGACAAATCCAGGGCTGGTGTCACTTCCACCCTGCCCTGGCCACCAGGAGGCATACAATATTTTACTGCTTGTAACATCCCTGTTAGGGTTTGTGGACCCTTGGCCCGAGGTGGAGTTGGCAGTACCTGTGGGGGGGGGGGGGGGTGAGCCCCACAGGTCCCCAATGTTGGGAGGTGAGGCCAGATGGGAAGCAGAAGCTGACAGGAGCTTTGCTAGTACCAGCCCTCATTCCCCGCAGGTTGAGCCCTTGGGTGCCGGGGCTGGCTGGACTAAGGTGGGCCTCTGCGTGGCTGGTCCCAAAGAGCAGCCAGGGTTGGATCTTAGGTCTGAGATGAGTGGAGCTGAAGGTGATAGGTGAAAGGATGGTCTAGTCTGGTCGGAAGTCAAAGGCAGGCGGCAGAAGGCGGTGGTCAGGTCCGGTCTGAGGTCAAAGGCAAGCGGCAGAAGGCGATAGGTCCGATCTGAGGTCAAAGGCAGGCAACAGATGGCAATGGTCAGGTCCAGCCCGGGGGGGGGGCCGGAGCCGGAGATGTCAGGAGGGCATCCATCACTGAGACGTGGAGAGGAGGAGGCTGAGCCCGGATGTAGAAGCAGGAACTTCTAAGGCCAAAGGCTTCGAGCAGGCACATGGATACCAGGGCCCCCAAAGCAGGAAGGCAGAGACCAGGTCCTCCGCAGCAGAAAGGCTGAGACCAGCATCTCCGAACCCAGAAGGCTGAGACCAGGACCTCCGAACCCAGAAGCTTGAGACTTGCCAAAAGTCCAGCAGGGGTCCAGGAGCGACTTCCTGCACTCTGGCCGTATTGCCAATATTCAAAATGGCGCCGGCGCTACCTTTGCCCTCCCTATGTCACAGGGGCCGACCATCGGCCGACCATCGGCCCTTATGACATAGTGAGGGCAAAGGTAGCGCCGGCGCCATTTTGAATACTGGCAATACGGCCTGAGTGCAGGAGGTCACTCCCGGACCTCCGCTGGACTTTTGGAAAGTCTTGTGGGAGTCAGGAGGCCCCCCCAAGCTGGCCAAAAGTCCCTGGGGGTCCAGCGGGGGTCCGGGACGATCTCCTGCACTCGGGCCGTATTGCCAATAGTCAAAATGGCGCCGGCACTAGCTTTCCCTCACTATGTCACAAGGGCCGACCGTCGGCTCCTATGACATAGTGAGGGCAAAGGTAGCGCCGGCACCATTTTGAATGCTGGCAATATGGCCCGAGTGCGGGAGGTCACTCCCGGACCCCCGCTGGACTTTTGGCAAGTCTTATGGGGGTCAGGAGGCCCCCCCAAGCTGGCCAAAAGTCCCTGGGGGTCCAGTGGGGGTCCGGGAGCGACCCCCACACTCGGGCCATATTGCCAATATTCAAAATGGCGCCGGTGCTACCTTTGCCCTGTCACATGCTAAGGGCAAAGGGCCAACGGCGCCATTTTTATTAACGCAGCCGATGGCCTGAGAGTGGGAGATCGCTCCCCGCGCTCCCGCTGGACTACCAGGTAATTTTAAAACCTTTTTTGGGGGTTTGGGAGGGTGTTTTGATTATCGGATCGGGCGCAGCTGATAATCAGAACTCAAATCGGGCTGGGCGAGAAAAATTTTAAGATTTGGATCGGGACCGGAACCGATCAGATTCCGGTTCCGATTCACATCTCTACAAATGATAGCTTCATAAATAAATAAAGCATCATACCGTCTGGGGCAGCCAATGATTATAAACTAGTCTGACATCCACAGTGGTGGGGTTGGAGTTGCAGTAGCCATACAGGCATCAAAATAGCCTATTGTAGGCACTATATGAGGTTTCCCTGGACGTTTACATTCATAATGAACATGCATGAGATATATTTGCATACAATGGAAGCAGAATATACAAATATACCTCATGCATATTCATTATGAATATCCTGAAAAGCACATTAACCTTACAGACAGTGGAGAAAAAGTGAGGCACATATAAGTATATAATCCAAAGGGGAGACTGGGTCACATAAACAAGTAGGTGATTTGCAAAGGAAATTTGGGACAGGTTCCAAATGTCTTAAAGACAAAATATAGTATTTAATAAGAACTCAGCAGAATTTTCAAGTTCAAATCAGCAGCCATATAAACCTCTAAGCAGGAAATCAAAGTCCAGTTTTAAAGCAGAGTCAGTCCCCCAACACGATCCGTGTTTTGCGGGAAGCTGCGTCAGGAGGGACAAAGGTGATCAAAGGGTCTCAAACACAGTGGGGGTATTTTTCAAAAGGAGTTATGCGCATAAATGTAACTACTATTATAGCAATTTTCAAACGCTATTTACTCACGTAAAGTGCATTTACGTGAGTAAATCCTATGGACAATTCAATGGCATATATTGTAGCAATTTTCAAAAACCCACTTACTCGAGTAAAGTGCATTTACTCGAATAAAGCCCAGTTTTACTCAAGTAAATGCTTTTAAAAATCAGGCACAGTGTAATCTGCAAAGAAATAAGAAACTAAACAGCAAATCACAGAAAACAGTGCTAGGCAATGAGACATAGATAGCGAATAATACATACCTTTAGTGCCAAACAGCAAAACATGGTTTACATGGCTGCAAGGAAGATGCAGAAAAGGCTGGGTATCTAAAATTACAGAAAAAGGCACCAAACAGAATGACCAGTCAGAGGGAATGAAGGCAGTAACCTATCACAGTGCACTCATTGATAACAAATCAGAAGTGGAGAATAGCATCCAGACAGCAAGAGAAGATAAATGCAGTTCTGAGAGTGAGGCTTCCAGGGCTTAGAAGAAAGCCAACCACTCAATCTCCTTATTTAAACCATGGGGTAGTAATGCTATGTACACAGTTCAAAGATCCAATGCTGCTCTTGATGGAGTAAAAAAGTTGAAAAATACCACTCCTGGGAGAACAACTAACCACATCAATCATGAAAAACTGCAGGTCAGTGATTGAGTGGGTCTTGTCTATCCAATAGCAGACTAGAGGTGCCTCACTCTTAGAATGTCGAATGCAAGAAATCTGCTCAAAAATCCGTGTTTTTAATTTGTGTATGGTTTTCCCAACATGGGGTCGATTTTAAGCCCCACACACGTGCGTCCATGTGCACGTGGTTCCTGGAGCACGCGCGAGGACGTGGCTATTTTATAACACGTCAGCGCACGTGTGTTATAAAATACGATAACCACGCACACATGCATGGCAGATTTTAACATCCGCACACATGTGCGGGCGGATGTCCTCCTCCGTGTGCAGGGGGTGGACATTTTAAAAGGCCATGCGCAGCAACGGGAATAGGGCTTCCCCAGTTCCCTCCCAATCCACTCCAATTAAGGAGAGCTGCCTACTCCTAGGCTAGTGAGATCCAATCATAACTCACTCCAGAAATGACGCGTGCTGCAAAGCTTTGAGTGAGTTGAAGTGTGCAAATTGATTTGGCTGTCAGACCCAAATAAAGGAAATTCAGTCATCTATGCCAGCGTGAGCCAATGCCCGAATTCCTGTCCCTAAGATCTGCAAGCTGTAGGAAAGATTTCAAGTGCCTTTACATTTATGAAGAAGGTCTTTTTTGTTATTAATTTAATGTGAGTTTACATAAAAATGCAGGAGACTTCTGGGAGAGGTAGTTCTGGGAAGCTGTAGAACAAGTCACGATAAAACCTGACCCGGTAAAACCTAAGGCTTACTTAAAGGAAACAGAAGCTCTCTAGCATGGGGGCAGAGGCTGCAGGAAGAGGCAATCACTGGATTAGTTAAGCTGAGGGCTACCTCCTACGTGGGAAGTATCTATATATGCACACTGTCTGCTATCTATATATGCACACTGTCTGCTATTAAGGTGAACCACCTAGATAGGCTACAACAGAGTTGCTGCATGGCCCCTAAGTCAACTGGTGTAGGAGACATCTGTTGTAAATGTTTAATAGACCTGCAGAGGCAGGAAATTAAACTGTCATTGCTCATAAAGAAACAGTCGCTATGAGAAATTAAAACAGGTTTGTGCTGGAACTGCCTGGTGTTTCTGAGAATATAGCAGAAGTCCAGGACAGGGCATAGGAGGCATTCTGACACAACTATTCACATCTAATTGGTCAGAACTGATCTGTTGCATTATTGTATGCCAGTCCCATAGAAGGATGTAGAAATAAATGAAAACTTTTATACGCATTGGTTCTTGGAAGCATATTTAGTGTTGAAGGTTTGTTCAACAACCTAAAGCTGTTGATTGCTGAAATGAAAGTTTTCATATGATGATTGCTGAGTCCACATAGATAGGATCATGCAACTATAGAAGTTTCTGCAGGCAAATCTCACACAGCCCGCATAAGAGAGTCAGAAAAAATGAGTGTAAATTGTACAAGCTTTCAAAGTGGACTTGTGCAGATAAATCTGCTTTGAAAATTTATCTCACCAATTGTACCTGCTCTCATACACCTTCTAAAATGTGCACAGAGTTTTCCTTGAAAATGTACTCGCCTGATTTTTAAAAATCCAAAAATAAGGGGTAGATTTTATAACATGCGCACGGGCGTACATTTTCATGCAGTACCCGGCGTGCACACATGTACGCCCGATTTTATAACTTGCGGCGCAGGCGCGCCCAAGTTATAAAATCAAGGGTCAGCACGCGCAAGGGGGTGCAAAATGGAGCACCTTGCGCACGCCGAGCCGGGCTGCCTTCCCCTGTTCCCTTCCCCCTAACCTAACCTTCCCAACCCTTCCCCTAACCTTTCCCCCCCTAGCCCTATTCTAAACCCCCCCCCCCCCCCCGACCTTTGTCTTACCTTTTGCGCCGGCCGACTGCCGGCACGCAATCCCCTGGCCGCTGTGTAGGGAGCCTGACCCCACCCCTGACTGCCCCTCCCCCAGACCGCCCCTTTATGCAAGCCCCGGGACTTAGACACGTCCTGGAGCTTTATGCGCGTCGCCGGGCCTTTTTAAAATAGGCCCGGCGCACGTACCCCCCCCCCTATGCGTGTAAATCCAGAGGATTTACATGCGTAGTCCTTTGAAAATATGCCCCTAAGTGCATTAGTCCAAAACCCCTCACCTACCCCACCCTCCAAGAGCGCTTCCCGCCAATGCATATTATCCTACTTGCAAACATGATCTACGCCTGTACGTTTAGTCATATCACTCGCACAATTTTCCAGAGGGCCTTTTTTGTGTGTAAAATACTGTTTTAGCTGCAGAAGTCCCTTTGGAAATTACCCTCTATAAGAATAAGTCATCCTAAAATATATATATATATATATATATATATATATATATAATTATCATTATTATTATTTTTATTATTATGAATAATAATAATAGAAAATAATTAATACATAGCCCATCTGAATTTATGATTCCCTAAGATTCCCAATTGCAAGTCTGTTGGCTGAGAGAGAGGAGGTGAAACTTCCTTATTTTCCAGGCCTAGCCCCAGAAATTATCTTAGCCAATCATTTTGTGATAATTTTCAGAGGGACTTGCTCATATAAACTTCCTGTTACCTCCTCCGCTGGTGTTGGCGTTTCCTCCTGATGCTGGCAGCGTGGTCCCGTGCGAATCGGAGCTTGGCCACGCCCCCTGTGACGTCAGACGCCAACGGGATTCGGGTTGCGCGGGAGATTCGCCTTTTTATTGAGAGTCTTTTCGCTTGTTTCCTGCTTCGGCCACAAGTGCGTTTGGGAGTCTTTCTGCTGGTTTATTTCTCTGCCGCTTGCTGCCTGCCCTGACCTGGACTGCCCCTGGATTACCCTGCTTGCCGCCTGCCTTTGGACTGTCGCTTTGGTTCCTGTTGTCTGCTGCCTGCCCTGACCTGGACTGCCCCTGGATTACCCTGCTTGCCGCCTGCCTTTGGATTGTCACTTTGGTTCCGGTTGTCTGCTGCCTGCCCTGACCTGGACTGTCTCTGGATTACCCTGCCTGCCACCTGCCGCTGCTACTGGTTCTCTGCATAACCTGGACATCCTACCTGGTGTCCTGCTGCAAGTTTCCGGTCCTTTTGGTGCCTCAGCTACTCAAGGTAAGCGGTCACCGACATTGGTTCCACTCACCCGGTATAACACTTCCAAACTGTATTGCAAACTCTAATTTTCTCAAACCCAGACTATTGTAACTCCTAATTTCTTGGTCTTCCCGCATGCTTCTTAAAAACCATTACAAGTACTACAAAATGCCTCAGCAAGACTTTTGTTAGGATCCAGGAAATTCGAATACATTACACCTTGCTGATATCACTGCATTGGCTGCCAGTACAATCCGAATCTATTTTAAAGTATTAAGATTAATATTCAAAAATCATCCATTCAAGTAACACCGATATGATAGGCGTGACATTACAACCAATCACAGCACAGCGAATACTAAGATCTCAAAATAAAGGACTACAGAATACGCATGTAAGAGATTGTGTTTTCCATAGCGGGACCAAAACTTTGGAACTCCCTACCTGAGATGTTTCGTTTGATACTAGACAGAGATTTAAATGTGAGCTAAAAACATGGCTCTTCAAAAATGCATACAACCTAACTGAAAAACATCAGAAAGTAGAGATTTACAAGAACAGGAGGGACAAGAGATACCAACTGATGCATGAGGAAGAAATTTAGCAAAAGATTGTATAAACTCAACGTACTGACTAATATGCGAAATTTGTTATTTTTATTTTATCTTTATACTTAACGCCATTTGTACTAGATCTATAGCCAACATGTATTGGAACATTTGTCTTGATAGATGTGAATGCCTGTTTATGAATACAACATTTGTAATTCTTCATTATTTACTGATTTTAGTTATGAATGTTAATTTTGAAAACCATTGTGATCATTGCATGGAACAGTGGTATATGAAATGTCTAAATAAATAAATAAATATAAGCTTTGGTTTATGTGAGTAAATTGGTTTTTGAAAGTCATCAGGGGGAGGAGAGAATTGTGTGGGCAGAAGTTCATGTATAACTCAATTATGCATGTTCTTTTCCCCACATTCGCGGTAGGCATTCCAGGGGGAAAGGCAGATTTGGGGCACGGAAAGCATTTACGTTCATACTTTTGATATTTAAAAATGTTGCATAAATGTACATGCAGAAAGTTACACTTGCTCATATGTTTATGCCTGTACTGGCACAACCCGGCAATTTTCAAAGTGGACTTAGGCACATTTGTCCGCTTTGAAAGTTCGGATTAAAGTTTGCGGGTAAAAAGTACTAGTAGACTTTAGCCCTACCTGGGCTGTGAAAACTACCTCCCTATTAACTCTGTTATATAGATTTTCTCATTAATGTAATTTCTATCTCATGCCTTGCATTTCCACTCTACTCCCTAAAAATACAGAAATCGATATTCAGACAATAGATAACCAGATAAGTAGGACTAGATAGCCAGATAAGTCACTTATCTGGTTATCTAGTTAGCAGGACAAGTTGTGGGCATGCAATGGGTGGATTGGGGTGGTACCTCTTAGCTGGATAACTTATCCGGCTAAGTAGTGATATTCAGCCTTAGACAGATAACTTATTGGGCTAAGTTAGGCCTGCTCAATCCATCTATGTAGCACTTACTAGGGGGATAGTCAGCAGCCATGTTGCTGAATATCCCATCTAAGTTAGCCAAATATGTTTATCCGGCTAATTTAGCTGAACGGCTAGGTTTCCAATATTGACCTCACAGTAATTTAAAAAGTGCATACTGCTGTTCTCACTCCCTCATCCAAACTGTTTTTTGGCCTGCTTTCAAATGTTTAATCTTTTTAAATAAACTACAGGCAGTCTTCCCTGTTTCTTTCTCCCAGTCTAATTTTTTTTTTCATTTGTTCATTTTACTCTCCTAGGTTCCCTTGGTTCCCTTTCTCTCTCATCCTTTGAGTTAACTAGCCTGAAAAATCACATTTTTGCAATTGATAAAAGATGCATTGTCTGAATTCACCTCAAGTTATAAATGTCTTCTGTGCCTGTCAGTGAAAATGAGTTCAAACTAAAGGGTATGATAGCCATTCAGCTTGGTTTATAAACCACTTTCTGCTCTACATTCCTAGTGGTCTGCTATATTATGGTGTTAGAGTCTGTTTCTATAAATTTGTGAAGGACTGACAAGCCAAGTCAGACACATCGGGGTAGATTTTCAAAGAAGGGCGTGGGCGTACATGTGCATGTGCGCGCAAGTTATAAAATTGGGGGTCGGCGCACACAAGGGGGTGCACAATTGTGCTCCCTGTGAGCGCCGACGCTCGCAGCCTTTACTCATTCCCTCCCTGGCCGATTTTGGAGCAGCCTGAGAGGGCACTTCTCTTTCCCCTACTCTATCCTTCTCACCCCTTCTCCTAACCTTCCCAACCCCTAGCCCCATTCTACCCCCCCCCCCCATCTTACCTTTTTCGCCTGCCTCTGGGCGCAAGCCCCATCACATGGTCACCGGCACCATCTTGTGCTCCTACCATGTGACAGGGGCTGACCAATGGCACCGGTAGCTTCTGTGACATAGTATGGGCAAAGGCTATCGGCGCCATTTTGAGTCCTGGCGTCGCACGGCAGGTCGCTCCGGGAACCCCGTTGGACCCACAGGAACTTTTGGCCAGCTTGGGGGGGCCTCCTGACCCCCACAAGACTTGCCAAAAGTCCAGCGGGGGTCCGGGAGCGACCTCCTTTCATGCCGGCCGTCCGATCCCAATACTCAAAATGGCGCCGATCACCTTTGCCCTCACTATGATGGCGATTGGCGCCATTTTGAGTATTGGCATCGGACGGCTGAGTGACTGGCAGATGTGATAACATAGGGAAGCAAGATGGCAGCTCACTGCTCTGGAGCCCCCCTTCCCCCTGTACACAAAATGCTTACAACTTTATGGCTTAAAACAAGGCCACAGTTTATTAACAAACATAACCCGAGCCCGCAACTTGTTAATACAATCAACCAAAACAGAAATCCCCTCCTCCCATCCTCCGTTGTGCTCCTCTTCGCTTACCACCACGTCCCAATGGTAAGTCTACTTCGACCCCCTCCATAACTTACCCCGCCATGGCACCAGCGAGGGTAAGCATGCGGCCTGAGCATCGCCCCCCCCCCCCCCTTTGCTCTTTAGGCCTTCCCGTGTAGCAGCCCCAAACTACACGGGCATTTCCCCCTCTCCAATGTCCTTCACAATTGAATACAAAACATTACAACTTAGGGCTCGGGTTTTCCGCCACAAACAAAGGCAAATCCTTTGCCTTTGTTCCCCCACTGTGGCCTTTCCTAACAAGATTGCTGCTCTAATCCTTCCTCCAGGGAATTATTGAATAAGTCCATTCCAATATCCAAAAGGTGCACCCCATCACCCAAAAAGAACCCTCCTAACCCCTCCCATGACTAAGCATGCCGAATCCAAAAACCCCCTTGTTGAACCAACCATTTTCCAATTTGTTGATTCAAATTTTTTACCCCGTTACGCCATAAAGGCTCTGTGCAATGCTTTATGCGAATTATAATATCCGACCATCCTACTTTCGTATTGGTCATACCTAGCATGATTTGGGCCAAATATATCCGCATAATTGCCACTAATTTGCAGCAAGACATTTTTCCAATGTCATTACCCCCTAAATGGATGATCAAAAGCCGTGGTGCACCCCAAGTGCGAACCTTCCCCCGGAGGAAAGAAAGCAACTCCCCCCACACCATGCCCCCTTTGCTGAACCATCACACAATCCATTGGTTGGTATTCAGGTTCAAGTTTTCGCCATAAGGCCTCTTAGCAGCCCGCCGCCGAGCTCGATGAACATAAGAATGGCCCACAACCCAAGCACATTCTCGAATAGAATCCACCCTGTCAACATCTGCAAGGCAAAGCACTGTATTAGTGAAAAGAAATGGCCCGCAGCTGCCCTATATCTCCTTATTTGCTCACGTATGACCTGAAAACCGCAGACTTCCAACGGCCAAGCCTTTGAATTCTGCTCGCTGACCATCCCAACTCCGCCGCCGTAGTTGATGCCCCGGTCCAAAAAGAATGCGTCGAGTACCTCCCCACGTCCCACCCTAACCCTTCCACTGCCCTGTGCAACACACGAGCGAACTGAAAGATGGTTAGCGGCAAACCATTCTCATGCACTAAAAATAAACCCCTTGTTGCTGACCGTACACGTACAAAATCCTGCGCACTCTGCACAGGACACACTACAACATCCCGCGCTCGCACCAGTGAAATCCAGCATCCTCTGCCAAATTGATCCGTTTTGGATTTCCTAATGCACAACTTGACTAGATGCTCATAAACCCAAACGTCTTGCACCCTCAAACCATGTCCATCACCCTGTGTCCTGGACTTGGCAACTAATTTGCTAACATGTAAAGCTCCGAAGAATGCAAATGTGAAAGCTACGTGGAACAATAGAACCTCATACCGGGACTGGCACACTACCTCCAATTGTTCTGCTAATTTTAATGTCCTGGTACTGGATAGGTTTTCGCTGATCTTCCTTTTGAGCATTTCCCCTGGCCCAGCCCCTCAAGACTTGCCTAACCAGAAAACTATTCATTGGATCCCTCCAACCGCTCAGTTTCTGAAAGAAGACGAAGCCTGCCAGTTGGCATTGAACTGACCCTAATGAGTAACCCACCCCTTTGGCCCACAAAATAAACTGTACTCACTCACTTACTCACAAAATAAACTGTACTCACTTACTTCCCCACCCTCCCACCCCAAAGTCTGCAAGAAAAGAGCAACTGCTCCTCTGCCTGACAGATACGCTTTCCACGTAGCCGGTGCCAATGATTGTCATATCAAGTCCCAGGTGTCGTCCTGCCGAGCTGCCACAGATTCCCTGGGAAGAACTCTCCTCGCAAACTCACTTGAGGAGCCTCGGCTCGGAAGACATCCCACTTGAAACGAGAAAGAGCATCAGCAATCAAATTCACGTTGCCCGGCTTGTGCCTCGCTCGTATAGTCACATTCTAGTGCATGCATAGGAAAACCATTTCCCTGAGCAGCCTTGATGCCCTTAAACATTTTGCAGCCTGTCTGTTAACTACCTGCACCACTCCTAAGTTGTCACACCACCATACCAGTTTTTTATTCTGCAGCTCCGTCCCCCAAATCATCAATGCAACTATGATAAGAAACAGCTCCAAGAATGTGATGTTTCTGGTCAACCCCTCCTTGACCCAACCATCTGGCCATGCTTCCGCACACCACCGCCCCTGGAAATATAAACCGAAACCGCATGCACCCGCTGCATCGGAATATAACTCTAAAGCCTCATTTGAGACTTCTGTTTCTTGCATCAGACAAATTCTGTTAAAAGAATCTAGAAATCTTTCCAACCCAGCCAATTCATCTTTCACCGCCTGAGTGACACGGATGAAATGATGTCCTGCCTTTACCCCCACAATCCGGGCTGACAGCCGATGAATGAAAGCTCAACCCATCGGTATGACTCTGCAGGCAAAATTCAGAGAACCAATTAGCGATTGCATCCACCTCAAGGTCACTTTTTCTGAACCACGGACCATCCGCACTGCTTCCTGCAACTGGATTACTTTCTCAGCTGGCAAACACGACACCATATCTATGGAATCTAATTCGATGCCCAAAAAGGTTAGCCTGGTGACCGGCCCTTCGATCTTATACTGAACTATAGGCACTCCTAAGGACTTAGCTACCTCCAAGAAACCTGTCAACTGACGCTGGCATACGCTGGACGCGCTTGACCCTACAAACAAAAAATCAACTAAATAATGTAACATGCTCGAGCACTCATTAAACTGCATTGTAACCCATTGAAGGAAAGTGCTGAAGGCCTCAAATAACGCGCATGAAACCTCACAACCCATGGGCAAACAACGATCCACTAAATAACCTCCGTCAAAATAAAACCCTAATAGGGGAAAACATTGCTGATGGATTGGTAACAATCCGGAAAGCAGATTTGATGTCCACCTTAGCTAACAATGCTCTTGCCCCTGCGTATCGCACTAAGGCAATAGCCTTGTCGAATGAAGCATATTGTACCGTGCACTCCCAACGCAGGATAAAGTCATTCACCGATGAGCCTTCTGGGAACGATAAATTCAGAAGCAACCTGAACTTATCCGGGACCTTCTTTGGGATGACAGCTAATGGTGAGAAATGCATCCTGTCAAAAGGCCGTGCCTCGAAAGGCCTCACAATCCTTCCTAATAGAATTTCAGCCTTCAATATTTCTCGTATCACATCCGCCATTCTATAAGCCGACCTTGCATTTTTTGCTCTCCCCCCGGAACCTGGACCCACATAAGGGATGATGAACCCCGCGCTAAACCCCTCCCTCAGCAATGCAGCCGCCGTTAAATTAGGATAATCCCGCAAACCCTCTAACAAGGCAGAGAGCTCAATTGGTGACTCTGCCTTCCGGTACAAATCTTCAAAATTTACTGCCCTTGGTAAGGGCAGCACTCTGTCCTTGGGAACATTTGGTAGCCGGGTGCGCACCACCGCAAGATGAGCATGCGTGCCTGAACTTGCATTCAGGGAACAAGCACATGAGCTTGTTCAATCTCCAGCATACGTCCAACATGCTCCCCATGACCTGACCTCCAGGTTCAATCCTTCAATTAAATCCTGAACCTCGAAAGGAACTACTCTTAGCTCCCCTTCCTGAGGACACTGCTGTATTACCACTCGCTACACCGCCTGCTCTCCTGCTCTTGCTATTCCCAATGCCCTTGTTAGTCATCTGTGTTAGCCACAGATGAATGTCCTGGGATCCCCATGACATAAACTTATTCCCGACCATTTTATCTCTAAATTTTTCATCATAGTTGAGCCACGCCCAACCATCATAATCTCTGAAAGCTCCCAAAATGCTGTCCGCGTAGGACAGCAACACTCCGTACTGTGTGGCATCAAAATGGCTGACTACGCTGGCGAGGCGTAAAAAACCCCTGACCCAGTTAACAATATTCTTAGATATTTTTGGACCTGTTCCCTCTCGTCTATTCTTCTTCTTAGCCTTCTTTATGTGTTTCCTCCTCCCTCTCCTCCCTTCAAGCAACTTGAATACATCCACAAATCTACGCCTCCATATACGCTTAACCAGGCGCTTGGGAACCTCCTCCCACAATTCCGTCAGGGAAGCTAGGGCTGAGTGTCCCATGTCCTGCCGGGGACCTTCCCCTAGAGCGGAGCTCCTGACCTGATCCACGCTACTCGAACTAGTAGATAATGAAGAGGAACTAGATGAACTGCTAATTCTTGACCTCTTCTTTTTCTTTGCCTGCCCACCGCTACTTCTCCCATCCCGGCATCCCAGCATACCTGTTCCAACGCCTGAAGCACCGCTCTCCCTGACTCCTGATGCGCCTCTACTCTGGAGCTTGTCTACCGGCTTCCATCATTCCCGTCCTGGACAGTTCCCACCTCGCCTCGAACTCCCGGTCTCTCCATGCCTCCTGACGCGACGGCCCTGGGACAGCGTCTCCTTTGGTGCCTGAAAGAAATCCTCCTACCTCGTATGCCCCTTGACTAACTGCTGATACACTCCTCTCCTGTCTGTCGCCCCTTGCAGCTCCCTTAGGGGTGTCCTGTGCTCTGATTTGTCCCCATGGCACCTCTGGGATCCAATCCTCACCTTGGAAAAAAGCCTCCCCAGGGGACTCGCTGACCATATGAGGCCACCCCCCAAAGCTCTCATAGCTCCCGCCTGGATCACCCACAGACCTGCCAGGCCCGCCCGCCCCCTGGCCCATGTAATGTTTGCTGATGTCTGCTACTAACGCTACTGGGATACAGCGTTCCTGCCCCCGGGGGTCCTCTGATGAGCCCCCGGGGGGGGGCCTTGACAGGAGGGTCTCTGCCCTGAACAGGGTTCCCTGCCCGGTGACCCGCCTCCCTGGTGGCCCTGATCTGAGATATCCTGGGCTGTGTGCTTGCCCTTAGGTCTCCCCTCCTTATGCCTGTGGTAAGTTCCCTTCTCTCCCCCAGCAGTACTTACTAGCTGCTGCTGTCTGCCAAATAAGGGCATCACCCGGCCCTGTCTCCCAGACTCCGCCCCCTGCTCCTCCGATCCTTTGCACTCTCTCGCGCTTTGGAAGCCGCAGCATGGGGGGGCTGGCCTGCATCTTGCGCGGGCCGAACCGCGCTTTTTTGGGCCGGGATCACCCTGCTGGGAAGCCCCATTGACTCCCACTGCTGACGGATCACCCGGCCTAGTGGCCGCTTCGCAGGACACTGGAAAATTCGCCGCAGAGCTTGCTGGGCGCTCTACCTCTGGGCACGGGCCAGAGGAGGCCAGCACTGGGACTGCCTCCCCGGTAGAGGAAGCGGAAGAGAAACATGTCGCCGACAACAGGAATAATGGCATCTGGTAATCTTTGGGTTCGGGGCTGCTCTCGCCGGACTCGGAGGAGGGGGAGGGACACGCTCGGGAGGTGGCGAGCACCGGGAGAGCAGGGCCCGAACTGACCGTGCCTGCCACGGAAACATGCGAATCGCCGGGTCTAAGGAGACTTACCGGGTCCCGGCTGTGAGGCAGGTTGGAACTCGGTACCAGCAGCCTGACGCAATTGGGTCGAGGGCGCCTCAGAAGCGCCCGCCGCTTGCCTGGCTCTCATTCTCCTCATGCTGCAAATCACGGGACAACGCTCTCACAGCCAAAAGAACAAAAAACCGACGGGCAAAAAGCAGTTAGGAATGACAACCAAGCAAAAAGCAGAAATCTGCCGCTTGCTTCGTTGTTGATGCCCAACTGCCAACGTTCCCCCTCTGCAGCCTGATATCAATGCCCAGCAGCCAATGACAATGCAGCAATTCAAAATTGTTGCCATTGCTAATGCCTGCCTCCGCATCCCCTGCCATCCTCTCTCTGCTCTCTGCCACTTGTGCCCATGCTACCTACAGCAGCGCCAGACAAGCTCACGCTGCTTACTATTAGCTAACTGTATAAACTAACCAGTACCTTTGCTGAGCCGTAAAACCTGATAAGCGTTGCCTGAGAGCATTTAACTATTGTTTTTGGCCGCTAGATTTGCAGGCAAGCTGTAGGCAAAAGGAGCTGATCTGTTCATTACTACAGCATCTGATGTAACAATTGGAAATATTGTATGACAGGACTTCGCAACCCAGCAAAGGGTACTGGTATGTTGCTGCCTGCCAACCTTCAAGACATATGTAAGAGGACAGAAACCTGTGCTACCAGAAAATGGGGTACCTCATACAGTGCAGGTGATTTTCCGTTGCTGTACTCCAGTCTGTCCTGCATTGAAAACCATTAATGAGCTGACACACAGGGAATATGGAAGGCCTGCAACATGCACTGCAGACAGCTCATGGTTCAGGTGTGTGAGGTTGTACAGAAAGAGTAGGTGACAATGTTCCTGATGGATCAGTAACTGCCCACATGTGAAGGTCCTGTGCCGGCAGTGTGCACAGTGCACGGTTCAGATGCACATGACACATTGTAACAGCTCCCAAGGGGAGGATAGAAATGGGGCCTTTTAGGTAATAAATACATTCTATATATAAAGAGGATTCAGACTTTAGGTCCTGTGCCTTGCTTCCCGCACTAATTTGGCAGGCCTCTGAAACATGGGCGGAGAAAGGCATGCCCTTGGGCAATGACCTGCATCCAGAACAGCAGAAGCCAGACTTCATGTCACTGATCGTGTCCTCCCCCACAGCTCTTCCCCTCCTCCCAGTTGGGTGCCATTAGCCACATACCCATAAGCATTGATGGAAATGAGACAGAAAAATGTGTCTTACCTATGAGCCAACTGTCACCATACAGGTCAGCCTCAAAATTGTCAAGGAGGCCCAATTGCCTAAATGTAAAGGAATCATGCGCGGCTCTGGGGTACCTGGCCACCATGTCCAGGATGCGCATTTGAGCATTGCAGACCATTTGCACGTTGATGGAGTGGAAGAGCTTTCTGTTGCAGTACATCTCCTCCCTTTGACAGGGTGGAAAGATAGCCACATGAGTGCAGTTGATAGCTCCGATGACATTGGGAAAGTGTGCGAAGGCATAGAAACCTCTCTTCAAGTCCAAGACCTGCCTGTCATGAGGGAATTTTATGTATCGATTAATGCGGTCAGTTACAGCTGCAATGACCTGGTCGAGACAGCATGAAAATGTGGTTTGGGACATTCCCCCCCACCACTCCTACTGTGGTTTGGAAGGAGCCCCTTGCTGTGAAATGGAGGGCGGTCAACAGTTTGGTGAGGCCGGGGACAGCGCAGGACCTTGCCGTGACTGGATCCAGATCCCCTCGGATGTCTTCATATAATTCCAGGATGCCCAAGAGCTGAGATGATACCTGCTAACCACAAAGACCTCAAGCATGCCCAGCAAGGATGTTTGTGGAGGAAAGATATGGTCCCTGTATCTCACAACCCATGGCTAGGCACATGCCTATCGCTGGGCAGGGCCCAGAGCCCAGATCCCGTGGCAGCAGACCTTCTGCCTGTGCTACTGGTACTTCCCTGGGATGTCTTGGAAGTGACTTTGGGTCCTGTTCTGGTTATTCATCTTCAACATTATTTTATTTTATTTATTTAAATTTCTTATATACCGGCATTCGCGATGGGAGTCGCATCATGCCGGTTTACAAATAACAAGGTGTGACAACAGAATAAATACTTAATAACTTAAAAACATTAACAAGTGATAGAAGAATAAGGTAGCAGTTACAATAAAACAGGGATAAAATGCAACTTGGAATGAAGAGAAAGTTGAAATGTTCTTGAAATGTTCTTGAAATGTTCACTTAGTCCAGTTTCAGGAAATATAGCTAAACCTTGGGATCACTGTGGAGATGCTAACATTTTTAGCTCATATATACTAATTTCTCACTAAATGTGGGATATAATGGAACAGATTTACTGTGTTAATCCAGCAGCCATCATAATGCACTGGGTTCCAGGTAATGTACCGGGTAACCCTTAAGAGCTGAAAGCTTCTACATGCAGAAAGGCTTAATTATCGGTTGCTTTGGAATGTGTTGTCTCTTATTTTATTTATTTATTTATTTAAATTTCTTATATACCGGCATTCGCGATGGGAGTCGCATCATGCCGGTTTACAAATAACAAGGTGTGACAACAGAATAAATACTTAATAACTTAAAAACATTAACAAGTGATAGAAGAATAAGGTAGCAGTTACAATAAAACAGGGATAAAATGCAACTTGGAATGAAGAGAAGGCAAAAGAGAGATTAACATGTCGTTGCATGTGGCGAGGCATGAAGAATGCATGAACAAGTATCCTTACCACTCACCAAAAGCTGTTAGGATGCTTGACCTGCTTAAAGCAGCCATTTTTATTAATCCAGAAATGTTTGGTAGGTGTGTGTGTATTGGTTGCAGTGTTTATCACTCGCAAAACGCGTTGCAATAATACTGCGGACCGTGATACCACCCACGATCCAACTGTCCCACCCAGAAAAAACGTGTAGCTATTAGCCACGTTACTGATCCGCGATAATGTGCAATATGTACTGTGCACCGTGCCACCACCCCCTACTTTACATTTACCCTGCCCCAACTCCTCCCACTTGAATATTAAATATTTTATTTGCATACGCATTTTGCGATAGGCCGTTAATGTACAGGTTACAGCATTATCGCGAGCGATAATGACCTATTGCGTTTTGATGAATGACCCTATTACCTTGCTGGCTAACTTTAAGATAGCAATAGTGCAGCTGCACTATTGACTATACCTCCAAAGTTAGCCAGAAAAGTTTATCCGGTTTTGCTATCCGAGTACCCGGACTGTGAGTGAATATGGACCACATAGTATTCTGGAGTTCTCTCTCCACATCCTTAAATATGCCCCTCAGCGTTTGAATGAAATAGTCTGAATCCTGTACTTGACCTTTATATTTTGGAATATTGCACAAAACAGTGGATATAAGTTTTACATTTTAATTTATGCATCATAAAACCAGAAAAAAAGACTCCAACTATTATTTGTTTTTCCTTTTAGCACTAAAGCATGCAGTACTACTTTGATTGGTAAAATAACTATGTTTTCTCCCACCTGAAATATTCAATTGACAGTCATTGCTGTCAAAACAAAATCTTTAACTCTGTGTTTAAGAACATGAATTGCACCAAAGTAAATCTGTAGAATAACTAATAATATAAAAGAGGCAGGCCAAGCTCCAGAGTCTCATGCATGGATGAGACAATGGTGCAGGGAAGAGGGTTTTAGTTTTTTTAAGGAACTGATGAACATTCTGGAAAGGGGGAGCCTTGTCCAATGGGATCGGCTCTACCTTAACAAGGATGGAGCTAGGTTGCTGATACTAACCTTTAGAAAGGAAATAGAGCAGCTTTTAAATTAGAATATGGGGAAAAGCTGAAAGTCACTCAGCAGCACATGGTTTGGAGGGAGGTATCTTCAAAGGATACTGGCAAACCAAGTTTAGAAGAGCTATCCATTTTCTGTCCTTAACAAAATGCCCCTGCCCCTTTACAAGCATACAGGATGTGGCTTCAGCTGGTCTCAGTACCATAAATATGACAGAAGTCTCACCAGACTTTGTTTTTGTGATTTCAGATTAGTGTCCGTGTGGTAAGGAGGAGCACCACTCCCCATTGGGAGGGGTGAAATACTTGTATAAAAGATTTCTGCCCCCACTGGAAGCAAGGGTCAAATTCAATGGATTGCTGAGAGTTGAGGAGTGAGGATTTTAAAACCTGGAGTCCTGGCAGTCATAGAGCCCTCTCCCTCTGAGGGGATTCAAGGGCCTATCACCCATTGAGAAGATCCCAGAAAGATTTAGAGAAGGAAAAGAATTTCCAGGGGGTTAGAAGTTCCCTTGAGTTCCTGAAGAGGGCGAGAGAGAGAGCAAGAAGAGGGTTCTTGCAGAGTTCAGAGGACCGGTGTACTGGGGGGTTGCTGAGTGGAAGGGCAACCTGCCTGGGAAGGTCACCAGAATCAAAGTCTTATCCAAAAATCAGCCCCAAGACTCCCAGTTGAGAGAAAAAAAGGAAAGTAAAATAGAGGAAGAGATTACAGCCATCCCAATCCCAACAGGTTCTGATAGGCCCAGAAAGGTGCATGGTATCTTTCCCAAAGAACTAACCGGTTGGAAGAAAGAGGAAAGAGACTGATTTGATGTTTCATATTTTTTTGGGATTCTGTTGCAGTATTGGATTTTGTGTTTGTCCCCAATTTGTAAGCATGTGCATTCATTGTTCCATTTGTTTTGTTGCGGCAGAAATGAAGGGCATGTGCATACGTACATGCCAAGTACAAACGTGCACACCTTTCTTTTATGCACACACACTCCAGAAACTCGTGCACCGCTGAAACAAATCAAATGAATTGAACAACAAATGCACGTGCCTACCAGTTTAAGTAAAGACTTTATTTTGAACAACAGTGCTGGGCTGAAAAGTGATTGGTTTCTACTGCAGTGAAAAGAGTGACTGGTGTGCAGAGGAGCCCCCCAGAGTGAGTTAAAATCCAAAGCTGCCCCCTCCCCCCCCCCCCCCCCAGTATGGGAACCCTAGGACTGCCATGGGACTTTATTTGGTCCATGGCCCTCCCTGTGTGTCCCCCTGCTCGGGCCTCAAACAGGACAGGGGCTACACAAGTAAGTTAGAATGTCCTGATAGAGAGGTGGTTGTAAAAGCTGAAAAACTCCAGAGCACGCAGATAAAAATGTCTGCAAACTGCCTGTATCTTCTGATCTTAAGCAGATTGTCGGTACACATAAAAATAGAAATACAAACAAAACTTTTTTAAAATGTCTTTATGCAAATACCAGAAGTTCTGAAAAATAAGATTGGAGAGTTAAAATATGTAAACCCAACTCAGGGTGTTTGCTGAATTCTGCTGAGGCCCTAAAAAAATCCTAGGGCTAAATCCCAGTTTCACAGTCATCATTCCTTTTGCCCTGGGGTGTGGGTTCTTTATCTCTGGGGGAAGGATGTCCTTTTAGATCCAGAGCGTGTGAGTAGAATCCCTTCCATAAATGTTATTTTTCCTCTTAGGAACAGGTATACTTGACAGAGCAGATTGAATTCATGGGTAGGGTGTTCCAAATTAAAATGTATTGTGATTTCTTGTAAAATCAAACGGTATAAACAAATCAGTGTTCAGTTACATCCAAATTTAATCTGTTCACTTGAGGCACAAGTTCTGTGCCTCTATATCTTCTTCCCTCAGTACTGGGCTTTGAGCTGTTCCTACCCTCCCGGTAGTGAAAAGATAAGTGTCCCAGGTGGTCAGGGGTATCCTGTAAATGTCAGAATTCTCTGTTCCTACAGTACCAGAGGTTCAGGTGCATTTCCGCTCTTCCAGCCCCCCATCCAGTGTCCTGTGCCCACGGTAGAGACTCCAGTGGAGGTTTTCAGACGTCAGAGATATGTCCTCTCACCGAATCTCCAATGTTCTTCTCTGGAAGGAAAAAAAAACCTTAAACCTAGATCTTCACCTTCCCCAGCAGTACTTAAAGAAAGGGTGGCCCAAATACCTTTTTCCCCAAAAAATGAAGTAGCCGGACCAAACCTTTGGAACTCACTGCCACTAGATATCCGTCAAGAAACAAATATATATTCTTTCAAAAAAATGTTAAAAGCATGGTTATTTGAGCAGTCCTATTCTTCAACTAGTTAATCCTTTGATTTGCTGACTCTCCCATTATTTAATTGGTTTTTAGTTTGATTAGAAGGTTAGTATTTTAGTTACTGGCCCAATGCAGGTTTTATAAAAAATGTTTGTACATGAAAGAGCTGATAAACAAAATACTAACAGAAATTTGACTGACTAGTAAAATGGACAACACAATAATAATTAGAGATGTGAATCGGGCTTCAGACGATTGAAAATATCGTCGATATTTTCAAAATCATCAGAAATCGGGGGCTTCCCCGAAACGATAGGAAAACCCCACGATATTAATCGTGGGGTTCTCTTATCGTTTTGGGGGAGGGCGGGAAAAACGGCATGAGATTGGAGGTAGTGTCCTATTTGAATTAGTAACTGGATATAAAAAAACAGGAAACAGAGGATAGGACTAAATGGTCAGTGTTCCAAATAGAGAAAAATCATTAGTGGAGTGCCCTGTTATCGCCGCGGTCGCCGCGTCAGCGACCGGGCTCCTACCTCCTCAGCTGGGTCCGGGGGTCTGCCGCAAGCCGCGGGAGCCAGGGCCGGCCTGGCCGCATGGCGGTGATCCTCCCTCGTGGAGGACTCTGCCGAGCTCGGGAGATGGCTCCTCCCCCGAAGGGGAACGCGCGCGCGAGGGGCCGGCTTTTGACGGTCCAGCACCCGGATGTGCTGAACCGCCCCCTCTCTGACGTCAGCACCGGCGGGGAATTTAAGTCGCCTTCACTCCTTCCTACTTTGCCTTGCAACGAGTTCACTTCGGTGGATTAGTTGCTGCTCCAGGTACCCCTGTTTCTGCTTGTCAGTCTCAGCATTCCAGTTTCCAGTTTCCTGTTGCCTGCTTTGATCCCGGATTGTCTTCTCGCTTCTGATTCCTGCTGCCTTCCTTGACCACGGATTGTTTCCTCGCTTCTGATTCCTGCTGCCTGCCTTGACCACGGATTGTTTTCTCGCTCCAGACTCCAGCTGCCTGCCTTGTTCACGGTGCGTCTCTCTCTCCTGCCTTCACGCCTGTTCCAGTTCCGGTCCGGGCCTTCCACGCCAGTCCTCGCCTAAGTCCCAGCGGTCCGGGTCCCTACGGGCTCCTCCTGGGGGGACCTCGGACTTCCAGGGTGAAGCCACCTAAGTCCTAGCGACCCGGGCGTTCACAGCTCCTCTGGGGGCGTCACGGGTTTCCAGGCGAAGGTTCATCTACGGCTGTGCGTGTCTGCCTCCCGACCACTTCCCAGCAGGGGTCGGCCCAAGGATCCACTTCCGGATTTCAACAGTTTGCAAGGCCATGGATCCGGCAGACCTCGCCGGCTTACAGGCCATCCCGGGTCTGGCTCAGCGTCTGGTCCAGCAACAGCAAGTGTTAGACTCCCTGGCCGCCACCGTGGAACGTTTGGCTATGCGCCTGGACGCCGAACCTCAGGCTCCGGTTTCGGTACCTGTACCCGCACCAGTTCCAGTGGTAACACTCCATTCGCCCACGCAGCTTCCGGCTCCGTCCAGATATTCCGGAGATGCCAAGGCTTGCCGCGGTTTTTTAAACCAATGTTTCGTGCGTTTTGCTCTCCTGCCCAATCAGTTCCCATCGGATGGCGTCAAAGTGGCCTATATCTTTTCGCTCCTGGATGGGCGGGCATTGAATTGGGCATCTCCCATGTGGGAGAAGAATGATCCAGCATTGAGTAATTTAAATCGATTTGTGGAGGATTTCAAGGCAGCCTTTGATGAACCTGCACGCCTGACCTCTGCGACCTCTGAACTGCTCCAGCTCCGGCAGGGCTCGCGGCCTCTTGCAGATTATGCTTTGGAGTTTCGCACGCTCGCCCTAGAAGTAGGCTGGCAAGATGATGCTCTCCGAGGCGTGTTCCTGGAGGGTCTGGCAGCCCGGATCAAGGACGAGTTAGCGGCCCGCGACCTGCCGGAGGACCTTAAAGGCCTCATCGACTTGGCAGGACGCATTGACCGTCGGCTTCAACAAAGAGCTAAGGAGGGGCGTCCTTCCCGACGATTGCCCTCATTCTCTTCTGTGCCCTCCAGGTCAGCGAACTCGGGGTCTCGGGGCCCCAACGCTCCGACTGACACTCCCACGGAGGAGCCCATGCAACTTGGGAGGTCTTCTTTGTCACCCGAGGAGAGGCAGCGTCGTCGCGACCTGAGGCTGTGCCTGTACTGTGGCGGTAAAGGTCATTTCCTTGCACAATGCAAGGAACGGGCGGAAAACACCCGCGCCTAGGGGTTCGAGAGGAGTGCTCCCTAGGCTGTCTCCATGCAGCTCCTCAATGTACTGTACCAGTGACCTTGAGATATCCCGGTGGTTCTTTTCAGACCCAGGCCCTCATCGACTCCGGGGCTGGAGGGAACTTTATTACAAAGGAATTGGTACAACAGCTTCAACTCGCCACACAGCTTTGAGAACCCCCCTTAAGGGTTACTTCGATTCAGGGCACACCCCTGTCTGGTCGTATTTCCACGGTTACCACACCACTTATTCTTCAGACTGGCTTGTTTCATACCGAGAAGATTTCATTCTTGATTCTGGAAAGATCGGTACACCCGGTGGTTCTTGGCTTACCCTGGCTTCAGCAACATTCGCCTGAGATCCGCTGGAAGGATTTCCAGATCACCCGATGGAGCTCCAAATGTTTCCACTCTTGCATTCAACCTACGAAGGGACAACAGATTCTGCTGGCAAATACCGGACTCTTATTACCGTCTCCATATGCAGACTTCGCAGATGTGTTTTCCAAAGAGAAAGCAGAACTGTTACCACAGCATCGACCTTTCGATTGCGCTATCGACCTGCTTCCAGGCTCCACCCCTCCTCGTGGAAGAATATACCCCTTGTCTCAGCCTGAGACTCGGGCTATGTCAGATTATATTGCCGAAAATCTTGCGAAGGGGTTCATCCGGCCTTCAAAGTCTCCCGCAGGGGCGGGTTTCTTTTTTGTTGCCAAGAAGGATGGTACCTTGAGGCCGTGTATAGATTACCGCGGACTCAATGCCATTACGAGGAAGAATCGCTACCCCACTTCCTTTAATTCCTGAGTTATTAGACAGACTTCAAGGAGCCCGAGTTTTCACGAAGCTGGATCTTCGAGGGGCGTACAATTTGGTCCGTATCCGTCCCGGGGATGAATGGAAGACGGCGTTCAATACCCGGGACGGGCATTATGAATACCTTGTGATGCCATTCGGCTTGTGTAATGCTCCCGCCGTGTTTCAACACTTAATGAATGAGGTTCTTCGGGATTTACTGCACTCATGCGTAATCGTGTATTTAGACGACGTCCTCATTCACTCTCCTGATCTGATCTCCCACCGGCAACACGTTAGGCAAGTCCTCCAGATCTTGCGGGATCATCAGTTATACGCAAAGTTTGAGAAATGTCTCTTTGAACAAGAGGCCTTGCCCTTTTTAGGGTATATTGTCTCTGCGACTGGATTCCGTATGGATCCCAGCAAAGTGTCCGCCATCAGGAAATGGCCCCGGCCGGTGGGTCTAAAGGCTCTACAAACGTTTCCTAGGATTTGCAAACTTCTACCGACACTTCATTCCTCAGTATTCCCGATTGGTGGCGCCCCTAACCACTCTAACCAGAAAGGGCGTGGACCTTCGAGTATGGCCTCAAGAGGCTTGTAGAGCCTTTGAAGATTTAAAAGAGGCATTTCTCCAGGACACCTGTTTACGACATCCAGACCCGACTCGGCCTTTCTTCGTTGAGGTGGACGCCTCTAGTATGGCCGTAGGGGCAGTCCTGTCTCAGAACTCTAGTGCCGGTCATCTCCTACCCTGCTCCTACTTTTCCAAGAAGTTCTCTCCAGCTGAGGGCAACTACGGGATAGGGGACAAGGAATTACTAGCAATTAAATTGGCGCTGGAAGAATGGAGACAATGGCTGGAAGGGTCTCTTCATCCGGTGACCATTTACACGGATCACAAAAATTTAGAGTTCCTGAATCAAGCCCAACGCCTAAATCCCAGGCAAGCGCGTTGGTCGCTTTTTTTTAATCGCTTTGATTTCGTTTTGAAATATCGTCCAGCCTCAAAGAACGTTCGGGCGGATGCCTTGTCCCGTTGCGAAGTAAAGGAAGAAAAAGAAGAGGTTCCACAGCATATCATCGATCCTGCCAGGATCCAGGTAGCCAGTATCACTGTATCTGCTCTTGGGCGAGTAGTGGTGGCCCGCAGAGATCGCAAAAAAGTTCTCGTCTGGGCTCACGACTCCCTCTCCGGAGGTCACGCCGGAAGAGAGAGGACTCTCGATCTACTAAATCGCTACTATTGGTGGCCCAAGATACGACAAGATGTACGGTTATATGTAGATTCCTGCCCGGTCTGTGCAAGACAGAAACCTCTCAATGGCCGACCCTGGGGTCTTCTGCAACCACTGCCCATACCCACGGAGCCGTGGTCCCATATCGCCACGGATTTTGTTGTGGATTTGCCGGTATCTGAGGGTAACTCGGTAATATGGGTTACCGTGGACCGCTTCTCAAAAATGATTCATCTCGTTCCTCTGCCTAAATTACCTTCAGCACCAGAGCTAGCGCTACTATTCACACAGCACATCTTTCGGCCCCATGGTCTCCCGCAGAGTATTGTATCGGACAGAGGGCCACAGTTTACTGCCTGTTTCTGGCGTGCTCTTTGCAAAAAGTTTGGGGTGCAACTGAATTTGTCCACAGCGTTCCATCCGCAGAGTAATGGACAAACTGAACGCATGAACCGGTCGCTAAAAACTTTCCTTCGAAGTTTCATCTCCGAGAGAGGGACTAACTGGGTTTCCCTGCTACCTTGGGCCGAGTTCGCCTACAACAATCATACTCATGCAGCTACTGGACAAACCCCCTTCCAGATAGTATTTGGTCACCATCCGAGACCTCCTGTACCTGTTCCTATCTCTGTTCCTTCGCCAGCCGCTCAGACTGTTGCCCGTCAGTTCCATCAGCAATGGAGAATAATTCAACAGAGACTTGTCACAGCCTCGGAGAAATCCCAACGGAGTGCCAATCGCCACCGACGGCCAGCCCCAGTGTTTCTACCTGGCACCAAGGTATGGTTGAGTACCAGAAACCTCCAGTTGCCTAACCGAACTCGTAAGTTGGCACCTAGGTACTGCGGTCCCTTTCAAATAGCAGAACGTATTGGACTAGTTTCTTACCGGCTTCGCCTTCCCTCTTCTCTCCGCATACATAACGTGTTCCACGTTTCCCTGCTGAAGCCTGTGATACTCTCACGGTTCCATCGTCCAACTACGGATGCACTATCTTCTTCCTCTGAGGATCCTACTTACCGAGTACGGGAAGTCCTGGATACCCGCTTCCACTGCCGTCGTTGGGAATACCTCTTGGCTTGGGAGGGTTGTGGTCCCGAGGAGAATTCTTGGGAGCCGGCTCGGAACATCTTGGACAAGTCACTGCTACACCAATTTCATATGGACAATCCCGGAAAGCCAGGGCCTCTGCGGAGGGGGCGTAAGAAGGGGGGTACTGTTATCGCCGCGGTCGCCGCGTCAGCAACCGGGCTCCTACCTCCTCAGCTGGGTCCGGGGGTCTGCCGCAAGCCGCGGGAGCCAGGGCCGGCCTGGCCGCATGGCGGTGATCCTCCCTCGTGGAGGACGCTGCCGAGCTCGGGAGATGGCTCCGCCCCCGAAGGGGAACGCGCGCGCGCGAGGGGCCGGCTTTTGACGGTCCAGCACCCGGATGTGCTGAACCGCCCCCTCTCTGACGTCAGCACCGGCGGGGAATTTAAGTCGCCTTCACTCCTTCCTACTTTGCCTTGCAACGAGTTCACTTCGGTGGATTAGT
Source organism: Rhinatrema bivittatum (assembly GCF_901001135.1). NCBI lineage: Eukaryota > Metazoa > Chordata > Amphibia > Gymnophiona > Rhinatrematidae > Rhinatrema > Rhinatrema bivittatum. The sequence continues at coordinate 149,225,253 of NC_042617.1, read as the reverse complement.
TGCTGCTCCAGGTACCCCTGTTTCTGCTTGTCAGTCTCAGCATTCCAGTTTCCAGTTTCCTGTTGCCTGCTTTGATCCCGGATTGTCTTCTCGCTTCTGATTCCTGCTGCCTTCCTTGACCACGGATTGTTTCCCTCGCTTCTGATTCCTGCTGCCTGCCTTGACCACGGATTGTTTTCTCGCTCCAGACTCCAGCTGCCTGCCTTGTTCACGGTGCGTCTCTCTCTCCTGCCTTCACGCCTGTTCCAGTTCCGGTCCGGGCCTTCCACGCCAGTCCTCACCTAAGTCCCAGCGGTCCGGGTCCCTACGGGCTCCTCCTGGGGGGACCTCGGACTTCCAGGGTGAAGCCACCTAAGTCCTAGCGACCCGGGCGTTCACAGCTCCTCTGGGGGCGTCACGGGTTTCCAGGCGAAGGTTCATCTACGGCTGTGCGTGTCTGCCTCCCGACCACTTCCCAGCAGGGGTCGGCCCAAGGATCCACTTCCGGATTTCAACATGCCCCAGCGGTCTGTATTAGGACCTGTGTTTTTTAACATAATTATAAATGATCTGGAGAAAGGAGTGACGTGATCAAATTTGCAGATGACACAATTGAATTGTGAAGAACTGCAGAAGGACTCTGTGAGACTAGGGAACTGGGCTTCTAATTGGCAGATGCAATTTATTGTGGACAAGTGGAAAGTAATAGAGATGTGAATTGTATGATCGATCGTCTTAACGATCGATTTCGGCTGGGAGGGGGAGGGAATCGGATCGTTGCAGTTTGGGTTTTTTAAATATCGTGTAAATCGTGTAAATCGTGTAAATCAAAAACCGGCACACTAAAACATCCCTAAAACCCACCCCGACCCTTTAAAATAAATCCCCCACCCTCCCGAACCCCCCCAAAATGCCTTAAATTACCTGGGGTCCAGTGGGGGGGAGGGGAAGGGGGAGGGCGGGAAAACCGGCACACTAAAACAACCCTAAAACCCACCCCGACCCTTTAAAATAAATCCCCCACCCTCCCGAACCCCCCCAAAATGCCTTAAATTACCTGGGGTCCAGAGGAAGGGTCCCGGTGTGATCTTTTACTCTCGGACCTCAAGTGCGTTGTAGAAATGGCGCCGGTGCTACGTTTGACCTGTCATATGACAGGGCAAAGGTAGCGCCGGCGCCATTTTGTTTTTTTGTCCCCCGACGGCAGGAGCGTAGGAGATCGCTCCCGGACCCCCGCTGGACCCACAGGGACTTTTGGCCAGCTTGGGGGGGCCTCCTGACCCCCACAAGACTTGCCAAAAGTCCAGCGGGGGTCCGGGAACGACTTCCTGCACCCGAATCGTTTTTCCGTACGGAAAAATGATTCGCGGCAGGAGCGTAGGAGATCGCTCCCGGACCCCCGCTGGACCCCCAGGGACTTTTGGCCAGCTTGGGGGGGTCTCCTGACCCCCACAAGACTTGCCAAAAGTCCAGCGGGGGTCCGGAACGACCTCCTGCAGTCGAATCGTGTTGCCGTACGGCCGGCGCCATTTTGTGCAAAATGGCGCCGGCAGTACGGCAACACGATTCAAGGGCTAGCAGTGCCATTGGTCGGCCCATGTCACATGGTAGGAGCAATGGATGGCCAGCGCCATCTTGTTCTCCTACCATGTGACAGGGGCTGACCAATGGCATCAGTAGCCCCTGTGACATAGTAAGGGCAAAGACTATCAGCGCCATTTTGATTACTGGCAGCTGATGGCCTGAGTGCAGGAGATCGCTCCCAGACCCCTGCTGGACCACCAGGGACTTTTGGCAAGCCTTGGGGGACCCTCCTGACCCCCACAAGACTTGCCAAAAGTCCCTGGGGGGGGGTGTCCGGGAGCGATCTCCTGCACTCGGGCCGTCGGCTGCCAGTAATCAAAATGGCATCGATAGCCTTTGCCCTTACTATGTCACAGGGGCTACCGGTGCCATTGGTCAGCCCCTGTCACATGGTAGGAGCACAAGATGGCGCTGGCCATCCATTGCTCCTACTATGTGACAGGCTGGACCACCAGGAACTTTTGGCAAGTCTTGTGGGGGTCAGGAGGGTCCCCCGAGACTTGTCAAAAGTCCCTGGTGGTCCAGCGGGGGTCCAGGAGTGACCTCCTACACTCGGGCCGTTGGCTGCCAGTATTCAAAATGGTGCCGATAGCCTTTGCCCTCACTATGTCACAGGGGCCGACCAATGGCACCGGTAGCCCCTGTGACATAGTAAGGACAAAGGCTATCGGCGCCATTTTGAATACCGGCAGCTGACAGTGCGAGTGCAGTAGATGGCTCCTGGATTCCCCCCCCCCCCCCCCCCCGCTGGACCACCAGGGAGTTTTGTTAAGTCATGGGGAGTCATGAGGGAGGGGGGTTGTAGTTAATTAAATTTTAGCCAGGAAACGAATAAGAATGAATGCATGAATGTATCAGGGGCCCCCCTTGCCGAATGCAACGTATCTGCCCCCTGACGAATACGAATACCGAATGCAACGTATGCGGTCCCTCTGCACATCCCTATAGTTCTGGTGACCCCATCTCAGAAAAGACATAGCAGACATGGAAAAGACACAGAGAAGAGCAACAAAAATGGTAAGGGTTTGGAAAAACTCCCTTATGGAGATGATTGGAAAAGAGATAACTGAGAGTATATGATTGAAATTTACCAAATCATGAGTGGGGTGTAATGGGTAAATTGGGAATGGTATTTACCCTGTCAAATAACACTAGGACTAGGGGACACTCCTTGAAATGAGCAACTGACAGATTTAAAACAAATCATAGGAAGTGTTTTTTCAATCAGCAGACTAACAAGCTATGGAATCTGTTGCCAGATATTGTGGTCAAGCAGCTAACATATTAGTGGAGTTTAAAAGAGGATTGGACAAGTATCTGAAGGAAAGGTTTATAGGCAGTTATAAGTGAGGAGACCTGGGAAAGCCAGTACTTATTAGAGATGTGTATATATTTTTTTTTTTCGTTTCATGGTTCAGTTCAGCTTCCCCATGATTAATTTTGTTTTTTTCGCGGTTCAGGATTTTTTATTCATGGTTCCCAAATCTACCATTTTAATAACATTTTAAAGTTAGTGCGCACTAATGGGAGTTAGTGCTCACTAACAGAAAATACAATTTTTTTCCGAAATTTCAGAAAAATTTGTTTTGTTTCAGAGCACTCCTGAACCATAATGAATTAGACAATTTTGTTGAAATTGTCTAATTCATTTAAAACAAATGTACATCTCTAGTACTTATCCCTGGGAGTGTGATACAAGAAATAGATCAACTATTGGGGATCTGATGGGTACTTTCTTTCTTTCTTTCTTTCTTTTTTTATTTATTTATTTATTTATTTGTTGAAGAACTTTTTTATACCTGTATTTGGTGGAGACCGTCATATCATTTACATTAGTTAGCAATTATTTAAAATAATAAGATACATCAAATAAAACATACAGTATGCAACATCATTCTTACATTATTAAAAACAGTTACAGTGTACTTGTTAATCCCTAAACGTATCACACGCTTAGACAATCATATCATTGACAAGTGCATGCCTTTCAGTCATAATATGAACTATTTTTCATGCCTTTGCTACTTGCTAGAGATCTGTTATTATTTCACTTTATTCCTGTTATGCCTTGTGACTTGGACTGGCCCCTGTTAGAGACAGGATGCTGAGCTTGATGGACAGTGGCACTTCTTATGTTATGTTTTTAAGTTCTTAAGTCACTATAGTATGATATCTATCTGTGCAATGGGCAGGTGCCATCACAGGTTTACCGCTTTAAAAGAATGGTATCAAAATATACATTTTTAAACACAGGAAACATGTATTTGAATCATGTTTTAATAACCCTCTTGCCCTTTGTGGAAAGGATTGGGAGCTAGAATTTTACTCCCACCCATATAGAGTGTTCATATTATGCTACACATGTGCAAATGCAATACACAAACATCTGCAAGCATACAGCAGGATCCAGTTCATTTACAGTGCCAAAAATAATAAGAGAAGCTAGGAATAAAGTGAAATAATGGTTCAGCTAAATCCAGACTATGTAATAACACAGCTGGATTTCTAAAAATTTAAGTAGTTTATTTTCAAAATGGGCTAGAAGTAAAGTTCAAAGAAGCTATAGGTGATATCTTTTCATTGGACTAACTTAATAAATGTATGCCTACCTTTCAAAAAATGTGTCAGGTCAGTGCAAAATGAGCTCCTTAGCATCACTCTTGAAAAGTAGTCAAAAGTGTTTTTAGTTAGTTCAATAAAAGGATATCACCCACAGCTTGTTTGCTGACATTTTCTTATAGACTAAAACAGCAGCCATAGCACTTCATTCAAAAGTGTTAGCCATACTCAAAATACAGCCCTTAAAAAGTCCTAATTTACAGTTGTCTTAGGTTGATTTTAAACATATTAAATGGTTGCATTCATTATGGAGTTGTGTAGGGCAAGTGGGTCCACCTGTTTATATTCCCTCCTTTGTTGTAAAATAAATATAAATTTACAAAACCCATCTAGCTGAATGAATTACTTGACAAAAAAACAGACCCTAGCATGCTAATGAAGGGAGGTTTTCTCCATTAACTTTCATGTCATGTTGCTGCAGTGTAAGGTGTAGCAAGCTGTGTTTCTTCTCTATCACACAGTACCAACAATTAACCAAAATAAGCATTCTGGAATCTAAATATAGTTTCTCTCTTTTTGCTGATGTGTAGCTTAATTTTCCATATTATGTTGGCTGTGCTCTAAACTAGTTGAGACTGACAAAATTTTACTCCAATGATGTGGACAACCTTGACATGAGAGACAAAGAAGGAACATATACAGAGACTTATTTTACTAGAAGACACCTTCAATCATTTTTTTTTAACTTCTCCAACTCAAATACCAAGGCAATCAAACAGAATTTGGTTCTGAATCATGTTTTCAAGAACCAACTACTTCCCAGAAAACCCATTGTTTTGCAAATTTATTTTACTCTCCCTCTCTCTTTACTGTCTGCTGCTTCCCCAGCTTGTTGGTCTTAAATCACAGTGAAGTATCTCCTCAGGTATAAATAGGAGAATTGCACACCAAAGGAGGGAGGAGACAACCACAAAAAGGAAAAAAAAAAACCATATACTTCACCCCATGGAGTCATGTAGGCAATAAAAGAGGATGTGAGAATATGGATAACAGAAAATAATGAATGACAGAGCCCCATGCCACAACCACCGAACACCAAAAGAGTACTTTTACCACTCATGCAAAGTTTCATAATTTTACTAATAAGCAAAATACATTTTTAAAAAAACAGATAATATGTAATAGAGGGGAAAAGGTTAAACATAAAGTAGAATAGCACTTGAAGATTCACATCACATAAATGTTCTATGAATATTAGGGATGTGAATCGTTTTTTGACGATTTAAAATATCGTCCGATATATTTTAAATCGTCAAAAATCGTTAGGGCCACGATACAATACCAATTCCCCCGATTTATCGTTAAAAAATCGTAAATCGGGGGAAGGGGGAGGGCAGGAAAACCGGCACACTAAAACCCCCTAAAACCCACCCCCGACCCTTTAAATTAAATCCCCCACCCTCCCGAACCCCCCCCCCCAATGCCTTAAATTACCTGGGGATCCAGCGGTGGTCCAGAACGGCGGCGGTCCGGAACGGCCCCCTCAATTGAATCCTTTTGTCTTCAGCCGGCGCCATTTTGCAAAATGGCCGCCGCAAAATGGCGGCGGCCATAGACAAAAACGATTCGACGCAGGAGGTCGTTCCGGACCCCCGCTGGACTTTTGGCAAGTCTTGTGGGGGTCAGGAGGCCCCCCCAAGCTGGCCAAAAGTTTCTGGGAGTCCAGCGGGGTTCAGGAAGCGATTTCTTGCCGCGAATCGTTTTCCGTACGGAAAATGGCGCCGGCAGGAGATCGACTGCAGGAGGTCGTTCAGCGGGGGTTCCGGACCGCCGCTGAACGACCTCCTGCAGTCGATCTCCTGCCGGCGCCATTTTCCGTACGGAAAACGATTCACGGCAAGAAATCGCTTCCTGAACCCCGCTGGACTCCCAGAAACTTTTGGCCAGCTTGGGGGGGCCTCCTGACCCCCACAAGACTTGCCAAAAGTCCAGCGGGGGTCCGGAACGACCTCCTGCGTCGAATCGTTTTTGTCTATGGCCGCCGTCATTTTGCGGCGGCCATTTTGCAAAATGGCGCCGGCTGAAGACAAAAGGATTCAATTGAGGGGGCCGTTCCGGACCGCCGCCGTTCTGGACCACCAGGTAATTTAAAGCATTTGGGGGGGGGTTCGGGAGGGTGGGGGATTTAATTTAAAGGGTCGGGGGTGGGTTTTAGGGGGTTGGCTCACGATTTTAATGATTTTTCACGATATTTTTAAAACCCAAACGGCAACAATACGATTCCCTCCCCCTCCCAGCCGAAATCGATCGTTAAGACGATCGAGGACACGATTCACATCTCTAATGAATATTAGATTATTAAACTCAAACACTGGCTGTAATTCTCAACCAATTGCTCTCTATTAACTATACCTTATTTTGTAAACACTGGGTACCCAGAAATTGGACACACAAAGAGAGGATAATTTTAAAAGACCTGTGTGAGTGCCCATAAACATTTATATGGCTGCACACAGATCCCCCCAGTACTATTTTATAACCAGCGAATATCATATATCCCGTGAGTATTATATAAGTGTGGGTTATAAAAATACACGTAAATCTACCCTGCAACATTCGCATGCATGTGAACGATATTTACAAGTAGATATTCAAGTTAGCTGAATAAGTTGCGCATTTTAAGACTTTTCTGGCTATCTTACAAAGCCACCACTTAGCCGTATAAGTTGGAACATGCAGCTAAGTGGTGCTGAACTGCTGTACGTGTGTTTTTTAAATTTATATTTAAAAAAATGTATGTGTGGGAATTTTACACGCAAAATTAATTTAGCACTTACTCTGGGGGGATTTGCTTTTTTACACTTTTAAGTCCACCCATTTTCTAATATAAGCATATAAGTGAAATTACCAGTTCGACCAATTTGTCCAATCCTTCTCCAGGCCATCAAGACCTTCCTGGTTCTTCAGCCTGACCTCCCCCAAGTCAACCCAGATTTCCCACCCAGTCAGAACTTCACAATAAACATTAATATCACATACGCCAAATAATGAGCAGGATATGCAAGCAAATATATGCAAATAAGATGCAAAATTTACACATGTAAATTTCTTCTAAAATAGCAACTTACACATGTAAATGTTGGCACCACCCTGGAATACATCTAGTCTGCCCCTTTTGTGCACATATATACTTACATGCAAACCTTTAGGGGTAGATCTTAAAAAAGTATGCGCAACCGGCGCAAACAAAAGTACGCCGGATTTTATAAGATACGTGTGTAGCCGCGGGTATCTACTAAAATCCGGGGTCAGCGCGCACAAGGCTGCGCAAAATCGGCAGCCTGAGCACGCCGAGCTGCACAGCCTGCCTCCGTTCCCTCCGAGGCCGCTCTGAAATCGGAGCGGCCTCGGAGGGAACTTTCCTTCCGTGTCCCCCCCACTTTCCCCTTCCTTCCCCTATCTAACCCACCCCCCAGCCCTACCTCAATCCCCCCCACCTTTGTTGTACAAGTTATGCCTGCTTGAGGCAGGCGTAACTTGCGCGCGCCGCCTCGCAATCCCCCGGCACAGGCCGCAGTGATGGGGGACTCGGGACCGCTATCCCAGCCCACCCCAGAACCGTCACCATGCCCCTGGACCCACCTCGGACCACCCCCCTGTCCCCCGGACACGCCCCCAGACACGCCCCTCCCGCCCCTTTTACGAAGCCCCGGGACTTATGCATATGCCGGGGCTTTGCATGCGCCGGTGACCTATGCAAAATAGGCGTGCCAGCACGCGAGGGCCCTGCGCGCGTAAATCCAGTAGGATTTACGTGCGCAGGACTTTTAAAATCTACCCCTTATTGTGTATGTTTGAGGTTTATAAAATAGCTTATACGCTGACTTCCAGTTCTGACGTCACTGGCAACGGAGTTCGGAATTTGAGCTCCAGGACCCCCTCCCCCCGGATCTCCCCAAGGGCCCCTCAAAACCGCAGCAATTTTTAAAGTTCTTATCCGGACCGGCTTTGCAAAGGTCGGGGCCGCGGGAGACCCCTGGTATCAGGGTTAGGGCACTGTGTGCAGGAAGATCACAACACTCCTGGTATTAGGGATAGGGCACTGCATGCAGGAAGATCACAACACTCCTGGTATTAGGGATAGGGCACTGCATGCAGGAAGATCACAACACCCCTGGCATCAGGGTTAAGGCACTGTGTGCAGGAAGATCCCAACACTCCTGGTATTAGGGATAGGGCACTGCATGCAGGAAGATCACAACACCCCTGGTATCAGGGTTAGGGCACTGTGTGCAGGAAGATCACAACACTCCTGGTATTAGGGATAGGGCACTGCATGCAGGAAGATCACAACACCCCTGGTATCAGGGTTAGGGCACTGTGTGCAGGAAGATCACAACACTCCCATTATCAGGGATATGGCACTGTGTGCAGGAAGATCACAACACCCCTGGTATCAGGGTTAGGGCACTGTGTGCAGGAAGATCACAACACTCCCATTATCAGGGATATGGCACTGAGTGCAGGAAGATCACAACACCCCTGGTATCAGGGTTAGGGCACAAGTTCTAGTCACATTGACTGATCACATTACTTTTTTTGTCAAGCTACCAACTGTTTCCATTTCCCATCCCCCATATATTGTCAGTGAGAACCTTGGTAACATGAATAAATAAGAGGGCAGCCAATAGGAATACATATTCATTCCTAAACTGACCTTAACTGACCTGAAAAGTGTCAAATTGTATCATTTTCTGTTAGTGCGCACTAACACTGGTTAGTGCGCACTACCTCCCGGTTGGTGCGCACTAATTGGAAAAAACGATTTTTTAACTAAAAAATCGTGCCAAACACGATTTTCTTCTCCTGCCAGATGATTTCAATCGTTAAGACGATCGGGCACACGATTCACACCTCTAATAAGCATGGTTCCTGTCTGAGGTCCGGGGGAATGGTGTTCCATATAGATGGTCCCGCTGTAGAGAAGGCCTGTTCTCTGAAGGAGAGGTGCTGTGTCACTTTGGTTTGGGGGACATGTAGGGATTCTCTGTAGGCTTCTCTGATGGGTCTGGATGAGGAGTGTATTCTGAGCGGGATTTGAAGGCTAAGATGGGCTTGGGAATGGATGGTTTTATGGATGATGGTAATATACTTATTGAGGATTCAGAAATGTATTGTAAATGTATTTTCCTGACTGATTACTGTTTGAATGTTTCCAATTGGATGTTCCTGTTTTGCTCTCCCTCTCTCGCCCCCCCCCCCCCACCCTCTCTCTCTCTCTCTCCTTTTCTTATTGGTTCCTGGAACCAAAACATGCTGGGACTATTTACTGCCTGGATGGACTTTCAGTTGCAAAAAGTCTCTTGGCAATCTAATAGCTCATCTTGAATCCTTCCCTTCAAGCTCCTAAGAAGCATTGCTATTCACCTGTTCTTATTCTCCTACTCCTATTCAACTATTCCTATTCACTATTATTCACTAGTATCTACAGCTTCAACAATAGCTGCAGTTGGTCTCTCTTGGAGTGCGGCCAAAGACCATCACTTCAATGGCAGAAAATGTTGGGGGGAACTGTAGGTACGTGCCAATGAAGAATCCTAGCACCATAGCCCAAAATAGACTGGTTCTGATTGGCAGGAGGAAAATCCATCTATCTATCTATCTCTATACACTTTTTTTTTACTTGGAACTCCTGGAATCTTTTGTCTTCTTGATAACACCATTTTAAAAAGTTTTGATTTTTTTTTTCATTTTTAATTAAAACAAATTAGTTTGTAAAACCCATTAGGATTCACCATTTGGAAAAAGGAAGAAACTTCTAGAAATGAGCGTTTCCAAGCGCTTTTAGTGAATTTTGGAGTGACAGTGAGGGTCCAGTCCTAAAGGGGTGGGCCATTGTTGAAAATTTCTAAACGAGAAATTCTTTGAGTCTTGAGTGAAGATGTCTTGAAGGGAGCCAGGGAGAGTAATCAAAGGGCTGTGCGCTGCCTTGGGTTCTGTGACTCAGTAGGAGAGGGGTTCCCTCACTTGCCTTTGGTGAAAAGTAGCTCAAGAAGGTTCTAACCCCCACACCAAGGTGAGGGATTTGTTTCCTGGTCACTGATAGCCAGTAAGTAATTTTGGGGCGGATTTTAAAAGCCCTATGCGCATAAATCCAGAGGTGAATAAATCCCGGGGCTTGAAAAAAGGGGAGGTCCAGGGACGGGGCATGGGCTGGGTGGTCCGGGGCAGGGCGAAGGTGGGACCAGAGGCAGGCGCAAAAGGTAAGACAAGGGTTGAGGGTTAGAGTAGGGCTGGGGGGGAAAGGTTAGGGGAAGGGGTGGGAAGGTCAGGCTAGGGGGAAGGGAAGTTCTGAAGGCAGTGCGGCTCATCGCGCGCAAGGTGCACAATTGTGCACCCCCTTGCGCGTGCTGACCCCTGATTTTATAACTTGCACGCGCCTGTGCGTGCAAGTTATAAAATTGGGTGTACATGTGTGCGTGCCGGGAAGCGCGTGCACCCTTTTAAAATCTACTCCTTTGAGTGCAAAAGGATGAATTCCAGTTTTTCCATTTGGCCCTGAAGGAAGTGAGTGCCTGGTGGGGGTCCAGGGGAATTCTTCCCCAGTATTTTTTCTGAAATGATTGGAGAAAACTGAGTTTTGAATATTTTTCCTTTATGGCTTGTAAATTATAGGGTTTTTTTCCCCTGAACTGTTTTCTTAAATTTATTTATGTTTCTCTATTGCTTGTGGATCTTCAATAAACTTAAATTTTTGTTTGGAACACAATAATTGGTATTGATTGTTGTTTTGTTTTCCTTCTGAGTATGATCTCATGAGTCTTATAGATTGAACCTGTCCCCATAGCACAAATCTGTATGTGTTCAGATGCTGTAATGAATTTTACAGTGCTCAACAGTTTCTGAAATATGGCCCCTGTAAAGGGGAAATTGCAGATTTATAGGGTTAATGTACAGAAATATAAAGCAGAGAATAGCAGAAAAATATCAACTGGCCCATCCAGTCTACCCTGCCTACACTGATAAAGATATATCCCAACTGCCAGCCAAAGAGCTTGACCACTTTTAAGATACCACGCCTCCAGAAAATTGTTATTGGTTTCCTCCTTTTCACCCTATCATCTTTGGCAGACAAGCATACAAAATCCCGAGCTTAGTCCAATGCAATATCTCTTCCTTCCTACAGTTTGTGTTAAAACCATGAACTTACAGAAAACCTCATCTATACCTCAGGAGGCAAGCGGCCCGGCATCGGGGGAGGGGGGGAACCAGCGAGAGCCCAGCGGTTGAGTTAAATGCGGTGGCTCACAGGGGGAAGCCGCCGGTCACCGAATCCCCCACCCTCCTGAACCCCCCAAATGTTTTAAATTACCTAGTGGTCCAGTGGGGGGGTCCTGGCGTGATCTCCCGCTCTCGGGTCATCGGCGCCATTTTGGCTGCCACTAAAAAAATGGCGCCGATGGCCCAATAAAAAAAAAACCCACCCGACCCTTTAAATTGACCCCCTTAGCCTCCCCCACCCTCCCGACCCCCCCCCCCCAAAACCTTTTAAAATTACCTGGTGGTCCAGTGGGGGTGCGGGGAGCGATCTCCCACTCTCGGGCCATCGGCTGCCACTAATAAAAATAGCGCTGATGGCCCTTTGCCCTTACCATGTGCCATTGGCCGGCCCCTGTCACATAGTAGGAGCACTGGATGGCCGGCCCCTGTGACTCTTCCAAGCTACTGGAATGTCCTATCCCCCTTCTGAACCTGAATATACGGTGTATTCAGACGTCTCCTTTTGTTTCACAGATCCTGAAGAGGCCAGGCCCAGCTCCAGAAGAAGGAGCCGCAGCCACTCCAGGGGGGGAGGCGGATTCCCCCCCCCCCCCCCCCCCCCGGCGAGGAGATGTCACCGTCGGCGGCCACCTCCCTGGGCAGAGGCGCGCCCCAGGCCTTCCCCTAGCCCCCCCCCCCGTAGGGCATCCTCCCCATTTTGCCCGTGGGGTTAGGAACGCGGGGGCACACAGGGGCCAGCCTTTGCTGGCCCAGGGAGGCATTTGTGGCCCTCTCGTGCCTCATCGGCCCCCCTCATGGCACCAGAGCAGAGGCCCATCCCCGGGGGCACGTTCCCCTGAGGATGCCTCTGACATATGGGCAATTCCTGGCCTTCGTGAGGGGGGGTCCAAGAGGGACTGAGGGCTGTGAATGCCTTCCAGGAGAGGATGATCCAGAACACGGATCGGATCACCAGGGCTCTACAGCTGCTTGGCGCAGCTGTATGGGTCCTGGGGGATCTGATCTGTCGTCGATGATCATCCTCTCTGGTCCCTGCCTCCCTAACCTCATGGGATGTTCTTTTTCTGTATACAGTTTTGCTCCTTAGCCCACCCCTTCCCATCCTTTTTAGTTTAATGTACATATTGTAAATATTGTTAATTTTTATATTGTTTTCTTAAAATACAAGTTTTATTTACCAAACTGGTGTGGTCATTTCAGGTAAGGGTGGAAGGGGCCCATGTATTGTCCGAGTGTTGGAGGGAGGGAAGGAAGGAAGGTGGGAGAAGGAGGGTGGGAAGGAAGGAGGGAGGGAAGGAAGGAGGAAATGAGGGTGGGAGGGAGGGAAGGAAGGTGGGAGGGTGGGAAGGAGGGAAGGAAGATGGGTGGGAGAGGGAGGGAGGGAAGGAAGATAGATGGGAGGGTGGCAAGGAGGGAAGGAAGGTGGGTCGGAGAGGGAGGGAGGAAAGGAAGAAGGGTGGGAAGGAGGGAAGGAAGGTGGGTGGGAGAGGGAGGGAAGGTGGGAAGGAGGGTGGGAAGTGGGAAGTGGGAGAGGGAGGGAGGGAAGGAAGGAGGGAAGGTAGAGTGTATGAGCAAGGCAACGCTGAAGTCAAAGGACTAGGATCCAGTCCCACTAGAGCAGCCCACCAAACAGCCTGGAGAACCGTCCCATAGACTACAGCGGACATGTGCGCCTGGCCCAAAGACTGTAGAGGAGATGTGCACCTCACCCATAGACTGTAGAGGAGATGTGCGCCTGGCCCATAGACTCTAGCGGACATGTGCGCCTCGCCCATAGACTCTACTCGAGATGGCCACCTCGTCCATACACTCTAGCGGACATGTGCACGCCACATTGGCTTCAGTAAAGTGTATGGGCGAGGCGGCCATCTCGAGTAGAGTCTATGGGGGAGGCGCACATGTGCACTAGAGTCTATGGGCCAGGCGCACAAGTCTACTACAGTCTATGGGCCTGGCGCACATCTACTTATGGGCCACGCACATCTCCTCTACAGTCTATGGGCCGCGCATATCTCCTTATGGTCTGCACACATCTCCTCTACAGTCTATGGGCCACGCATATCTCCTTATGGGCCGCGCACATCTCTACAGTCTATGGGCCGCGCATATCTCCTTATGGGCCGCGCACATCTCCTCTACAGTCTATGGGCCGCTCATATCTCTACAGTCTATGGGCCGTGCATATCTCCTTATGGGCCGCGCATATCTCCCCTACAGTCTATGGGCCAGGCGCACATGTCCGCTACAGTCTATGGGCCAGGCGCACATCTCCTTATGGGCCGCGCACATCTCCTCTACAGTCTATGGGCCGCGCATATCTCCTTATGGGCCGCGCACATCTTCTCTACAGTCTATGGGCCGCGCACATCTCCTTATGGGCCACGCACATCTCCTCTACAGTCTATGGGCCAGGCGTACATCTCCTTATGGGCCGCACACATCTCCTCTACAGTCTATGGCCCAAGCATATCTCCTTATGGGCCGCACATATCTCTCCTACAGTCTATGGGCCAGGCGCACATGTCCGCTACAGTCTATGGATGAGGCGCCCATCTCCAGTAAGGTCTATGGGGCGCCCATATGTGCCTATAATCCATACCATACTACATAGCAGATGATACAATATCAACGCTAATCCAGGCTGTTCGGTGGGCTGCTATAGTGGCAGGACAAACACAGTGACATACAATGATGAACATTTACAAAGCCTGGATATTGCACCTCAGAGAGGCTGCTGAGAAGCAGACTACACATGTTAGACAGCGAAGGTCCCCTTTCAAAGCAAACACAGATTACCAGTAATCACACACTATTCACAAGTATTCCCGAATAAAAACAGATGTCCCCTTCCAACGCTTCAGTAAAGCGGGCTTACCTACACTTTTCACTCTCTGGGTCCTACATCTGCAGCAATCAAGTAGTATGTGCAGAGACTTGTGAGCACTTCAGCCCACAGACAAGGCCAACTCAATCATGGCCAGCTGCTAATCAGCACCTCCAACATCCTGTAGTGCATTGACACAAAGTGGTAGTTGATTACTCGTAATTACCTGTGGGGAGGGGCAACAGCCCGCACATGTTGCATATATTCGTTAATGGCTGCACACACACCTCTTTGATAGGCCATTATGCCCAGCTCCATCGAGGTACATAGGTGGCGCGCACAGCTTCATTAAAAACGAGAGGCAGCGCGCACATCTTCATTAAAATCGAGAGGCAGCGCGCACATCTTCATGAAAATCAATAGGCGGCGTGCACAAGTCATCCAGCGCGCACATGTTCCGCATCAATTTTAATTGTCGGCGCGCATAATTGCTATTCACGCTGATGGGATCAGCTATGCACGTAAGTTACGCCCCACTGGGGAGGGACACGTGCAAATTGGGCTCCCTTTAAAATGATCGCAGGTCCACTCACTGGGCACCTTCACCATGGCTCAAGCACGGCCTATTCTCATCCAGAAGCCGAACTTCATGCCAGCTGAGGTTGACATGCTGGTGGATCATGTTATACGGCACCAGGATCTGCTGTATGGTCCACAGTCTCGTATGGTGGGTGCATACAGGAAGGAGCAGATCTGGAGAGGGATCAGGCACTCTATGAACTCCGTGTTCCATCACAATCACAGTATTGGGGAACAAATGCATAAGTGGAGGGACATGAGGAGACTGGTGAAGCGCAAGCAGGCCAGGCGACTTGCAGCGGGAGAACGGAGCCACATAACCTTCTCAGCCTCTGAACAGCTGATACTGGGTACCATCTCGGAGGCAGCTGTGGGTGGCGTGGGCCAGCTTGACACCATGTGCCATGTAGGGCAGCGAGGTAAGCACAACTACAACTTTGTCAATCCCCCTGTAATCCTATCCATGTACCTACTCACAGTATAGCAGCATATGTCTTCATGTACCTATAACAACTGATTACTGTTAACCTGTACAGCCAACACTGTGGCCATTTCATGTAGAGTACTCAGTATCCAGGATTCAAGGCAGGGCTGCTGTACAGATGTATGTACCAAGCCAGCACGGAGCATTGCACTGCTCCACTTTGGGTAGTACACTAGCAGGACAGTGTGCACTGATCTGGTAGGTGTATATGGTGATGCTGTATATATGTGGTCATACAGCAGGCTGTATATGGCAGTATAGTGTACAGACTGTCTTACAATATTTTGTGGATGTTATTTCTTATGGGCAAGGTAGGCTGTCCGAGTTTCTGCTGGTGCACATGGGTAAGCAGGCACACAATGCTGGCTTTCAACATTGTCAGCAATGGGAGTGCACAGTTCTATGGGAAATGATGTGAGGCATATGACCGATGTGTCCACTACAGTTGGTAGTGTCACCTGCTCAGTATTGGATGTTCAACATTGCAAAGGGGCCTCTCACTCTCTTCCCCATTCCCCATGTCCCCCCTTCAGCCCCTTCCTACCCTTCCCCTATTGTTTCCCTTCCCCCTTCCTCTAGCAGACATGCCTACACAGGTTCCATAGCATATTGCACAGGTCATGTGTCCATGGAATGCATAAACAGTGGAGCTCGATTAGGTTGAGGGTTAAGGTGCAGTTCCTATGACAGGGCCCTCTGTTCTAACTCAGCCTGGTAACTTACCACATTCCATGCAGCACACTGACAACCCTCTGTGTCCAGAAGGGGTTGTTGGGCAGGTGCTGAATGGTGTATTTGGGGGCCCTACTATGCCACACATGATACCCCCAGGGGTGTACATCAGGAGGTGGGCCTACCTAGAATGCCGAGTCCTATGTGACTACCACTGGAGTATTAGTCAGGGCTGCTACTGTACTATGTATCACATATGGAGCCAAGTACATCACACCCCTACTGTCAGTGTGCTAATTTCTATATGCTTTTGAATTTAGGGGAACCAGATGATGAGCAACTCGGACCTGCACCTAGACGACCCCAAAGGCTGTACCGGCGTCTGCGGGTGGTCCCTGACTCGTCAGAAGAGGAGGAGGTAGAAGCCCATGAACACATGGAACAGCCTGCGGAGGAGGAGCAGCAGCGGCAGGGAGAGGAGCCGGAGGACCTACTGGCTGAAATGCAACCTGATCGGCAGTAGGACAGCAGTGCGTCGGACCAGCCCGAACCCGACCCGTATACCAGTCAGGTAGAGAGACTGTTACAGCAGGGCGCCGGCCTCTTGGACGCCATCTCTGGCCTGTCTGATGTGGTGCAACAGGAAGCAAGTTCCCTCCGTCGTACTATCAGGGAGGGGTGTGACAGGATTCAGGCGTGCCTCCGAGACCTTTGCCAGTCTACTGAGCAGCAGACAGAGGATTGGAGGGAGATGCTGCAGCGGCTGCCTCCCATGCAGCCACAGCCACCAGCGGCTCCATGGCCTTTCATGGGGCCCTGGATGCATTACCCTTCACCTTATGGGCCTCCATACCCATGAATGCCACCTGCCCGTGCAGAGGTGCCCGGTGTGGTACCACCACCTGCACCTCAGCCTGTTCCAGGCTATCCGTGGATGGCACCACCACCCCCGCCTGCACCTCCTGTGATGCTTCCACCACCAGCTTCCACCACCAGCTGTTGCCCCTGGCTATTCCATCCTGTATGGTAAACACAACCAGAGAGAATATAGACCCCCTACTATTTGCACAACACACACATACATAGGCAATCCAATAGTATTACTCTATAAATTTTTAATACATCAATTAATCAATGAACATCATTTTCCAGTGCATATTTATCAATATATTTCAAACATATATCAATAGAAATACATACATATTACAGCATAAATATATCCATAATTACATCAGTGATACAGAAACATGTGCAACCTCTTGGACATTAAACCAGCATTACCATCCCACCTTAGCAGCACTGACTTAAAACTCCCCTCCAAACACTCATACATACATATCACACACACTCCCCACCCACTAAAACACCAAACATCTAAAATCCCCAACCCTATTATTATTGTTGAAGTTATCTAAATCTCAACAGGCTCCACCACTTACTAATGTCATATTAATTGATGTATTAAAAATGTATAGAGTAATACTATTGGATAGGGATGTGAATCGTGTCCTCGATCGTCTTAACGATCGATTTCGGCTGGGAGGGGGAGGGAATCGTATTGTTGCCGTTTGGGGGGGTAAAATATCGTGAAAAATCGTTAAAAATCGTTAAAAATCGAAAAATCGAAAAATCGAAAAACCGGCACATTAAAACCCCCTAAAACCCACCCCCGACCCTTTAAATTAAATCCCCCACCCTCCCGAACCCCCCCCCAAATAACTTAAATAACCTGCGGGTCCAGCGGCGGTCCGGAACGGGCTCCTGCTCCTGAATCTTGTCGTCTTCAGCCGGCGCCATTTTCCAAAATGGCGCCGAAAAATGGCGGCGGCCATAGACGAAAAAGATTGGACGGCAGGAGGTCCTTCCGGACCCCCGCTGGACTTTTGGCAAGTCTCGTGGGGGTCAGGAGGCCCCCCACAAGCTGGCCAAAAGTTCCTGGAGGTCCAGCGGGGGTCAGGGAGCGATTTCCCGCCGCGAATCGTTTTCGTACGGAAAATGGCGCCGGCAGGAGATCGACTGCAGGAGGTCGTTCAGCGAGGCGCCGGAACCCTCGCTGAACGACCTCCTGCAGTCGATCTCCTGCCGGCGCCATTTTCCGTACGAAAACGATTCGCGGCGGGAAATCGCTCCCTGACCCCCGCTGGACCTCCAGGAACTTTTGGCCAGCTTGTGGGGGGCCTCCTGACCCCCACGAGACTTGCCAAAAGTCCAGCGGGGGTCCGGAAGGACCTCCTGCCATCCAATCTTTTTCGTCTATGGCCGCCGCCATTTTTCGGCGCCATTTTGGAAAATGGCGCCGGCTGAAGACGACAAGATTCAGGAGCAGGAGCCCGTTCCGGACCGCTGCCGTTCCGGACCGCCGCTGGACCCGCAGGTTATTTAAGTTATTGGGGGGGGGTTCGGGAGGGTGGGGGATTTAATTTAAAGGGTCGGGGGTGGGTTTTAGGGGGTTTTAGTGTGCCGGCTCACGATTCTAACGATTTATAACGATAAATCGTTAGAATCTGTATTGTATTGTGTTCCATAACGGTTTAAGACGATATTAAAATTATCGGACGATAATTTTAATCGTCCTAAAACGATTCACATCCCTACTATTGGATCGCCTATGTATGTGTGTGTTATTCCATCCTGTAGCCATGCCCTGGATGTGCCCCAGGCACCTCTGCCCTCTGAGGGTAGTTTAAGCAGTGGGAGGAGTCCCCTGCACCGGAGTGCCCGGGTGGGCCAGTCTAAGCTACCTGATGGTCGTAGGAGAGGACGGCCGAGGAAGTGAACTGTGACAAGTTTTCAGTTGTTCCTTTTTACTTTTAATTATCACTTTTTTGACACTTGTTAATAAATGCACATTTATCACCTACAGAAATGGCTTTCTATGAGAGTGTTCCTTTCTTGTATCGCCATCTTTGGCTCAAGCGATGTATTTCCTCCAATTCCTCCATGGACAGCTGTATGTCCTCATCCCCCTCATTCTCTTCAGGGGCCTCCTCTGGTACAGGGATGTGTCTGTTAAGTGCCAGATATTGTAGAATACAGCAGGCTAGGAATATCTCACACACCTTAGAGGGGGAGTAAAAGAGACATCCACTGAATCTGAATCTGTCCAAACAGCAGAAGTGTGATTTCAGGATGCCAAATGTTCTCTCTATGACAGCCCTGGTCCTACGGTGTGCCCTGTTGTAGCGAGTCTCAGCTGCAGTGTTGGGGCTGGCCATGGGAATCATGAGGCAGGATTTCAGTGGATAGCATAAGAGAAAAACAGAAGGTTACATGCTGTCTGTGCTTCACTGGGGTACAGCTCACAGGGATTCTACTAATATAGGTGGGGGCTCATGTGTGCAGTTGGTTGCTGTACTACCTAGGAGCCAGCCCCCAGTGATGTGTTGCAGCTGGAACTCTTCATAGATCCTGGATTGGGTGAGATTGTAGGCATCGTGGGTGGATCCAGGAAAGAGGGCCACCACATTGGTGATGAGGCCCTTGGTGTTGCACACCACCTGCATGTTTAGTGAGTGGAATCCCTTGCAATTGCGGTAGATGGCCTCATCTCCTCCTGGTGCCCTTAGGGCCACGTGGGTGCAATCAAGACCGAGGGGAAGCGTGCTATTTGGTAGAAGTTTCTCATGGTTTCATGCTGTTCCTCTCTTCTGATGGGGAAGGAGATAAAGTCGTGTGTGTGTCGCAGCAGGGCAGCCAGGGCCTGCTCCAGACACCTTGAGGTGGCACCCTGAGTGATTCCAGACGTCAGGCCAAGCAGTGTTTGGAAGGTGTCGGTAGCCAGAAATGCCAGGAATGTAGTCACCTTGATGTGTACAGGCAAGGCATGGCACCTTTGGATGAGGGGTTGCAGGTCACGCTCTAACATTTGGCAGAGGGACAGCATGGTCCCCTTATTAAATCTGTAATGGTTCATTACTTCCTCCTCAGACAGATCCAGAAATTGGGTACGAGTCCTGTAGACTCTGTCAGGTCTATCCAGTACCGAGCGGTAGGAAGAGCTGCGTTAGTGCCTGCGGCACCCGCGGTTGCCGCACGCACAGTGCAGCTCACCTACCGCTCGATCCTGAACACTAATTTTATTTAAATGTAAACCGCGTCCGTGAAGCCTTAGCCCCGCGCAACCCATTTTACTGGATAGAGCGCCTATACAGTATCCTGGGTGCGCGGGCCTAACGCTTCACGCCACGCTGGTATCTGTCATTTCAAATGTCATTTGAAATGACAGATACCAGGAAGTCGGGACTGCCAGTCCCCCCTCCCCTCCTCCCGAAGCAGGGCGCGAAAAGCAGCCTTGCTCCGGGAGGAGGGGAGAAGAGATGACAGCGGCGAAGCAAAAAAAAAAGCAAAAAAACCAAAAGCAAAAAGTAAGTCGCTTCGCCGCTTCACTCTTCCCTCCTCCCGGAGCAGGGCGCGAAAAGCAGCCTTGCTCCGGGAGGAGGGAAGCGGCGAAGCGACTTACTTTTTGCTTTTGGTTTTTTTGGTTTTTTTTTTTTTTGCTTCGCCACTGTCAGTGTCTCCCTTCCTCCCGGAGCAAGGCTGCTTTTCGCGCCCTGCTCCGGGAGGAGGGGAGAAGAGATGACAGCGGCGAAGAAAATAAAAAAGCGAAAAAACCAAAAGGGGACCCGACCCAGACCCGACTTACTTTTGCAGCCGTCCGGCATCGTTGCTCCCCTGCCTCCTCCGGGAAGATGGCTGCCAGCACGGGGGAAAGCGGCCCCTGTGCATTCAATTGGCTGCCGTGACGCCAAACGTCGTGACGTCACGTCTTGAACAGCCAATTGAATGCACAGGGGCCGCTTTCCCCCGTGCTGGCAGCCATCTTCCCGGAGGAGGCAGGGGAGCAACGATGCCGGACGGCTGCAAAAGTAAGTCGGGTCTGGGTCGGGTCCCCTTTTGGTTTTTTCACTTTTTTATTTTCTTCGCCGCTGTCATCTCTTCTCCCCTCCTCCCGGAGCAGGGCGCGAAAAGCAGCCTTGCTCCGGGAGGAAGGGAGACACTGACAGTGGCGAAGCAAAAAAAAAAAAACCAAAAAAACCAAAAGCAAAAAGTAAGTCGCTTCGCCGCTTCCCTCCTCCCGGAGCAAGGCTGCTTTTCGCGCCCTGCTCCGGGAGGAGGGAAGAGTGAAGCGGCAAAGCGACTTACTTTTTGCTTTTGGTTTTTTTGCTTTTTTTTTTTTTTTGCTTCGCCGCTGTCATCTCTTTTTTTTTGCTTCGGGAGGAGGGGAGAGGACTGGGGCTGCCCCGGAGACCGGCACCCATGATCGCGGCCGGGGCAGGTGAGCGGGGGCTGGGGGAAAGCTTGCCACCTACCCTTACCCCTGCCTCTACCGCAGGGGTCAGGGTAGGCGGTAAGTTTGCAGGTTAAACGCGCGACAAAACGGCAGGGAAAGATAGCGATAGTCAGGACGCGGGTTACGGGTTGCTAGGGAATAGCTAATTCGCTCGTTTGCATGCAATATACATGCCGCATGCGGAAGGGGTTGCCTGGGGATTTTAGGACGCGGTAGGAGTAGGTTAAAGGGGATTCGGGATCGCAGGAAGGGATAACGCGGCCGGAAAGTGAGTAAAACGCGGCTTAGGAGCAGGGTAAACGCGGCCGCACTTTACAGGATAGACCTGTGTGTAAGGGGTACCGCCTCTGTCTCAGCAGTCTTCTCCTCCTCCTCCTCTCTCTTTCTCTTCTGAGCCATATGGATTGCAGGAGCCATATTGCTGCTGTGAACATGTGTAGACAGGGAATAACCAAGGAATGGCTGACTTTAGACGCTCCTGAGGCTCTCTCTCCTACCGTTATACGCACATTAACGGTGGCTATGGGAAATGCTTCTACTGTCCCAGTTTACACCGGTTACTCCCCCACAGCCTCTTCTTTTCACCTTCTGCCCTTCTGCCGGATGTCTGGCCCTTTGGCGATGTCAGACAGCCGCCGCAGACCCTTCACTCATACCTTGCGCACACAGAAAAGCAGTAGTAAATATACGCGCATGAACTAGGCAGCATGCGCCAGTGGATTTAGGCGTGTCGCTTATAAAATACGTTTTACGCGCGTATGTTCGGTCTCCGCCCAGGCACGCTCCCGGCACGCCCCTTTGTTATTCGCGTAAGGTTGTGCGCGCAGGGCCATTTACGCACACAAATACCCCTATGCAAAATTCGGATTGTGCGTGCCACGGACATTTACGTGCGTAAGTGCCCTTTTTTGCGCGCGTACGGCTTTGAAAATCTACCCAATAGAGTCAACAGGATTAAGATCCTACATGACACTAAACGCACAATCGAATCTTTATGGGTAGAAATCCCTTGTGTGTTGGGGAAAAGTATAGTGATAGGAGCTAAGAGATTCCAATTTATCCTGTCAACAGAAAAGCAGAATGTTAATACAAACAAAAAACACACACTTTAAATGTATGCTAATGCCAGAAGTCTAAGAGTTAGAGTGTATAGCAGTGAATGTTGACATAGACTTAATTAGCATCTCAGAGACATGGTGGAAGGAGGATAGCCAATGGGATAGTGCTATACCTGGGTAAAAATTATATCGCAATGAAAGAGAGGAGCAACTTGGTGGTGGGTTAGTGCTTTATGCTAATCAAATGCTAATCAGATGCTAATCAAATATTTATGGATAAACATCCCTTGTGTATTGGGGAAAAGTATAGCAATAGCAGCAGTAAACCACCATCCACCTGGCCAAAATGATGAGAGACAGTGAAATGCTAAGATAAATTAGTAAAACTAACCAATTCGGTAGTGCAGTAATAATGGGAGATTTCAATTACCCCAATATTGTCTGAGTAAGTGAAACAAGAGAACACGTTAGAGAGATAAAGTTCCTGGATGGAATAAATGATAGCTTTATGGAGCAATTGGTTCTGGAACCGATGAGAGAGGGAGCAATTTTAGATCTCATTCTTAGTGGAGCACAGGATTTGGTGAGAGAGGTAAACTGCTATTAGGGTAATTAATAAGCAATAGTTGTGATCTAATGTTTGGGTACATGCCAGGTACTTATGAGTTGGAATGGCCACTGTTGGAAACAGGATACTGGACTTGATGGACCCTTGGTCTGACCCAGTATGGCATTTCTTATGTTCTTATGTTCTAACAATATAAAACATCAACTGTACTAATACAAAGAATACATATCTCAAAACAGCTGATAAATAGAATAGCCAATAATTAGAAACTCATATTACATTTTTTACAAATATTACCAAACCCCAACAAAATATTTAAAAATAGCAGACACATCAAACGACACCCAATAATTAAAACTAAAAGGAATTTTTAAAAAAAATCTCCGCTCTTCATATCTGGGAACATTTCATTTCCATTCATCCTGAGAGTGTTGTGGATTAGTGGGGAAGGAAAGGTGTATAGACTTTCTCCTCTCTCTCTCATATTCACATATTCTCTGTCCCATATAAGTTCATTCTCTCTCATACATGCACAGGCTCTCTCACACTCATTGGCTCTGTCTCATTCTGGACATCTTGTTCACTGCAGGCAGGAGATGTGGGTGGCCCCACTGGTCCCCTTGTTCAGGCCTGATGGAAGGAGATATGCCAGCAGTCAAAGAAGCAAAAACTTGGGCAAGAGCCCCATGTGCCACTAGCAAATGACATCCTGCTTCACATACACACAAAAAAGTACACATGTATATATATATATATATATATATATATATATATATATATATATATATATATACATACACATATACAAACAGGGGAATTGAGGCTGGAAGAAGCTGAACGAGGGAACAGAGTTTGGCAAAGGCTTTCCACAAAGGAATGAGCAGGAAAACTGTATAATCCTAGGAGAATGAGGAGAAACAGCAGCTATAGGAACAAAATATGCAATTATCCTTTCACTAGTCCAGAAATGATATCTGACCAAGGTAGATCAGCACATTCCTGATAATGAACTTCCTGTAACCTTTAACTTTGCATGACTTACTGTTTTGTAATATGTTCCTTTCTTTTCTCACCCTTTTATTTTAATCATTAGTTATATTACTTTACTTACATGTAACATTGTCATGCCGATAAAGTTATCTGAATCTAAAAATCTGAGATAGCTGCTGAGGCTGTGTGGGAGATTAAGATGTTCAGGACCATTCTGCTGAGATGAGAAAATAAGCTGCTGAGGATGGATATTTAGGCAGGGGGAGTTGATGCAGTAAAACTCTGGGACTGTGCCTTATATCTCCTGCTCCCTTGGTCTGACCTTACCCGGAGGGGGGGAGTGGAACAGCAGCAACAATGCCTAGAAGTGGCAAACTCTTAAATCCGGCTCTGATACTGGGGCCTGAGCCTAGACCTGAAACCAGGGTCTCGCCTGGGCCTCAGCCTAGGCCAGGGCCTGGTCCAGAGAGTGGTTCTTGACACTGGCACCTTGACTGGACCCAGGCCCGATGTCAGGACCCAACCCGGAGGCCAGGTCCCGATGCCTTGGACTTGGTCTAGGCCAGGGCCCAGATCCAAGCCTGTCGCTATAGCCCAGTCCAAAGACAGGGTCCCAATGCTGGAGCCTTGGCATGAACCCAGGCCCATCACTGAGGGCTCAGAATAGAGGCCGGATCCGAACAACAGGACCTCGACCCAGTGTCATGCCCATGCCGGGCACCCAGGCCTCTTAGATCTTCAGTCCCTTCTGCTTTCTGATTTCTTCTTAGACAAAATGATGCCATCTGCTTGGAAGGCACTGGAGTTAATTAACTCCAGCGTATCTGCCCCAACGCAGGACACCATTTTGATGAACAGCAGCACAATTAGCCGTGACCTCAGCCTAGGTCCTACACAAGGCCAAGGCCTCAGCATCAGATCCCCTCGGTCTGACTAAGTGGGGGCTAGGGAGGATCCTGGCCCTGGTATTTTTTGAGGTGGGAGTGATGGGTGGGGGTGGGTGGGCATGGGAGGCTTCAGGAGGCCCTGTTGGTTTTGTTTTTTTTCATTTTTGGGGGGATTTAATGTTTATTTTTTCTTTTTAATGAAATAAATAAAATAAATATTAGACAAAATGAAATTCATGGAAAACCAACTCCCCAAAAACAAAACAAAAAATGAAATACATTTTTTTCTTCTTCCCACACTTATCCTGTTTATTTTAATCTAATAGTTAAAGACTGACGTTTGCCTCATCTATTCCCCATTATTACTGATCTGACATTTTATTATTGATGCTCTCTATGCCTATCAAGATATGCTAGATATTATTTTAGTGATTTACTTTTTTACCATTCTAATTCCCACATTATATGACAACTTGTTAGCACTGATTTTCACTATGACTATTGTAAAACTCTTCTCTTGTTATAACACTCACTGAAGTTATCCAGCAAACATGTGGAACTAAAAATGTATAATCATTATACATAAGGAAAAAGGTGAATTACATTCCACAACATACCTAACCCAGAAAGCATGGTAGAGTAGAATTTTGGTTTTATCACATTTTTAAAGGGACAAATATACTCTCTGTTACAAATTAATAATTCATAACATGTTGAGACATCCAATTAGTTGCAATAATTTGCATTTTTATGCACTCTATTAGTTTTCCAAGTTCTTCTCTGCTATTGCAGAACTGCAAATTCAATCTAACAGAGGTGAAAAGCCAGCCCAATTATTCTCTTCTTAGGAAAATGTGCAGATAAATCCAATTCTTCAACATTTTCTTCATTAGTCTTATTTTATTTATATTATCTTCTGCACTCACTTGATCTACTGAGTGTCAGGCTGGGTCCCAGATGCCAAGGTGAAGGTATAGGTCCAAGGTATAGACATGGGTTCAAACTCAGGACCTGACCAAAACCAGGTTACTGTCACTGAAGACTGGGCCTAGAGTCTAGGCATAAGACTGGACCTGATGCTGGGGAGCAGTCTGGGGCCCGGTCCTGGTGGCTGAGCCCCAGGCCTAGGCCCAAGTTCTAGGCCAGTGTCCAAGGGTGGGACCTGGTCCTAGGCCAGACCCAGGCCTGGAGGCCTGGAAGTAGGACTTCAGATATATTCTTTACTTGATCTGCTGACAGCAAATGATGTCATTCAACCAGAGAATTCATCAGAGTGACATTACTGTGGACCTCGACTGTGGACAGCACAATTTTCTTGTACAGCCATACAAGAAAATGGTGCTGTCCTCTTGGAGAAAGATGCCGCAGTAATGCCACTATGATTAATCCTCCAGATGGAGGACATTATTTCTAGTTGCCAGATTAAGAAAAGAAGATGTCAGAAGGCCAACTCCTGGGTCTCTGAGCATAGGCCTTAAGCCTGGAATTAACCTAGACCTGAGTCTTGGAGATAGGACCTGGCCTTGGCCACTCCTTGGGTCCTGGGCTGGGCCCCAGCCTAATTCTAGGCCCCAGCAACCAGCCCTGGTTTAAGCCTAGACCCTAGGCCTGGGCCTCAGTGACCCAGACTACTCTGAACACCAGTGTCTGGCCCAGGCCTAGACCTTGCGACTAGGCCTCGGTGGCAGAGACTCAGACTTAGTAGATCTGGACCTCAGGGACTGGGATCCAGCCTCAGCCGTGCCCTGGCATTAAGTCCAAGACTCACCCTAGGCCCTATGTCTGGGCCTCAGTGAACCAGATTAGGCCTAGGCTGGGCCGCAGCATCGTTCCTGGGTCTAGACTTTGGGCCCAGGACTGGGCCTCCATTTATCTTTTACAATCTGTGGAGATTAAGAACATAGGAACATGCCATATTGGGTCAGACCAAGGGTCCATCAAGCCCAGCATCCTGTTTCCAACAGTGGCCAATCCAGGCCATAAGAACCTGGCAAGTACCCAAAAACTAAGTCTATTCCATGTTACCGTTCCTAGTAATAGCACTGGCTATTTTCTAAGTCAACTTAATTAATAGCAGGTAATGGACTTCTCCTCCAAGAACTTATCCAAACCTTTTTTAAACACAGCTACACTAACTGCACTAACAACATCCTCTGGCAACAAATTCCAGAGTTTAATTGTGCGTTGAGTGAAAACAACTTTCTACGATTAGTTTTAAATGTGCCACATGCTAACTTCATGGAGTGCCCCCTAGTCTTTCTATTATCTGAAAGAGTAAAAAACCGATTCACATCTACCCATTCTAGACCTCTCGTGATTTTAAACACCTCTATCATATCCCCCCTCAGCCGTCTCTTCTCCAAGCTGAAAAGTCCTAACCTCTTTAATCTTTCCTCATAGGGGAGCTGTTTCATTCCCTTTATCATTTTGGTTGCCCTTCTCTGTACCTTCTCCATTGCAACTATATCATTTTTAAGATGCGACAACCAGAATTGTACACAGTATTCAAGTTGCGGTCTCACCATGGAGTGATACAGAAGCAATATGACATTTTCCATTTTATTCACCATTCCCTTTCTAATAATTCCCAACATTGTTTGCTTTTTTGACTGCCACAGCAGACTGAACCGATGATTTCAATGTGCTATCCACTATGACACCTAGATCTCCTTCTTGGGTGGTAGCTCCTAATATGGAACCTAACATTGTATAACTATAGCATGGATTATTTTTCCCTATATGCATTACCTTGCACTTATCCACATTAAATTTCATCTGCCATTTGGATGCCCAATTTTCCAGTCTCAGAAGGTTTTCCGGCAATTTATCACAATCTGCTTAAGAACATAAGAACATAAGAAAATGCCATACTGGGTCAGACCAAGGGTCCATCAAGCCCAGCATCCTGTTACCAACAGTGGCCAATCCAGGCCATAAGAACCTGGCAAGTACCCAAAAACTAAGTCTATTCCATGTAACCATTGCTAATGGCAGTGGCTATTCTCTAAGTGAACTTAATAGCAGGTAATGGACTTCTCCTCCAAGAACCTATCCAATCCTTTTTTAAACACAGCTATACTAACTGCACTAACCACATCCTCTGGCAACAAATTCCAGAGTTTAATTGTGCGTTGAGTAAAAACGAACTTTCTCCGATTAGTTGTAAATGTGCCCCATGCTAACTTCATGGAGTGCCCCCTAGTCTTTCTACTATCCGAAAGAGTAAATAACCGATTCACATCTACCCGTTCTAGACCTCTCATGATTTTAAACTGTGATTTAACTACTCTGAACAATTTTGTATCATCTGCAAATTTGATTACCTCACTTGTCATATTTCTTTCCAGATCATTTATAAATATATTGAAAACTATGGGTCTCAATACAGATCCCTGAGGCACTCCACTGCCCACTCCCTTCCACTGCCCACTCCCTTCCACTGAGAAAATTGTCCATTTAATCCTACACTCTGTTTCCTGTCTTTTAGCCAGTTTGTAATCCACGAAAGGACATCTCCACCTATCCCATGACTTTTTACTTTTCCTAGAAGCCTCTCATGAGGAACTTTGTCAAACGCCTTCTGAAAATCCAAATATACTACATCTACCGTTCACCTTTATCTATATGTTTATTAACTCCTTAAAAAAGTAAAGCAGATTTGTGAGGCAAGACTTGCCTTGGGTAAAACCATGCTGACTTTGTTCCATTAAACCATGTCTTTCTATATGTTCTGTGATTTTGATATTTAGAACACTTTCCACTATTTTTCTTGGCACTGAAGTCAGGCTAACTGGTCTGTAGTTTCCCGGATCACCCCTGGAGCCCTTTTTAAATATTGCGGTTACATTATCCACCCTCCAGTCTTCAGGTACAATGGATGATTTTAATGATAGGTTACAAATTTTTACTAATAGGTCTGAAATTTCATTTTTTAGTTCCTTCAGAACCCTGGGGTGTATACCATCCGGTCCATGTGATTTACTATTCTTTAGTTTCTCAATCAAGCCTACCACATCTTCTAGGTTCACCATGATTTGGTTTAGTCCATCTGAATCATTACATTTGAAAACCTTCTCTGATAAGGTTATCTCCCCAACATCCTCTTCAGTAAACACTGAGCCAAAAAATCATTTAATTTTTCCGCGATGGCCTTATCTTCTCTAATTGCCCCTTTAATCCCTCTATCATCTAACGGTCCAACTGACTCCCTCACAGGCTTTCTGCTTCGGATATATTTTTAAAAGTTTTTGCCTCTACAGTCAACTTCTTTTCAAATTTCCTCTTAGCCTGTCTTATCAATGTCTTACATTTAACTTGCCTACGTTTATGCATTATCCTATTTTCTTCTGTTGGATCCTTCTTCCAATTTTTGAATGAAGATCTTTTGGCTAAAATAGCTTCTTTCACATCCCCTTTTAACCATGCCGGTGATCGTGTTGCCTTCTTTCCACCTTTCTTAATGTGTGGAATACATTTGGACTGTGCTTCTAGGATGGTATTTATTAACAATGACCATGCCTCTTGAATACCTTTTAGCTTTGTAGCTGCTCCTTTCAGTTTTTTTCTAACTATTTTTCTCATTTTATCAAAGTTTCCCTTTTGAAAGTTTAGCACGAGAGCTGTGGATTTGCTTACCTAGGCCTGATGATATTACGATCATTATTGCCAAGCGGCCCCACCACCATTACCTCTCTCACCAAATCCTGTGCTTCACTGAGAATTAGATCTAAAATTGCTCCCTCTCTTGTCAGTTCCTGAACCAATTGTTCCATAAAGCTGTAATTTATTCCATCCAGGATCTTTATCTCTCTAGCATGTCCCGATGATATATTTACCCAGTCAATATTGGAGTAATTGAAATCTCCCATTATTACTGTACTACCAATTTGCTTAGCTTCCCTAATTTCTCTTAGCATTTCACTGTCCATCTCACCATCTTGACCAGGTGGATGGTAGTATACTCCTATCACTATAGTCTTCCCCAACACACAAGGGATTTCTACCCATAAAGATTCGATTGTGCATTTTGTCTCAAGCTGGATGTTTATCCTGTTGGACTCTATGCGATCCCAGACATAAGCACCACACCATCTCCCGGGTGCTCCTCTCTGTCATTGTGATATAATTTGTACCCCGGTATAGCAATGTCCCATTGGTTATCCTCCTTCCACCATGTTTCTGAGATGCCAATTAAGTCTTTGTCACCATTCACTGCTATACATTCTAATTCTCCCATCTTACTTCTTAGACTTCTGGCATTAGCATACAAACATTTCAAAGTTTGCTTTTTGTTTGTATTTTCATTCTGCTTTTCAATTGATAGTGATAAGTTAGAATTTTTTAGCTCAGGTGAGTTTTTAGTTACAAGCACTTGGACTACTTTTCTTATTATTGGAACCTCACTGTCGGGATGCCCTAATTCTAATGCATCATTAGTATCTTTTGAAGATACCTCCCTCCGAACCATGCACTGCTGAGCGACTGTCGGCTTTCTCCTTTGTTCTAGTTTAAAAGCTGCTCTAGCTCCTTTTTAAAGGTTAGCGCCAGCAGTCTGGTTCCACCCTGGTTAAGGTGGAGCCTATCCCTTTGGAAGAGACTCCCCTTCCCCAAAAGCTTCCCCAATTTCTTACAAAACTGAATCCCTCTTCCTTGCACCATCGTCTCATCCACGCATTGAGACTCCAGAGCTCTGCCTGCCAGGGATGTGAATCGATACCGCAATCAGTTCCAGTATTGGTATCGTGGACCCGCGGGAAATTCAATTTCCTGCAGTCCAAACGTTTTTTTTTTTATTGGCTGTGCCCAAGCCGAAAAACAAAAAACCCACCCCAACCCTTCAAATCTAATTAGTTAGAATCTCCCACCTTCCTGACCCTCCAAAAACTTTCTTAAAGTACCTGGTGGTCCAGCTGGGGTCCCGGGAGCAATATCCCACTTTTGGGCCGTCGGCTGCCAGTAAACAAAATGGCACCGATGGCCCTTTGTCCTTACCATGTGATCACTCCCAGGACCCCCGCTGGACCACCAGGTACTTTAAG
Organism: Rhinatrema bivittatum; assembly: GCF_901001135.1. NCBI lineage: Eukaryota > Metazoa > Chordata > Amphibia > Gymnophiona > Rhinatrematidae > Rhinatrema > Rhinatrema bivittatum. The sequence goes on along the minus strand of NC_042617.1, from coordinate 149,194,460 downwards.
AAAGTTTTGGGGGGGTCAGGAGGGTGATAGATTCTAACTAATTAGATTTAAAGGGTTGGGTTGTGTTTGGGGGGGGGGTTGTGTGCCCTTTCTCCCCCCCCTCCCCCAAAACGATAAGAAAACCACACAAAAAATTTCATGGGATTTTCCTATCTCTTTCGGGGACCCCTGATATCTGACAGATGAGAAAATATCGTACAATATTTTCATCCGTCAGAAAAATGATTCACATCCCTACTTCCTGCCTCTGGGGTCCTGCGCATGGAACAGGGAGCATTTCAGAGAATGCTACCCTGGAGGTTCTGGATTTAAGCTTTTTACCTAAGAGCCTAAATTTGGCTTCCAGAACCTCCCTCCCACATTTTCCTATGTCGTTGGTGCCCACATGTACCACGACAGCCGGCTCCTCCCCATTCTCCCGTTGTTTTCAATATAAATTGAAAAACAAATGGAAGAAATGAACAAATATTTTTTTTTCATTCCAAAACTAATGAAACAAATTGAGGTACCCACAAAATGAACCAATGAACCTAAACAATTTTTTGAGGCTGCACACACCTAAACTGCTCAAGCAATTGCAGTTGTAAGCAGGTTGCAGTAGTTAATTTATTAAAGTTGTCTTCCTGCCAAAATAATAAGGATGTGCAATTTTTTGGAAACAGATTGCATTTTCAAATCTACATGTATCATTTTCCATGAAAAAATTACCTGCACAAGTAGCAGCTACAAATATTTTGGGGTACTTTGTACCCACAGTAAGTTTCTCTTCAAAAATTGGTGCAAAGTCTTTAAGAAGTATGGAATGTGTTGAGGTAGGCCAAAAAAGGAGTTCTCAGCAGTGATCAAGTCCACCTCCACTGAGAAGTTTAGCTGTCTTAGGAGGGTACCCTTGCCAGAAGCCATTCTCCTCAACCTAACAGCCTGCATTTGAAAGTTAAGCCACAGCACTTAGGATAATAAGTCAAATACATGGGTATATTTGTTGTTCTTTTAATTTATTAAATTTTGCCTTATGCAACCATTGTAAAGCAGATAAGAAATATGAATACATAAATAAATGACCATTAAGTGCCTGCTTGCTTTTCACACACCTAACTGGCGAAAACTAGGCATACAGTTTCTTTCAAAATGTATGAGCCATCCTGAACACAATTCAGTTAGAAATAGCCTCTGCCCTAGAAACACCACACTGGATACTTTCCAGTGGACTTTCCCTGCTGCAGGTCGGGTTGCTTATTTATTGTCATGGAGTATGAGCCTTTGAGCTGTGTTGAGATTGACGCTTCCCAGCTGTTAACCCAGCTGGGCCTCCACTGACAGTAAACAGTAGGCATCTTGTGAGACTCTAATGTACCCTGGAGGAACATAGTTTTATATTATAGGCTTCAGTGTGCGGTACTACAAAGGTAAGGAGATCAGCATACTTCTAGACAAAAGCTTGTATCTATGTGAATGGTTATTCAGGAATCTGTACTCTCTACATTTTCTTTCCATCAGTATCCTCTCAGGGAGTGTAGGCTGCAGAGCTGGGGAAGGTGTCCCAACAATCTTGAGCTGTAGGAGCAGGAAACTCCAGGTGAGGAGGAGAGTAAAGAGGATAAGAATGAGGAAACTGAGGAGGAAGAAGAAGCAGATGAGAAAGAAGAGGATGACAACAAGGAGATAAAGGAGTCCCACAGACCTGCAGCTCACACATTATCACCCCAACAGAGCTCTGCTGCCCTATCAGCTACTGGGATCCAGCAGGAGATGATAGAGCAACTCAAGGCCATCAACAGTGCTGTAAATTCCCTGATGAGGATGATGGAACAGGTCAATGATTTAACTGCTACCTGCACCAGGGAGATGAGAGACCTTAAGGACTTATTGAAACGGTCCATAGAACGTGCAAGCCCCTTGTGATGGCAACTGATGTTGGCTAGGGAAAGAAACATACCTACATATTCAATGTGTCCTTTTTTTGTTTGGGGGAAGGGGGTTATAGATGAAAATATGTATAAAGTGTTATCTATTTGTAATATAAGAGTTTTACATGATTCTAGATTATCAGGTCTTGTCTTGCCACGCCCCCGTACCCGCCCCCAAAACGCTGCCGACACGCCCCCGAAACGCCGCGACGACCGGGCCCGCCCCCGACACGCCTCCGACACGCCCCCCTCCGAGAACCCCGGGACTTACGCGAGTCCCGGGGCTCTGCGTGCGCTGGGAGGCCTATGTAAAATAGGCTTCCCGGCGCGCAGGGCCCTGCTCGCGTAAATCTGCCCGGTTTTGGGCGGATTTACGCGAGCAGGGCTCTGAAAATCCGCCCCATACAGTATAGCTACCTGTCATCAGCATTTACTAGGATCTTACTGCTCCTCTATATATTTGCAGAGAGAGTGCTCTTCTCTTCAAGGCCTCTTCGCTAACAGCATTCTAGTCCTCTTCATTGTAAGCATTTTGCAGACATGACAGCACATAGAAGCAGGCATTGGCTATTGAGATAGGGCCCAGGCCTTTGGAAGCTGCCCCCAAGCAAAAGACATAGAGGACTAAGTTCATCATGTGAAGGTTTGTCTGGCACACAGCTTCATTACCTGAGAAGGAAAATGCAGACCTGTTACCAATAGGATGTGCTACAAGGCCCCTCTATCGTGTCCCTGAAGACTACTTTGCAGTATGACTTCAATACAAAACCCAACACTAAAAGGCTAGATCCTTAGATGGATAAAACATGTGCAGACCAATCACACCGTGTATAATCTGAGGGTGAATTTTACACTCACAGAGGATCACAGTAGAAAGAGAAGTAACATCATTACTGTCATAGTACATGATGTCTATTGTTCCAGCCTGATCTTTATAGGGGCTCCTTCATAATACACAATATAAAGAACACAGTCACACATGGAAATGTATGCTTTGATTAACAATCCAGACCAAGGCTTTACACTCTATAATATTAGCTAAGAACTATGGCATTTAAAAGATTTCCTCACGTAGCATACACCGGACACATAGGAACGTATAAATAAGTAATGTACAGCCACTAACTCAATAAATACAAGGTCATTAGGGAAATTTAAACATAATACATCAGACTTATTACCTACTAGTACAGCTTCCAACTTTGTGCATGGAAGCATTATAAAATTCACATTTCACAATACACACTTGATGCAGGACTAAAAGGTCTCCAGCAATTCCCCAGCCACCACCTTAAATTACTGGTAATAAATCTATTTGGCAGGTAAACAATGCCATATGTGAGCATCTTTAGCACACACTTTCCTTCTTTGTTTCCTTATTTACTGCATTGGCCTACAGCGTTGTGGGCAAGGTCACCAAGAGATGTATCAGATACCAAATGAAGTCCCCAGGCCTACATAAAAAGATGTCTGCAGCCAACAAGAGCCAATATATATGTTAATTGGTAGAGTTAACAAATATTTTTAAATTTTCAGCATTAAATGGCTTTTGCCACATACATACAACTCTTCTAGGGGCTCACACTTTGCCGAGCAGCTGTTCTACCAGTAATATATCATAGGAAAGCCAAAAGGAACACACTTTTAGCATACTTAGAAGATAATTCTGTATTTTGCATGGCTGGGTGACACGGGCAGGAAGCATCAGCTAAAAGCATAGATTCCAGAGCACACTGCTGTAAGAAGTTCATTAACAACCACATAAAGGTCTGAAGTATTAACGCAGTGAGAACAAGAGAATAGTACGACTGCTGGTATTACATGTGTCCTAGTGACAATCCATACTGAACTGTTTAAAAAAGAAACAAAGCTCTCAATTAGTAAATGCATCAGTGCAATTTGTGTATGCTCTTACTTACCACAGTAGAGAAGGCTTGGATACCTGCTGAATGTTCAGATGAAACTCACTGGAACGTGATGGGAATGGAGTTAAAGGCACATATTATCCTTTAAAGAATGTCCTTGTTACACAGTATGAGCGGTTGTTGGCTTGCTGGAGGACAGAGCACCCTAGACTCCCGTTACTCTTCTACAGAGTTTTATTGCGTTGTATTAATTACAAACTTAAATTGCAAAGCCTGCTAACCTCTGCAGTGCTGGCAACAGAAATGTAACAAGTTGCAAATAAGTAGGTTTAATGCAGTTCTTGCTTTCTTCTCCTCTCCTCTGGGGCCCTCTCTTCCCTCTGGGCCCTAGGTTCTTATCCCTCTCCTCAGGGGAAATTCCCTTGCGGCCTGTGTCATGGTTTTGAGGTGCTGGAGTGGATTCTTGGGTACTGCGGCAATGGCCACTCCAACGGGGAGGAGCCCCATGAGGAACCGCAGTACTAGGCTAGACTCTATACACACAGACATAGAAGATTTGTATTTATTATACAGCTTGGAGATACTGGCCAGGGGGTGGCAGCAATGAGGTAATCCAGCAGAAGTAGTCCAGGGGTCCTCAGCAGAGTAGACCAGTCCCACACTTGATAGATGGTAGGCAGCGCGAGGTAGTAGAGAAGTCCCAGATGCAGACTCCCAGCGCTGAGCTGTAGGTGAGACAGACTGACAAGGTTAGATTACTCACTGCAGTAGATAGCTGTATTGATGGAGATCCTGGCAGGCAGAAGTATTTGAATTGCAAGCAACAAGGCAGGGAGAGTAGGCCTTCGAGGAGTGAGTACCCGATATCCCAGATAGGCACCTGAAAGAAAGCATAAGGGCCCACGAGGAGCAGGTACCCAGGTTAGAGATGAAATACCCCGAAGGGCAGAGAGAGCTTCCAGCGGCAGCAAGAAAGCAGCAGAGCAGCTTAGACCGGAGGCGTTCCAATCCATTCACGATCCTTGCTAACTCAGTTGTTAGCAAACGAAGGGCAGGCTAAATACCCGGATGGCATGATGTCACTCGGAAGGGATGCCGCCGAGGTTCCCACCATGACATGGATAAAGATGTGGGTGGCGTGCGCACCCTAGGAGGCCCTCAGGAGAAACATGGCGAACACCATTGCCGTTGTCATTCCGGGGACGCCTGAGAGAGTGGCATGAAGACACAGCAGCAGCCATCTTCCCAAGGCTTGAGGAGAGAGAAGGAAGAAAGCTGAGGCACAGAGGTCGAAGCTGTCTGAGACCGACGGACGCAACAGCCTGATCCTAAACATTTAAGGAGGGTCTAACACCACTCCTTTACTTACCCTCTCCCCCCCAGCTTGACCTTCTCAGATCAAGTATCTACCTCTACTCCGATAAACTCCCGGGGAAGCAAATCAACATTTCCACCCTGAACTGGAACTGACCATTTCTTTCCCCCATGAAGGGTAGGGTTGGTATGGGGTTCTCTAGGCCAAAAAGTACCTTAACCTCCATCATCTGTACATGCCCTTGGCTCAGTTCAAGAAAACTATTTTCAAGTGGGGCTTGCTTAACTTCTCCAGGATTGCCCTCCCCCATCCTTTTGAGGGAATCAGTTAAGGGTTCCTGGAATACCCACAGTTCCCTCTGATCCATGCCACCATACAAAGGTGAAACAGTTAACTCCCTGTCAGTATCTAAACACTGGGACCTCCGAGGTCTGTGCAGTATAAGTTCACAATGTCCCATGGAGAGGCTTCCAGAGGAGATATCTCAAAGCTGTCTGGACTGGCCCAACTGGCCATAAGTTGGCCCCACAGAATCTCAAACTGGGGATAATCGCACCAAAGAACAACAGGGTATGGAAATTCAGGAAGTATTCCCACTTCTGCATAGGCTTACCCCACTAAAGTTATCAGTAAAACCTGAGAAGTTGGATAGTGTTGCTGGTCACCTTGTATGCAGATGAGTGCCACCTTCTTCTTCTGAGCAATATGCCCACTCTAGTCTAGCTCCTTCTGGGTAAGAATCTTTCCACTGCCTGAATCTACCAGAGCTTGGGTAGGGATCAAATCCAGTTCAACTGGGATCACAAAGTCCTTAAATCTCACAAGAGGAATATCAATGAAGTTGCAACTGTAAAGCTTTGTTAGATTGCACTCGCATTCTTCATCTTTAAGCCAGGGACAGTCTTTGATAATGTGCTCTTTCACTCCACAAGGGGAGCATGCCTGTGGGGTTACATCTGGTGGTTGTCTCTCCTCAGGAGGTTTTTCCTTGCCAGTGTGAACTTTAAAATCTAGTGCTGGCTGTGTCAACAAGTTGACATTCATAGATGTGCTCCTTTGATCAAATGACCTCTCTTTTCACAGTTAAAACAAACTGGCAGGCCTGGGGTCTGTGACCGGATTATGGAACTAGAGCTGTCCTGCTCTGAGGACTGTGGCTGGGGTCTTGTATTTGCACTGTCATGGCATGGACTCTGTGTGGGTTGCCTTTCTAGCTTCTGTATTAATTCTGGCATCAACTGAACCTGATGGAAAGTGTCCACCACTTCCAATGTGATTTCCAGGGTGAGTCCTGCATGCCCACATATCCTCTTTTGCTTAGACTGGTCCAGCCCATCCAGGAACTGCTGAAGAAAAACCTGGCTGTCTACTTCAAGCCCTGTTTTCACCTGTGGCTGTAGCCACTTCCATCCAGTATCCTTTAGCTGATGGAAAAGGCTCAGCAAACTTTTCCCTGACTGTAGGGTGCCACGCTGAACTAGTGTAGCACTAGTGAAAGTGTAGACCACCTTTCCCAGAATGGCAGTTTTGACTTCTGGATAGCTGGCTTTTCTACCTTAGTTGGAATGGCATTTGGCATTTTCCTGTAAGCAGATTCACCAGCTAGGTGGTTCAGGTGGCTTCTGGCCAGCCAACCATGTAAGTGGTTCTCTCAAAATTCCTTAAGAAGACACCTGAGTCTACTTCTACCTTCATTTTAAACATCACCAAAGGCAATGGGGTTGTCAGGGTTGTGGTGGTATGCACTGCAAAATGGCCAGTGCCATTTTTCAAAATGGTATCCGCTGGGTCCAGGAGTGAAAGTGTCACTCCCAGGCCCCCACTAGACCACCAGGAGGAATTTGGTGAGTCTGGGGAGGGGAGATCTGAAGAGTAGGCTAGTATGGTCTGCTCTGGGGTAGGGGGGGTATTTTTAAACAAAGCTGAGGGCCTGGGGTGGGGGCTAGACCTGTGACCAGGGTTCTATTTTTAAAAACATTACATTTTTGGGGGAAATGGCCACCTCCAGGGGCAGTGGGAGTATCAGACAGTAGGGTCACAGGAGACCTCTGGGGTCTTCTTTTTGGTTTCAGAAAATAGTGTGCGCTGTTTGCAAATAGCACACACTATTTTCCAAAACCAAAGCAAAAAAAAAAAATTTCAAAACTTTTTAAAAATGAAAAAAACACCAAAACTAAGCAACATAAAAACGAAACAACATTTTTTACTGTGCACATCCCTATAAGTTACCTGCTAGCAGCAGGGAGAATAAAGGCTGCAGCTGATTTGCAGTACTCCCTGTAAGGATGCATTATTGGCTGTGCACCACCTTTTGTTTTGGGTGGAGGCAGTGATTATCCATACAGCAGTTATTTATTAGGTACCTTGCCTACATTGACAGCACTATAAAAAATCCCCTCCAGTTTCAGGGTCTATAGTCAATTCTGAAGGAGTCCTCAGTGAAAGGATGTGACTTTTCTAAGGCCCCTTTTATGTTAGATTCAGTAAAAGTCAAGAGGCAAGGTATATATTTGTGAGCAAGTGACATACTATATCTGTCATATAGCTTGTCACTCCTACCTCTCATTCCTTCCTTTCCTCCTCCTTGAGCATAGTACAGAATAATGGCCTCTCATACACAGAACCAGAAAACACCAGGTCTATGCGACAGATGCCACTAAAGGCATTCTAAGTACATGTGAGGCCTAACATACTGAAGTTAGATGGCTAATAGTTCCATGTAGCCAGGGAAAAGTTGGGTTCCTTTCCTAACTGATGCCTCTGTCCTTCCTCCCACTTAACAACCAACACATATGTGCCTCTCTTTTTTACCCCTTTCTTTAAAGCTATACAAACCATTTGTCTGATGAAACCTTCATGCAGCATGAGCATATAAAGTGAATGTGAATGGTAGGCTCATGACCAGTTTTGCCAGTCTTCCCTTCCTATAGGAGTCATCAGACTGGATGGTGAGCCTGTGGCAGGAACTTTCCAGCTGCTGCCAGGCCAACAGCAAGATGCGCTGGTGGATCAAGGCAAGGCACAGGGACCTCCCAGCTAAAGAAGCAACCCGGATGCAGGAAGCAGAGGCCGAGGAAGTAGCTGCTGTGTCTCCAGCCTCTTTGGAAGAAGACATGCAAGATGCAGGGCTTCATGGTGAGGAAGGAGATGCTGGCGTACTCATGTCAGAATTTAGATGATGTGGGCAGGTAAGGAGCAGCAAATGCAACATCTTGGGGGCCATTGCTACATCTCTACAGCGACTGATACAGGTTCTGGCCCCCGTAGCTGCAGTGGCAGCTGCTCAGCTGTAGCACTGCTCCATTTCATAAGCCTGTCCAGTAACAATAGCGGTAGAGTCTGGCCTCGTTCCCTGAGCCCCTCACTGGTACGTCAAAAAGCACTGGACTGAGTGAGGAAGTCCCTGAAGGGATCACCACTTCTGAAGCTGCACCACTAACAAGGAGCACCAGAACTATTAGAAAGCAGGACCAGGATGGGGATGATGGGGGTAAACATTTGTAGGTACCTGATAATATATAACAATGTGTACTACTTTTAATAAATATGCACTACTCACCTTGAAATGTTCTTGAATCAGTTTTGCTGTTAGAGAAAGGGTAGTAGCTGGTGTTTATGCCTGAAAGTTTGGTTCTTCAGGGTCTGCATCTGCTTCTGTGCACTGTTTTGCAGAGATGAATAAAAACTTTAACAATCAATATACTCAAAATCCATAAATAATACCAAATACACAAAAACTAATTTAAATAAAAGCATTTTAAAAATAGAGAGCCTTTGATTGTTTTCAGAATCCCTTGATATTGTTCTCTGCACGGAGCTCTATTGGTAGACTATTCCATAGTTTTGGAACTATACAAGAAAAAGGCCTGTCCCATTTCAATTGTAATTTATATTCCTGGATAGCCAGTGTTGTTAACAAATTCATGTCCGCAGACCTCGATGCGTACCTAGGCTTGTGCTTTAATATACAATCCATAACAGAACAGAAAGGTTTATTTTATATAATCACAAGAATCTTAAACTGCGCACTTCATTTTACAGGGAGCCAGTATAGACAATATAACTCTGTTCTTATATGTTCTGTTCACTTTACCTCTGTCATTATTCTGACTGCTGCTTGCTGTAATGGTCATATATGTTTTATAGGAAGTGTAACAATGATTGTTTTCCTGATATTTAATATCAAAACATTATCTTTCATCCAGCTGCTGACATGATCCATACATTGTTTAAAAAGTACTTCTGGAAAATTATTTTCCACACATGGTACATAAAACTGTATGTCATCAGCATACACACACAAAAAAATGTAAAATCCAATGAATAAAGCACACAACACAACAGCTGTAAATAAATATTAAAAAGTGCTGATGATAAGGCTGATCCTTGTGGGACACCAGCCATAACAGTATTCCAAGTAGATGATTTATATTCAGTTTCCACACACTGTTGTCAACCTCTTAGAAAAGATCTAAGCCAAGAAAAAATAGTGCTCTCTAGTCGAATTTTTGCCAACCTACACAGTACTTGATCATGTTTGCCTGTATTAAAGGCAGCGCTTACATCTAATTGTACCAGAATACCACTACAACCTATGTCTAGCTCTCGGTATAAAATACCTACCAGGAAAACAATAAGGTCTCAGTAACTTGGATTTTTACAAAAAACATATTGTTGCTTATATAATACCATATGTTGGTCCTAATATTCTTCTAATTGTAGCAAAATACATTTTTCAACTATTTTTCCCAGTGTTGGTAAATTTGATATTGGCCAAAAAGTTGACACAATATCTGAAGGAAGTGTCAAGTCCTTATGTGCTGGTCGAACTATCACTTTTTGTAGTGAAACTGGTACATTACCTTCCTCTAAGATCTTATTTACTGTCTGCTGTATTATAGGAAAAGATGTTTCCTTAAATTCTTTAATCACAGAAATAGGACAGGGATCTAATTTTGATTGAGTGGATTTAAGTTTACCAATGACCATCTTTAATTCAGGCCAGGTAACTCATTTAAACTCACACCAGGTTGCTTCTTCTTCTCATTACATTTTAATATGACACTGAAGCTTCTATAGATGTCATATTCAGATGTATCTGAATTTTTAAATTTTTTTCTTTAAAATATTCTGACAAAACTTCACACTCTGGAAAGCACAATGTGCTCAGATCTTGTTTTCTTGTAAGCTTTTTTACAACAGTAAAAAGCTCTGGTGGACAGTTTAATGAATTTTCAGTTTTATCCAACACTAAAGTTCCTGTTCATACCCCAGATCATTCCAGACAAGTGGGTTTTGCATCCCTACCAGCAGATGGAGGCAAAGAATAGAAACTTTTCAAGCACTGCTACATAACCAAGAGGGTTGCCTGCAGTCCTTCAGTATTTCTCTATCTCCAGCAGATGGTAGAGGTGTAAGTCCTGCAGTCTGGAGAATTAAAAGAAAAGAAGAAACAGAACAGGATTGTCATATGGGCTCCCTGAGGTGTTAGGCAGAGTCGTGGGCTACCCCTCAGATGGAGAAAGGCGAGTAGGGGGTTGGTATCCCTGGTTTAGCTCAGCCTCAAGTCATCAAGGGGACTGAAAGCCAGTGGTTCTGGTTCCCTCCTTCCCCTTGGACTGCTCTCGCTGGTCCTCCAGCATTTAATCACCATCAGGAAAGTATTCCCTTTCTTTTTTATGGGGTATTTTTGCAGGCCTGTCTTCGGGAAAAAAAAAAGACAAAAGGCAGTGTGGGTGCGGATGCTGATCACCAGTCATAGAAATTCACTCCTATTGTGATTGTAAGAGAGAAGAATTGTATCCTAATGATTTGTTATTGCAAAAAAAAAATAAAAAAATTTTAAGATAGAAGGAGAGAAGTTGGAGAAAAAAGCGTTTCAAAGATGAAATATATGATAGGTTTGTTTACAATCAAATAGAAAGCTTTGCTGAGAAGGAAAACAAGGGAAAATTGGTTCTTACCTGCTAATTTTCACTCCTGGAATACCACAGAGTAGTCAGACAAGTGTATTTTGCATCCTTACCAGAAGATGGAGTTAAAGAATAATTACTTTTCAAGCACTGCTACATGACCGAGAGTGCCACCTGCAGTCCCTAAGTATTGACCTGTACCCAAACCAAGACAGAGTGAAAACTCTTGAAACACAAATAAACTCCCCCCCCCCCCCCCCCCCCCAGGGCAAACAGAGTGACAAAGAAACTGAATGCCTTCAGTCCTAAAGGTGTGACATTTATACGCATAGTAAGTTTTGTATCATAAACAACCAAAGCAACCATAGTCTTTTGCAAACAAGGGGACAAGCTTCTGGACTGATCTGTGGAATTCCAGAAATGAAATTAGCAAGTAAGAACCAATTTGCCTTTCCTGTTCATGTCCCAGATCAGTCCAGACAAGTGGAATGTACCCAAGCTCCCCTACACTGGGTGGGAACCCAAAAGACCCGCTCATAACAGGGCTTTCACCACATTCTCTGACAATGAATTCCAGAGCTTTCTTTCTTTCTTTCTTTATTTATTTATATGTTGAGTCTTATATACAGTCATTCGGTGAAGCTATCACAACAGTTTACAAGATTCAAAAGGTATTTTCTTAACAATTGTGAATTAAGTTATAACAAGATACATATTATAAAACGAAAAGTTAATCTTTTTATAGTCCAGAAAAAAATCATTGTTGAGTGAGAAGGGTTTGTTTGGTGCTGGTTGGTGACAAGTTATTTTGTGGATTCGGTTGGTAGTTCTGTTGGGTGTTTAGATGTTGTGATGTTTGATTGTCAATGTAGACTTTGTAAAACAGCAACATTTTTAGATCTTTTTTGAAAGTTTTGAGGTTAGGTTGGGTTCTCAAATCTTTTGGGAGGGAGTTCCATATTTTAGGGCAGGCGATGGAAAATGCTCTTTCTCTGGTTGTTGTCAAATGAGCATCTCTGATGGGGGGGTGGGGGACTGTTAAGCGGCCTGTGTTGTTTGAGCGTAAGTTTCCTTGGGGATTCTGGGGGGTTATGTTTAAACCAATTTGATCTTGATGCTCATTGTTTAGTAATTTGTGTATGATAGTCATGGATTTGTGTTTGATTCAGGCTTTAATTGGAAGCCAGTGTAGTGATCAGTATAGGCGTTGTGTGGTCATTCTTCTTTATTCCTGTCAGAATTCTGGCTGCTGAGTTTTGCAAAATTTGGAGAGGCATTATTTATGCAAAATTTGGAGAGGCATTAATTATGCATTTAATAAAAAAAAAATGTTCTCCTATTTGTTTTATGTTTAAACAATTTTATTAAGGTTCATCAAAGAACTTGCATACAAACGACCAGGGGGAGGTTGTTTCTGTCCTCACCCCCAGCAAGACTGACAATATCAACAATACAGCATGTTAACATAATGCCCGACCCACCAGCCCCCCCCTTAAATGTACTATTTAGTAACTTCATTGCATATCTCCTAAACTTTGTACTTTTTGAAAGAGTAAACAACCAATTTGCGTTCACCAGTACCATTATGCTCATTATTTTATTGACCTCCATCAAATTTCCATTCAATCTTCTTCAAGCTGAAGAACCCAAACCTCTTAGCCTATCCTCATAGGGGAATTGTTCCATCCCTTTTATCATTTTGATCACCCTTTTCTGAACGTTTTCTAATTCTGCTAAATCTTTTTTTTTGAGTTGCAGTGACCACAATTGCACACAGTACTCAAGAAGTGGTCACAACTTGGAGCAATACAGAGGTAATATGATATTCTTGTTGCGCTTCCCGGCCGTGTTCACTCCATGGCCCGGCCTGCTTACCTTTCCAAGAGCTCCACGCTCTCACACGCCATAGCCACAGCCAGTTTGTGGCATCCCTGGCCCCCCCACACTCAGGATCCTGTCCAGACCTTCGGCAGGGCTCAGCATCCTCCGTGGCGTCAGCCCTGCCCCTGGGTGTGCACGTGCGGACCGCCCGGCCTCTTAAAGGGCCAGGGGCAGATCCCACCTCTGCAGCGTGTCCTGATTGATGGCTATATTAAAGGAAATGGTCTGACACCACTTCCTCACCTTGGCAATCAGGTCGTACACTCCGGTGTCTCTAGTTTGCCTTCCAGCGTCTCCTGTTCCAGTGTCTCATGTGTCTCCTCTTCCAGCGTCTCCTGTTCCAGTGTCTCCTGTTCCTTCATCTCTCCATCCCTGGTATTACCCTTCGGACTGATCTCACGGTAATGACCATTGCTTGCTCCTGACTACTCTTGATTGCTGCCTGGACCTGACCTCTGACTACTCCTGATCGCTGCTTGGAACTGACCTCTGCCTGACCTGACTTCTTCCGGATTGACTACAGATACTGACCCCTGCTTCGGCTGACCATTCTGAACTATTACTCTGCCCTTGATCCTCGCTATCCACTCGGACTCTCTGTTCTGGCCTCCTGTGACCTCTGGACATTCCTGTTGGACATCAACCATGCACCCTTGTTCATAGTGGGCACTCCTCTGCACTTCCTTTCTAGGAGATCCTGCGAGGCCCATCTAAGACCAGGCAGCCTGGGTAACCAATGGCTCAACCTGAGGGAACCCCGGGTTGCTATTGGTGAAGATCCAGCTAGCCTCTGTCTCCTCCTGTGCTCCACCTCCTGGTGGCAGGTGCTCTCTGGGTCCGACTGGAGGGCCATACCAATCCTGCACCAGGCCAAGGGTCCACCTCCAGTGCAACAATTCTCTGTTTTATTCTCTATTCCTTTCTGAATAATTCCTAGCTTTCTATTTACTTTCTTGGTTGCTACCACACACTGAGCAGAAGATGAAGCCTAAATCCTTTTCCTGAGTGGTGACTTGTAATGTGAAACTTTGCATTGTATAGCTATATTTTATACTGCTCTTCCCTATGGCATCATTTTACCCTTGCCCACATTAAAGGTCTAACAAGGTCCTCTTGCAATTTCTCACAATCCTCTTGTGACTTAGCAATTTTGAATAATTTTGTGTCATCTGCAAAATTGATCAACTCATTCATTGTTCCCATTTCCATGTCATCTATAAACATGTTAAAAGCAGTGGTCCCAGAACAGATCCCTGGAGTACTCCACTATTCACTTTTCTCCATTGAGAAAACTGATCATTTAGATGTACTTTCTTTTTCTGTTTTCTGTCTTTTAACCAGTTCCTAATCCACAATAGAACATTGCCTCCTATCCCAAGACTTTTTAACTTCCTCCGAAGTCTCTTATGAGGGTCTTTGTAAAATGCTTTCTTGAAATCCAGATACAATATATTAACTGGCTTACCTTTATCCACATGTTTTTTTACACCTTCAAAAAAAGACCAATGTTAGTGTTCAGGTTTTTAGTATTCAGGTTATTGCATAAAGCTGATGCAAGAAATGGCAGAGCAATAAGACCCTCAGCCATCAAGAAGAATGAGGATGAGAAGCTGCATGCACAAGTAATGTTCAAAGAAGTCCCTCATAATTTCTTCTCTCTACTGTTTTTTTAAGAGGAAAGGATATATAGTCATTCATTCTTTGGCACAGAGCTATAATAAATTGGTGTATACAATGGAAAATGTCAAACTGAGTTTTGCCAGTAATGTTGCCTATAGTGGTTTGGAAACTACCAATGGCTAAAAAGGCCAAGCCAGTGCTGACCTCTATGTGTACAGACAAGAAATGCTTTCTCTGCATGGTAGTCTCAAGATCCTTTTAACCAAGCTACAAAGATCTAAAATAGTTTGCTTATTAAAGTGATATCTGGTGGGAGCGCTGAGAGGAGAGGATCACCTTGCTGGTGGCTAAAAATAATCAGTAAGTACTGCTTGGGGAAATTCTATAACTTAAAAGTTTTGGGAAGAAGTAAATATTGGGGTATATTCTCTAGTGTGTTTGTGTTTTTGCATTAAATATCTAGTCAGAGGGCAGGCAAAAACCAGGAGTTTGTGTGTTTGTCTTTCCCTCTCTCCCACCCCTAGCATATCCTTTAATTTATAGGCAGATGATACTTTCACACTAAAAATAAGAAAACAAAATGAATCAGTCTTATAACTTAAATTCAGAAATTTTGCACGCCTTATAAAGAATTTAAACATTCCCTTGTAGGTCACTACCAGACTTATAGGGGTAGATTTTAAAAATGGTTACATGCATAAATTATGTGCGCAACCCTTTCAAACCCCCCCCCCCCCCGCGTGTGCCGAGCCTACGCAAGCCCCAGGACGCGCGTAAGTCCCGGGGCTTTCCTGGGGGGCGTGTCGGGGGCGTGTCACGGCAGCGCATCATTCGGGGGCGTTCTGGGAGCATGGCCACAGGGGTGGTTCCAGCCTGGGGGCATTTCAGGGGCATGGCCGAGGCCTCCGAAATCACTCCCGGGCCAGGGAATCGCGCGGCAGCAGCCAGCCAGGGCAGGCATAACTTTCGCGATAAAAGTAGGAGGGGTGTAGATAGGTCTGGGGGGGGGGGGTTAGGTAGGGGAAGGGAGGGGAAGGTGGGGGGAGGCCGAAGGAAAGTTCCCTCTGAGGCCGCTCCAATTTCGGAGCGGCCTCGGAGGGAATGGGCAGTGTGCGCAGGGCTCGATGTGTACAAGGTGCACAAATGTGCACCCCCTTGCTCGCGCCGACCCCGGATTTTATAAGATATGCGCAGCTATGCGGCTATGCACGTATCTTATAAAATCCGGCGTACTTTTGTTTGCGCCTGGTGCACAAACAAAAGTACATGCGGGCATAGTTTTATAAAATCTACCCCATAGTGAATACACTAATACATTTAAAGGAACCTAATTGTAGGCATTCCTACTCCCATTGCAACCTAAACTTACCTAGGAACTGAATAAATTTAAAATGAAGACAGCAGCCAGCAGCAAGAGGGGGCTTCCCAGCCTTTTGCATCGAGTGTCACATGTATGATTTTTTACCCACTAGTGAGAAGTTTTATGTGTGTACCCTGTACAAAGAGTTCCTGTTTCTCAGAGAACGAGTCCAATCTCTTGAGGCTAGAGTGGCAGACCTGGAGAAGCTGAGGCAGACAGAGAGGTATGTAAATGAGACCTTCAGGGACACAGTAGCCATGTCCCAACTCCAGTTTGGCAGGTCTGGTGCTGTCTTGGAGAAGGAAGGTCTCCTGATCAAACAGCATCAACTTGGTATAGCAGGAAATGATTCTGTAGCAAGGACTTGCTCTCCAGGTAGTGTATTGTCCTCTAGTACCAAAGATGTGTCTCTCAGGGCTACTGCCCAGGAAGGAAGTGATAGGTTCGCTGTCATAGTTGATGATTTGATTATTAGGAATGTAGACAGCAGGGTAGCTGGTGGGCATGAGGATTGCCTCGTAACATGCCTACCTGGGTGAAGGTGATGGACCTCACATGTCACCTAGATAAGATTTTAGATACTGCTGGGGAGGAGCCAGCTGTTGTGGTACATGTGCGCACAAAATGACATAGGAAAACATGGGAGGGAGGTTCTGGAAGCCAAATTTAGGATCTTAGGTAGAAAGCTGAAATCCAGAACCTCCAGGGTAGCATTCTCTGAAATGCTTCCCGTTCATCGCACAGGTCCCCAGAGGCAGGCAGAGCTCTGAAGTTTCAATGTGTGGATGAGACGATGGTGCAAGGAAGAGGGAATCAGTTTTGTAAGGAATTGAGGAACTTTTGGGGGAAGGGGGATAACCAATGGGATAATGCTCTGCCTGGGTACACATTATATCGCGATGATAGAGAGGAGCAGCTTGGTGGCAGAGTGGTGCTTTATGTCCGGGATGGCAAGAGACTAAATGCTAACTGAATCTTTATGGGTAAAAATCACTTGTGTATTGGGGAAGAGTATAGCATTAGCAGTAAACTACCATCCACCTTGCCAAAATGATGAGACAGACAGTGAAATGCTAAGATAAATTAGTGAAGCTAACCAAATTGGTAGTGCAGTAATAATGGGAGATTTCAATTACCCCAATATTGACTGGGTAAGTGAAACATGAGGACATGCTGGAGAGATAATGTTCCTGGGTGGAATAAATGACAGTTTTATGGTTCCATCTACTGTATAAATTGACATTAAACAGTATTTTTTTCTTTTCTTTCTCTCCTTCCCTCTTTCTCTTTTTTCTCTTCTTCTTTAAAAGATTTCAGGAATTCCTGTGAAATGAATTGAATTTAGCTGCAGATCATGGGTTCTTTAGGAGTGGGAAGGAATATTAGCTAGTCAAAATCTTAAGACTCTTCCCTGCTTCAGAGGCAGTAAAATAAACATTTTAGCTCTGTTCTTCTGCTTTTCAACATGTCCTAGTGCTTATACAAAAAAAAAAAAAAAAGAATGATTCATCTTGTTCCATAGAAACCCAAGGTAGGCATTTGTATGTTCTTGAACTTCAGTCACTCTCTTTGGCCTAATTGAAAGGGCAAAACAAATTATAAGTTACCGGGCTGCAATAACTGAAGCATCATCATCTTTATACGATTACAACAATCACTAACTTTGTGGCACGTGTCCAGATCCAACAGACTCGCTGTCCCTGCCTCCCACAGCGTGGTGCTAGTGGGGCATGCAGTGACATCATCATTAACATTCCATGCATTCCAGGTCACTGTTCTTACATAAAGCTTGTTCCATTAAAAAAGGCAGAAGGCTGGTTATTTTGTGATCTCTCTAAAGTAAATCAACCATTGTTAATAGGTAGATGTTTAAATTTTCAAAATTTTAACAAGTGAGTCAGTAAGGCAGATTACCAAATGGAAAGACATGTACGTGAAGCAAGCATTTATTGTGAGTGATCTTGGAATAGTTGCAGAACATGTGAATTCCCCATGAAGGATTTGAAAAGATCTCCCTCTAAGAAATTTTCATCAAAGCCTATAGAAAAATTAAATAAATGCAACTAGGGATGTGCCCAGAAAAAATTTCAGTTCACTTTGTTATTCAGTTTGTTTGCTGTTTTCTGTCATTTGGTTCATTTCAGACTTCCAAAGTTATTTTATGTTATTATGCTGTTTAATTTGAGTTCATTAAAGTCAATGGGGGCAACAAGGTATCCTAGTTTGCACTCTGACACTGGGCTTTTCTTTAATGAAACTTTCAGGCAGGCATTAGCAGTAGAGGGGACAGCCCTCTACTGCTAATGCCTGCCTGAAAGAAGGGCAAAACAGCACCGACAGAGGTAGGAACACCTAGGGCACCAAATACTTTTGCACCATCTCCGTGAATAAAGAAGTAGATTTCTAAAGACCATAGGTAAGGAACCTGTTTTCCCTCTTACTATGTTGGAACAGGTTTATTCTTTTGACTTGCGGCCCAATTGTAAAACCTGTGCGCATAAAATCCAGGGGTCACGAGCGTGGCAGAGCCTTGCACTCGCCACACACATTTTAGAACGGGCCCAGCCACATGCGTAACCCCCTTTCAAAAGAGGCAGGCCGGGGGACATGGTCTGGGTGGGGAGGGGCAGGGGCCGGCCAGGACAGATGCCATTAGGCCCTGTCCTAGGGAAGCGCGCATTGGCAGCTGGTCGGCATGCAGAAGGTACTTCTGCAGCAGAGGAGCAGTAAGTATTGAAACAAAAACATTCGGGGTAGTATGGTTGAGCTTTGGACTCGGGCTGGAGAGGGGAAAGGGGAGGAAGGTTAGGTAGGGGGGTAGGGAACTGGGAAAAAGGCTGATCTCGTCGCCATGCGTAATTTACAAAATCCCCCCCGCTCGTGGAAGAGCCCACACATACGCGCATGGATGATAAAATCCGGCACATATGTGCACACGGATATCATATTTTATAACATGCGCGTGCCGACGCGTGCATGTTATAAAATAGCCACGTCCATGTGCGCATGATGCGAACCGTGCGCATGGGTCCTAAAATCAACCCTTAAGTGCTTGCTAGAATTGTATCCTTTCAGTTTTTTGGCATTCTTGTTTGCTTTCGTGGGTAAATTAAGCCAAATCTATAATGTTTGATAAGTTAAAGAATTTTGACCACTGGAAAATTGACAGACTTAGGTACTGATACTATTTTGGAGGGATCATCTGGTTTTCCTGGGACTGATTCATTTTATTGTTCTTGTGGTAGGATGGGAGTGAGATAGGGAGCCAGTGGCATCTCTAGACGAAGTAATTGAGGAAGCAAGAGGGTGGGACACTTCAAAGTGACATATATTTATTTATGTATTCATTAAATTGTCTATACAGTCATTCTGTATTCAGTCATAACTGTTTACAGTTATAAAATAGACAAAAAAAAGCAGATACAATCCAACAACTATACAGAATTATAAATAGAATTAAAATAAATTAAAATTCTAAAAGTTAAAAGAAGCATCTAAAAGAAACAATTTTAAAAAAGTCATTTTATAATTCTGTGTCAGCGTAAACCATGAGCCTTAATCCAGTTTCATTAGTCAACTCTTGTATGCGTGCTTGTACAGCCAGGTCTTTAAGTTCTTCTTGAAACTCCAGAAATCTTTTTGTAGAGAATTCCACATTTTACGGCCTGCAATCAAAATAGCTCTCTCACTTCAGTCAAATGTGCAAATTTCAATACATCACACCCACTTCTACAACATTGCCCCCTGCCTATAAACTGGCAAAAGGGACACAGTAAGAAAAAAATCCCAAGGGTCTTCTGTGCAATTTTAAAAATGTTCACCAGTTTCACCATCCTAGTAAAACAAACATGAAAATTATTTGAGAACGTCATTCAACCAATTCTTGGACTAGAGAGGGAAGTCTATACAGGAATGGACAGAATCCCAATATAAATCCTGCACTTCCAGTTCTGTAGCATACTCCACATTCACAGCAATTCCCCCAACAAAAGACCTAGGACACTGACTTAAATTGCACCATTCAAAAAAACAATATATTAAAATTCTGATGTCACATAAGAATTGCCAGGGACCATCAAACCCAATATCCTGTTTCCAGGTCACAAATTACTTGGCAAGTTCCCAAACAATAGATAGATCCCATTATGCTAATGCCAGGGATAAGTAGTGGCTTTCCCCTAAACTATCTATTAATAACAGTTTATGGACTTTGCCTCCAGGAACTTGACCAAAGCTTTTTTAAACCCAGTTATGCTAATTTCCTTTACCATATCCTCCAGCAATGAATTCCAGAGCTTAATTGTGCATTGAGTGAAAAAGGATTTTTTCCAATTTGTTTTAAATGTGTTACTAACTTCATTGAGTGTCCCCCGGTCTTTGAATTTTATTTTTAGTTTGTTTTATTTGTTTTAATTTTTAAAGAACAAAACAAATAATCACACAAATAATAATTTCAAACCAATGCTTGGATGCACACCCCATAACAACAGATATTGACATAAACGCAGTACAGTGAAATCAGAGCTGTCAATGACTGGAAAAAAGGAAAACAGAAAAACCATAGGTTAGCAATATACCTCTGGGCTGAGCCCCCAAATATGAGATATCTCAAAGGCATGATTATTTTTTTCAGCAGCTGCAACTTCATCTTTGTGTATAAGGAATACAGTATTCCACCAGAAAGACACAATGAGAAGAGAATAATCTTTCCAGCATCCCAATTCGCTGTAACATACAATAGATAACACAATAGTGAACAGTTTCCTAACCGTGAGGGCAAAGACCCCTGAAAGAGAATAGCCTTAAGATTACAATAGAAAATAAAAACGTTTTAACCATTGAGTTTTACATATAATCTGCCACATGCCTTACCAAAAAGGTTGTCTTTGTATTTTTTGAAAGAATAAATTACCGATTCACATTTACCCATTCCAATCCACTCATTATTTTATAGACCTCGTTCATACCTCCCCCACAGCTGTCTCTTTTCCAAGCTGAAGATCCCTAACTTCTTTAGCCTTTCCTCATAGGGGAATTTTTCTATCCCATTTATCATTTTGGTCGCCTTTCTCTGTACCTTTTCCAGTTCAACTATGTCTTTTTGGAGATGCGGCGACCAGAATAGCACACAGTATTCAAGGTGTGTTCTCACCATGGAGTGATTCAGAGGCATTGTGACACCTCCATTTCATTTGCCATTCCTTTCCTTTTTTTTTTTTTTTGTCAGAATCATTTTTATTAGTAAGGAAACGAGCAGAGTAACAATTTGTAACACATAGGGCCTCATTTTCTAAAATATCGCAGGCCTGCGATACTTTAGAAAACTGCACTAATGGGAGCGGGGGGTCAAAGCGGGGGGCGGTCCTGCGCTAGCCGGCAGCGATCGCACCGCCGCGGTGTGATTGCTGCCAGTTTCACACCCAATAGCGCCACCATAGAAGGTGTAGTTATTGGGCGCGAAGTAGGACGCGAAAAGGCCCTTAACTTTTCACCGTCCGCAGCATCTTCGCGGAGTCGGCCCCGGTGACGCCCCAACTCCTCCTCTTCCGGGGCCGACTCCAGAAGAGGAGGAGTTGTTAGTGCAAGCCTGCGATAGCCTTGGAAAATAAGGCCCATAGAGACAAACTGAGCAGCAATGATCAATACAGTCAAAAAAAAAAACAGGGTTACATGGCTCCACTGATCAACAGCTCAGGAATTATCCCACTTGTCCCCTTTTTCAACTTTTTGTGTTTCCACACTCCCAACTTCCCATTCACTCTCACTACCATGCAGTCCATACTTCTGTTACACTCTCATTCAGCCACACCCCCTCCCAACCTCCCCTAGGAGACGGCCCCACAAAAGCAACAACTGGTCATTTTCAAACAGTGACAAAATATCAATATAATTTCATGTACTCCTGTTAGTTCTGTTACAACTTGTTATATTTATTACCATGTTATAATGTAAAATATTCTTGTTATATTTATTACCATGTTATAATGTAAAATATTCTTATATCTATTTAATACCATGTTATAATGTAAAATAGGGCTGTTACCACCCTATTCCTTTAGTTATCTGGAAACCGATGTGATATCTCGATCGAATGTCGGTATACAAAAGAAATAAATAAATAAAATAAAATAAATAATACAGTCTGATACAACAGTCCGTTCCCCAGACTGAAATTGCTGGTTCTGTATATGGCAGGTATTCTCTCCACTGCAGAGTAGTAGATAGGAGGTTTGATATCCCGCTGACAAGAGGGTAGATTGAATGTCTTGGGGCAGCAATGTGGAACAGGAGGCCCAGCAGCCATGGTATAACTCATCTAATTTGTGTGGGCTAGCAAGAAAGGTGAGACGTTCCATTTGGATTGATAAGGCAAGCCGGTGGTATCAGGCCCGCAGCGAGGGTTTCGTGTCGGGTGTAATCCAAGTAGCCAAGATGGTGCGGCAGGCTAGCAAAATAGCAGAACGTCCAAATTTGTTCAAGGATAGGCGATATGCAGGGATGGAGCCCCACAAACCGGACAGAAGAAGCTTGCCAGTGCGACCGAGGGACGAGTCAGTGCACTGTGCAATGACTGTGAGCACTCTATTCCAGAACGCCAGAAGACTAGAGCAATTAGAGTCGGTGAGTCAGAGTGCATGGCTTCTGATGACACTGGATGCAGATAGGGGACTCTGTTCTACCCATTTGTAATCGACGGACATCGTCACAAATGATATGGTGAAGGATTTTAAATTGCAGCTCTTGAAGCGATATATCCGGCAAGCTCTGAGGCATCATCTGAAAACAGGAGAGCACATAGTCTTTAGAGATGTCCGCATCCCAAGCCTCTGTCCAATACTGTGCTATGGAAGAAATATGTGGCAGGGATCGATAGTCTTTACTCAGGGTGCCCCATCCTTTAATAGAATTTTGTGTTAAGGCAGTGTCAAAAACTTGCTGGGCAAAAACAGATTCCAGCCGGTAAGTTTCAGCAGTCCAGCGGAGGGAGTTACGGTAATGGCGTGCTTGCAAATACGCGAAAAAGTGTTTTGAGGGCAAATGGTATTCCCGTGCTAAGGATTCAAAATCCCGTACAGTTGGGGAGTCTCTTGCGTAGAGATGGAAAATAAACAGCAGACCTTTTTGAAGCCAGTCGTCAAAAATGGCACTGTACTCACGTCCTGGCAGAAATTGCTGGTTGCCCATAAGTGGCATCAGTAAGGAAAGTGTGCCGGTCATGCCCCCCTGCATTCTTAACCAGCGCCAGGCCTGTCGACATGGTTGGATTAAACTGCGAGGAATGTCCAAGGTACGAAAATTGGTACTAGTTGTTTGTATCAGGAAGAGAGGAGACCACGGTGAGAGCATGCTTAATATCAAACCATCTTCGCAATAAGAGTATTGGTCGAAAAGCCATTCACCAATGAACCTAAGTTGGCAAGCGGAGTTATAGAGCCTAAAATCTGGGAGGCCCAGCCCACCCCTTGCAAGGGAATATGTGAGGGTATTATATCCCAGCCAAGCTTTTTTCCCCGCCGAAAGGAATTTCTGAAAAGAGGATTGCAGCCAGTGTACATCTTTACTTGTCAATAATTCCTAACATTCCTAACATACAGGTGCCTTCCCTAGAGATCTTATTCTTTTAATGTACCTGCCATTCCTTGTTGAAATAGCCTTGAATGAGAGAAAGTGTCCACAAGTTGGGATGTACAGCACAGACAATGCCATTTTGGCAAGGCATGGCAAGAAAAATGAAAGCATAAGCTCTCTGGGAAGGACACTTTCAGCTGAACAGCATGCATTTTGATGCCATGCATCTGCTTTGGCATCCTCTTCAGTTACCGATGCCCACCCCAGAGAGCTAATGCTTTGCTTTTACTTGCCTTTCCTTGCCAAAAAGACCTTAGATGCAAGAAATTGCCCTCTGGAGTGGGCACTTAGAGCTAACTGAACAAAATGTAAGCTTCTTGGGATGGGCATCTCCAATTAGACAGTGTGCCAAAATTTGGGATGCTCAGCACCAGTGTACTATTCGGCTGTAGATGCCCACCTCAAGAGCTTACACTAAAAATTAAACTCCTTGGTCCAAGGTGAAATAAATTCACATTTCTGGCGGCCAAAGTTATTCTGCTATTGTGCCCAGTCTGGTAGACACAGCTAGATACTACCATATGGGCACAGCAAGAGTATAACATGGCCACCAGAAATGTGAGTTAAGCTTTACTGCTGTTCTGACCCAGGAGTTAGATTTCTAGTGTTAAGAAATGTGCTTTAAGCTGTCTGTCCTTTAACTCACCTCTCTGCATTGCTGGAGGCAGCTACTGCCTTCTTTTATGTGGGATTTGCGTGCACCTGCATTAATCGTAGTGCTGGTTTTCTCTCCTGATTTTGCGTGCATTTTTTAGGAGTTAAAATCCCTGTTAAATACCAGAGTTAAATTACCGCGGAGAAATGCATGCGCTAATGTTACAGAAGCCTCATAACTAAATCTTACACCTCATTTTTTCCTCCTCTCATCCTCGTCTGTAGTCCCCTCTTTGTCACCTTTTACCTATCTAAGGCCTGAATTTATCAAAATGCACTAAATATCGCATGCGATAGGAAAAGGGATGTGTTTTATGGTAATAGGCTATTTATCACTAAGTGCACTATCTTGATGGACTCTCTACCTGGATAACATCAAGCTAGGTTGAGAGAACATTGCACAAATCTCATCTTTGGGTGAGATCCCTCATTCCGAAGGTCATCAAATCTTCACAAGAGTGCACTGTTCTGTTCATACGTCGCACTCTGCAGGTCAAAGTGGCCCCTTACCCCTAGTCTAATACCTAAACCTCACATCGAGTAGCTAGGTGGGTCTCCTATAGAGGTATAAATACCTACCTAGTATGAGGGCCTTATAGCTAGGCTTTTTTTTCTCTCTCTCTCTTTCAAAGTGAGATAAAGCCACATCACACGGCTTAACGCAAATGAAAAAGATGTAGTTAAAATCCACGTTAAAGCTGTTCAATATGGCTTTGCAAATTGCAAAGCTGGCCCACTTGGCAAGAAATCCCACCCAAACTCCTCCCCTTTTCCTAATTTGCATTGCACCATGCATTATAGTATTTTCAAATGTGTTAAAGGTGTTTTCACATGCATTAAAGGTGCTTTTCGCATGTGAAAACGCCATATAGCACTTTGATAAATGACCCCTAACAGCTTTTCATCTCCTACTTTACTCTGTTTCTCCTTCCCCAGCCTCCTATTCTCCATCTGTCTTTCACTCACTCTCTAGTCCTCAATTTCCATTCTCTTTAATTCCTCCTCCACCCTCCAGCGCTCATCTACATTCCTCTGAGTTTCATTTCCTTACCAGCCCTATCTCATTTACTGTCACTCATCTTCTCCTGGCATCCAGCCCCTTTCTTCTTTCTCTTACTTCTTCCCAGTTTCACATTCCTCCTTTCACCTCCTCCCCAGTCCTGTGCCCACACTCTTTCACTGCTTTCAAAGACTTGCCACTTTATGCTGAATCTCAACCCCTTCTCAGACTCTTCTGCACTTTCACACCTTCTCTACATCTTTCCCTTCCACCAGACACTCTCCCCCTTCTCACCCATTGCCTCCTTCCCTGCCTCCCTCTACAAGCTCTCTTCTCTTTCTCATTCCCTATCTCTCTCATCAAAGGCATTACTCCCTTTTTACTTCCTCTCTCCTGAACCTCTTCTGCCTTCTCATCCCTCCCTCTGTTCTTCTTCTATTCTTACCCCTTCTAGAGGATCTTTTCCTCTCTCACCTTCTCTCTCCCCCTAGAGGCTCTTTTCTTCTTCTCATCCCCTCTCTATGCTTTTCCTTACTTCCTCACTTCCCCTCCCTCAGCTCTTCTCCTTTCTCATCCCTTCCCTATGCTCTTCCCCCATCTTCTCAACCTGTACCTTCTCCCTCTCCCAAGGCTCTACCCCCTTCTGAATCCTCCATCCTTCCTTCTCGTACTTTCAGAGCTGGGGATGACCAGGGTGCAGCTATTTGCCCTCTGGATACACTCCCTTCCTCACCAAACACACACACAAACACACATGCAAGCTATCAACAGGAGCATGTTTAAACAAACATCATCTCCTGCAATTGTGGGGCCAGACTCATGGTAGAAGCTGCAAGATCTTGCTGCTTCTATCACATGACTGGCCTTAAGGTGACTGGTCTCAAATGCTGCTCCCTCTGCAGGCTCACACAAGAAGGATCAGGCAGAGGTTTGGGTTACCCCAGGCACAATCTAATGTCTGAAACTGAGGTGGCAAAAGGGTGGTAAGCCTCATTTTTGGTGCAGCCCTTGCCACCCCGCTGTGATGCCTATGTAGGGAGTACGAGCCTTGTAAGTGGATCCCCATCAGCTGCTCTTGGTGCATGAATATATAGAAGGGACCACCAGGAGAGGTTCTTCATTAACTTTTCATGCCACAAAAGTGGGAAGGAGGGAGAGGAGGGGGTGCCAGATAAGAAGTGCTCCCCACCAGCTCTTCCATTCATGCAGCAGAAGAGAGAGAGCATCAGTCTGAAGGGTTTACCACCAGCTGTTCTTGCTGCTATGGTGGAAGAGAGGGAGTAATGGCTAGGACGGGATCTCCATCAGCTGAGATGCGAAGGAGGGTGGGAATACTGGCAATGCATATGATAGGAATGCATCTGATGATGTTGCAACTGATTAGCCGCATCCCCATCCCATGGCTGGCAGCCCTCACCTTCCCCAGAGACATGGCCGACTGCTGTGAAGCCTCCCTGTGCCGCATCAAGCTGCTGCACAGGCAAGTGTGCTTAGGTGTGTTCTCATCTCTGCCCCCCCCCCCCTTAAAGGGCCCACGGTGGGAAAATGATCCCGCCGCCTCTGAGTGACGTCAGGAGGCAGGAGCTATTTTAGGCTCATGCTTTCCTCTCCCCAGGGCCTCAGCAACAGGTCCTCCTCATTCCTGCTGTCTGGCTGCTCATCTTGTCTGCCTCCTGGAGTGCTCCCTTGCCTGATCTTGGACTGCTTACTGGAATTTCTGCTCACTGCCTACCCCGACCTTGGACTGTGCCTCAGATTTCATTGCCTGCCCTGATCTTGGACTGCTTACTGGATTTGCTGCCTGCTGCCTGCCTTGACCTTGGACTGTGCCTCGGACTGCTGTTTGCTGTCCTATCCAGGACAGCAAACAGCTGTCCTGGATAATCCAGGAAGCAGTCCTAATCTTGGACTGCTTCCTGGATTTGTTGCTTACCGCCTGCTCCAACCGTGGACTATCTCCTGCCTGTCTCTGCGGGACCTGGTCTTGAAGATCCCGAAAGGCCTTCCGCTGCGACCAGCACCACCAGCTGATGGTGAGGACCTACATTGGCCTTCCTGAGGGTGATAACAACCACAACTCGACACAAGGGTCCACAAACGCAACAGATTGCTGAGGCCATTGATCGCAATCAGAAGCACTTCTCCTCATTCAAGACACAGTAGAACATAGAATGAGACCACATCGTATTCCATCTGAATTTTTGATTGAATTAACAGAAATTATTCTTAATAATAATTTCTTTTCTTTTGAACAACAATTTTATCTTCAAACGCACGGCGTAGCAATGGGTTCGCCCATTGCCCCGGATGTTGCCAAACTCTACGTAACTAAATTTGAGGAAGATTATGTTTACCGGTCCCCACATTTTCCATTTGTTCAACTATGGTCATGATATATAGACGATATATTTTTTATTTGGACTAATACAGAAGCACAATTATTACAGTTCCATCAATGGCTCAATCAGGTCAATTCACACCTCAAGTTCAGCATTGCCTACAATCAACATTCCATTTCATTTCTAGATATACAAATTATGAAGACTTCTCAGGGTATAAGCACCACATTGTTCAGGAAGCCTACCGATCGTAATAATTATCTTCGGTTTCAGAGTCATCACCCTAGAAAATTCAAAGAAGGTTTACCCGTGGATCAATTTTTTAGACTCCGGAGACTGTGCTCAGACATCAAAGATTTTCATACACAAGCAGAGTATCTCCATAATAGATTTTTAGATAGAGGTTATCCTACCCATGTGATACGCAGAGCTTATAAAAGAGCCACATTTTCTGACAGAAGTCAACTACTAATATACAAACATCGTGATGAAATCCCTAACCTGATTTGTGTTTTACCATACACAGAGCTCACTTCACAAATTAAGCAAGCCATTTTGAACAATTGGCACGTACTTAGCCCTCATCTACCTTTTAGTGAACCCCCTATGTTCGCCTATACGCGTGGTCACAACATCAAACAAAAAGTAGTCAGGGCTGCTCCCTGTTTTCAATTAGGCTCAAGACAAGGACAATTAACCACTTGTGGGAAATGCTCTTGCTGTAGTCTTGCTATGACTGGTTTTCAGTGGACTGACCCACAAACAGGCTTTCAAATCAATCATAAACACACAGTAAATTGCAACACTGATTTTGTAATTTATGCATTACAGTGTCCTTGTAACAAAATTTATATAGGACGTACACGTCGCAGAATTCGGATTAGACTCACAGAACATCGCAGCAGAATTAATAATAAGGACATAAAGGCTCCCTTAGTCCAACACAGCATGACACACACACATACATTTGAAGATTATTAATGGACTATTTTGGAACACATTCCCCTGCACTGGAGAGGAGGAGATAGAACATCACGGTTAAATTATCAAGAGAATCGTTGGATTTTCCAGTTACGCTCCACAGAACCTTTGGGGCTAAATGAGAAGGTGGAATGGTTTTCCCTTATCTAATCATCCAGTTAATATAGTGTTCCTCTGCTGCGGTGTGTCCATTCTCTCTCTGACATTATGTAATTTTGTTTTGTTTTTTAAAAATGGCCGACTTATGACATCATTGCCCTTATTTGGATCACATTTAGACAAGGATTCCCTTCTTTTATAGCGGGGTGTCCATTCTTTGACTGCAGCCTCGTTTTTCAAAATGGCTGACTTTTTCAAAATGGCCGACTTATGACATCTTGCCCTTATTTGGATCACATTCAGACAAGGATTCCCTCCTCCTACAGCAGCGTGTCTTTTCTCTTGACTGCAACCCCGTTTTTCAAAATGGCCGACTTATGACATCATTGCCCTTATTTGGATCACATTCAGACAAGGATTCCTTTAATATGTCACCTCCATTTTTGAGTCGTATACGTCATTTCCTGCTACCAACAAACTTGGTCGGCGGGTCCCCTTTAAAGCCGGCAGTTTTTCCCGCGTTTACTTGTCATTCAGCGGCACAAATCACAGTAAGGCTGTACAGTTGCAGTACACGTAAGTTTTTTACATTTTTGCACCGGAGTGGTATTTTTCTATACTTTCAAGAGACTTTGATACTTTTTAGTTGTTAATTCAAAGAAGTTTAACGCGATGTCCGATTATAGATCTCAGCGCAGAGGTATACTACTTCTAAAAAGACACTCTTTCACGCTGTCTGCACATTTCCAGCCTTCTAATATTTGTTTTGTCGGCATAATAAGGAGGATATAACCAATTTGTGTTACTTATTGCAGCATTCACAGCAAATGTTTTTCAGCGTTTTGAATGACCTCAGCCTCTGCTATACAGTAAGTCTCCCGATTCCAGCTCTCAGCCTATTGTTGGTTCATTAGCCTTTGGCAATGTTCAGAACTCTTGTTTTGCTTTGTCTTTCCACACAGAATTTTCCTACCAGCACACTGCCTCCCTGAAGTTCCCTGAGGAAGGAGTTGGAAACTCCGAAACACTGTAGTGTTGGAGCAAGTACTTCAGGAATTGAAAAATATTCATTTGCTGTCTGGTGGAACAAGCTAAGCGCAAACATTAGTAGTTTTTACACAGTGTTTGCCCTGTCCATTTTCAGCAACCTATGATTATACAAGCCCAGTGCTTTAAGGGCTTGATTCAAATAAACCATTAGCAATTGTGGCCATTTATGACGGTTGCTAGAAAACATCATAGATTGAGTTCTATTAATAGCTGAATATTGTACATTTTGAGGCCATTGATCCAGCAGATCTCTTGGGCCTGCAGGCCATTCCGTGTTTGGCTGAGAAGATTCAACAATAACAACAACAACAACAGTGTTTAGAACTCCTTGCCAATTCCCTAGAGCATCTAAGTTCTCAGTTGGATGCAGTGGCTGCCCCTATGATTAACCCTTCCAGAGACAGTGGTTCCTGCACCTATGATTCATCTGCCAGTACCACCACGGTACACAAGGGATCTGGAACATTGCAGGGGTTTCCTGAAATAGTGCTTTATGCACTTTGCCCTTCAACCTGGGCAATTTCCCACGGACTCAGTTAAGACTACATTTATCTTTTCTTTCCTGGAAGTGAAAGCCTTGGTCTTGGCCTCCCCTCTCTGGGAGCGAGGGGATCCTTTACTTCAAAATTTACAAGAATTCGTCAAAGCCTTCAAGCAAGTTTTTGATGAACCTGGCAGACTTGCCACGGCTGGCATGAATCTCCTGCATCTTCGCCAAGGGACACATCCACTCATGGATTACGCTATTGAGGTTCGGACTCTTGCCACCGAACTGGGATGGGAGAGGACAGTCTTTGGTGCATCTTCCTGGAGGGGTTGTCCCCGAATTAAGGATGAACTAGCAACCAGATACCTTAGAGGATTTAATTCACCTAATGAGTCGGATTGATCGCAGACTACAACAGTGATCTCGGGAACTAAAACCACGTTGACCAGTGGTATTGGCCCCTGCCTTCTCTCACCCACAGGTTGGTCCTACATCTGCTGCTCCTAACCTTTCACACACCAAGAAGCCTATGCAGCTTGGAAGGACTCACCTCTCTGCAGAAGAAAAGCTTCGATGTTGAACCTTGGGGCCGTGTTTTTACTGTGGCAAAACAGGGCATTGCCTGTCACAGTGCCCGCAGAAGCCGGGAAATGAGTGAACCTAGGAGATAGCAGGGAGTTGCTCCTGGGGCTGACCACACCAGTTCCCCAACTTACACTACCTGTTACCCTCTGCATGGACAAGAATGAGTTTCCAGTGACAACCTTTGTTGATTCCAGAGCAGGAGGAAATTTCATCTTGGAAGTACTCATCAAACACTTAGAACTTCCAGTAGTTCCCTGGGAGACACCATTGGTCATTTCTTCTAGACATGGAGACCCCCTTCCTGGCATTATCACCACCACTACCACGGCTGCTATCTGTCTTCGCACCAGAATTCTCCATATGGAAAGTATAACTTTCTTGGTGATCGAAAAGGCTGTTCACCCTATCATCTTAGGACTCCCCTGGTTGCAATGTCATTTTCCTTAATTTGACTGGGAATTACTACAGTTATCCAAGTGGAGATCCCAGTGCCATGATTCTTGCCTCGTTCAGGACCAGCATCTACCTGAGTTATTAGTGGCCATCATCTTCCAGGACTACCTCCTCAGTATGCAGATTTTTCAGATGTATTCTCTAAGACCAAGGCCGAAAAATACCTCCCCATCGACCTCGTGACTGCGCCATCAACCTTCAACCAGGTACCACTCCTCCACATGGGAGGAGCTATAGTTTATCTATCCCAGAGACTGTGGCCATGACCCAATAAGAAAGAGAATCTGGAGTGAGGTTTCATCAGACCTTCAAACTCTCCAGCAGGAGTAGGATTCTTTGTTTCGAAAAAGGATGGATCATCTGGCCTTGCATCGATTACCAGGGCCTGAATGTGATAACTAAAAAGGATCGCTATCCTCTACCGCTCATTATAGAACTCTTCGATTGATTACAAGGAGCTCGAGTGTTCACTAAGATGGATCTCTGGGGGGCCTACAATCTAATCCACATAAAATCTGGAGATGAGTGGAAAATGGCCTTTTACATGTGGGATGGCCATTTTGAGTATCTAGTAATGCCCTTCAGTCTTTGTAATGCCCCTGCGGTATTCCAGAATCTTATGAATGATGTGCTTCAAGATCTCCTATACCATTGTGTGGTCATCTACCTCAACGATATCCTAGTCTTCTCTTGAGATCTCCACTCCCATCGCTTCCATGTCTGCCTTGCTCTTCAATGCCTGCGAGAGAATAAATTATATGCTAAATTGGAGAAATGCAAATTTGATGCTGAGAGTTTGCCAATCCTTAGATATATTTTCTCCAGTCATGGTTTTTAACATGGACCCCAAAAAGGTCCTCAGTATTCAAGAATGGCCTCAACCCACTGGACTTCGCACCCTACAGAGATTCTTAGGGTTTGCGAATTACTACCGACATTTTATACCACATTACTCCAGGATTGCAGCCTCATGGCTCTTACCAGGAAGGGAGCCAACACAAGGTTTTGGCTACCAGAAGTGGTTAAGACATTTCTTGACCTGAAGGACGCCTTTCTTTGGAAACCTTGTCTACATTATCCTGATCCATCTTGCCCCTTTATCCTCAAAGTTTTTGCCTCTGATTCTGGTGTTGGAGTCATCCTGAGTCAATACTCTGATACAGGGACCCTTCACCCTTGCTCCTTCTATTCCCGCAAATCCACTCCTGCCGAGCGCAACTATAGTATTGGAGACAAGGAACTCATGGCCATAAAATTGGCATTGGAAGAATGGCGGCAGTGGTTAGAGGGAGCTCAACACCAGTTCACTATATACACGGACCATAAAACTTTGGAACATCTTCAACGAGTGCAAAATTTAAATGCCCAGCAAGCTCAGTGGTCCTTGTTTTTTACACGCTTCAATTTTGAGATCCGATACCGACCAGCCTCTAAGAATCATCAAGCTGATGCACTATCTTGATCCTTTGAAGAAGAGGATGCTCCTGAGTATCCATAACCCATCATCAATCCAGCCCAGATTCTTTTGGCATCTTCCCTGACTGTTCCTCCATGGAAGACGGTTGTCCCACGTTGCTTTCACCTTAAGGTACTTAAATGGACTCATGATTCCTGGATTGCCAGACATCCGGGGCAGACTCAAACCTTCACCTTGCTTCAATGGTACTATTGGTGTCCCTGTATGCAGCAAGATGTGAAAGCATATGTGGAATCGTGTCCTATCTGTGCCTAACAGAAGACCCTGGTGGGCCAACCTTGGGGGCTATAACCGTTACCAGCTCCAAAGAAACCTTGGACACACGTATTCACCTACTTTGTGGTAGACCTTCCATATTCTGACAGCAACACTGTTATCTGGGTTGTTGACTGCTTTTCTAAGATGGCACACTTCATTTCCCCTGCCTGGATTTCTCTCTGTACCATAGTTGGCCCGTCTGTTTGTTACCCACATCATTCGTTTGCATGGTTTATCTAGACACATCATCTCGGATCGAGGGACACAGTTCACTGCCATATATTGGCACTCCTTATGTCAAAAGTTTAAGATCACTCTAGACTTTACTACGGCCTATCATCCTCAGGCTAGTGGGCAGGTGGAGAGGATTAATCGTACATTAAAAACTTTCCTCAGGGCCTACACTAACGAACGTCAAAATAACTGGGCTACCATTCTACCATGGGCTGAATTCTTACATAATTCTCACATCAGCACTGCCACAGGGGCTTCACCTTTCCAGATCGTGAATGGGAGACAGCCCTTACTGCCGCTTCCTATACCTTTAACTGTGCCTCACCTGCAGCCCAACTAACAGCTCAAGAGCTCCAGGATCTATGGATCAAGACCAAAGGTATGCTTCAAAAGGCTGCACAAAGAGCAAAGAAAACTACAGATCAACATTATTGACCAGCTCCTCAGTTTAAACCTGGGGATAAGGTATGGTTGAGTTTTTTTATTTATTTATTTATTTATTTATTTATTTAACTTTTTTATATACTGACATTCATTAGAAACATCACATCGGTTTCCATAAAACAATAATGCAGCCAACAGGGCTTTACAGTGTAACTGATGTTAAAATTGGGGAAGAGGGGGAAGGGAGTGGAGGGGGAATGGGAAAATTAGGGTATAGATAGTATTACAGATTGAAATTTATGTACTCGATTCCATCTACCTTCTATGTGATTAGCACCGTGATATATTGGCCCATTCCTGATTATCCAACAAATAGGACCAGTGACATACCAGCTACATTTATGTGACTCCATGAGTATTCATAATGTCTTCCACATATTCCTCCTCAAACCACTAGTTCTCACGTGACCCTCTTGGAAGATACCCAAACCTCCAGACATCTTGGTCAAAGACAAAATCTACCAAGTGAAGTAAGTGCTTGATGTAAGTCGGAGGAATGGAAAATGGGAATGTCTACTTTCTTGGGAAGGTTTTGGCCCAGAGGAGAACACGTGGGAGCCCACCTCGAATATTCTTGATAAAAATCTTTTGAAGACATTTCATACCTCTTATCCCAAGAAACTGAAACCCCATGGGAGGGGGCTTAAGGGGAGAGGTACTGTTGTGTCCAGCCAGCCGCATCCCCGTCCCGCAGCTTGATGCTCTCACCTTCCCCCGAGATGCGGCCAACCGCCGCGAAGCCTTCCACGCCATGCCAAGCCACTGTACAAACAAGCATGCTTAGGTGCATGCGTCTCTGCACCCCTTAAAAATAGTCCCGACACCTCCAAGTGACGTCAAGAGGCAGGCACTATTTTAGGCTCATGCTTTCCTCTCCCCGATGCCTCAGCAACAGGTCCTCCTCATTCCTGCTGTCTGGCCTGCTCATCTTGCCTGCCTCTTGGAGTGCTCCCTTGCCTGATCTTAGACTGCTTACTGGACTTGCTGCCTGCTGTCTGCCCCAACCTTGGACTGTGCTTCGGATTGCTGTTTGCTGCCTGCCTTGATCTTGGACGGCTTCCTGGACTTGCTGCCTGCCCCAACCTTGGACTGTGCTTCGGTTGTTGTTCGCTGCCTGCCCTGATCTTGGACTCCTTTTTGGATTTGCTGCCTACCACCTGCTCCGACCATTGATCGCCTCTTGCCTGGCTCTGTGGGATCTGGTCTTGAAGATCCTGAAAGGCCTCCTTTGTGACCAGCGCCACCAGCCGACGGTGAACCCCTACAGGGGCCTTCCTTGTGGGTAGTAATAACCTCACTTCGGCACAAGGGTCCACGAATGCAACAGATGTTTGATCAGGGCTGGTTCTAGGCACAGGCACAGATGACTAGATTTAGGACAGCTATCCCTTTTCCTAAATTAGCCAGTTAGGTTTGAAAATCAATGTTAGCCATCTAACTTCCCTCTACTCCCAGGCCACCCATATTTTGAACATGTTTTTGCACCCACACAAAGTTGTGTAGAGTTTTTGTGACCTGGGTATAAAAAGACTTGTTTTCAAGCCAGCATTTTACAATAGAGACCTGTTTTAATGAAAGAGACCCCTAAGTTGAGCAAATAATTCAGAAATATCATGAAAAAGGAACCAGATGAGGAATTTTCCTCGAGGAAAAAAAAAATTGTCAAAACAACAGATGCCATGGATATGAAGTCCATTCATATGTGGCATGCTAAGTGCCGTGCTGGACTTGGGGAAAAAACTGAATATTCAAAAAAAGGACATCACCAATTAAAGGATTTATATGTTGCTACAATAAAAAGTATCACTGTCTTAAAATTATGTAGTTCTCACAAAGATGAAATCATTGCAGGCCCTTCTCAAACACCAGACCAGCTACTTTCTATAAAAAAAATAAAATAAAACTAAAAAAAAAAAGATCTCTGAAAGTACAACTTTAAATAAATGATACTTTATTCCATCTCACCCCCCTGAACCTCACCTCACAATCATAACATTTTTAGTTTGGAAACAACAGGACTGCATGAACATTTAAAATATGCAACAGTTGAAAGAATTCTATAAACTGGCATGTCACCTTCACAAATGTAAAGTGTTATTTTCGCTGCATTTCCTTTTCTTCTGCAGACAATAGTGCAGCTCCTTAAATAACTGTCCCTCCTAATTAACACGCTGTGCCTCCCGCAGTCAGTGTGGTACTTCTCTCTCTCTCCTGCCTGCGCTTGCAGCTACTTTGTCTCTCATTCTGTCTTGATTCCTCTAATTACTGTTTCGGCCTTCTACACATTGTCATTTTCCCTTCACCACAGGAAGAAACCTAAAAAAGACAGGGCAGCAAAAAAAAAACATTCACTTCG
The DNA here is from genome assembly GCF_901001135.1 of Rhinatrema bivittatum. NCBI lineage: Eukaryota > Metazoa > Chordata > Amphibia > Gymnophiona > Rhinatrematidae > Rhinatrema > Rhinatrema bivittatum. Next base: position 149,158,554 of record NC_042617.1, on the reverse strand, counting down.
CATCTTTTGTTCACTAACGTGTGACATGAACCACTGTCTTCTCATCCTCATACCTGCATGAAGAAAAAAGAAAAACATTTTAAAGAGATAGCTGTGTACAGAATGCCATTCCTTCTAAAATGAATACATCTGTTTATTTTCAAAGACAGCAAGGACAAATGTTTGCAAACCTCCCCCATCTGAAACCAAAACACTCAACTTATACATTAGGGTTTCTGGTCTGCTGTAATTCTGCAACCGTGTTAAGGGATCCAAAATCTGTCCCTTGTAATGAAACTGGCTCTTCCCTGGGGAACTGAGATAGCCCAGGGGCAGGGCTGGGTCAGAGGGTGCTGCTTTTCCAGGCAGAAGGAACAGAAGGATCATGGTGCCTTGACCTACGTCCTCCTCCTCCTCCTCTAAATCCTGGGACCTGACTCAGGTTTTGAACTGTGTGGCAGTACGGTGTCTCTCCTGGTTCAAAGCCAAGCAGTACGGTGTCTCTCCTGGTTCAAAGCAAGGAGAAGTAGAAGGATGTGCCCAGAGGCACCACTGCTTTTTTGCCTACTACCTCTACTGCCAGGAAATTAGCACAGGGAGGCGAGGAGGCTGGAGAGGAGGTGATGATGCGAGAGTTGATCAACTGGGAAGGAGGGGGATGGGTGTGAGATGGGATTAGGGGAGTGAAAATGGGATAGGGTGATGGAAGGACTAGAGAGGACAGAGAACTAGAGATGAAAGGTGAGATGAGAAAGAGGACTGAAGGATTAGAAGGGGGAAAGAGGTGGGAATGCAAACAAATACAAGAGGGGAATGTGATGGGGATCAGGACATACTCCTCCATCCAGACACCAGAACCTCCCTCTCTCTTCCCATTCCTACTCTCAGATTGCAGAACATTCCAGTCTCCTCCTAAATCCCAGAACCTTCCTCCCCTCCCCCCAGAACTTCCCCCTTCTTTCTAGATCATAGAATTTCTTACTGCCACTCCCCAGTCCCTATTCTCATCCAACTCAATTTTCTCTTCTTCTCTTCCCTGTCTCCCAAATTCTCTCCTGCCTATCCATGCAATCTCCTCATTCTTTTCCTCTTTCCTCTCCTATCCCCAAGATCTCATCTCCTCCCCATGTTTCTGAGATCTCCTTTTCCTCTCCCTCTCCACTCTCTTTCCCCAAAGATCTCCCTGAGATCCTCTCCCTCCCCTGCACAGATATCGGAAATTCCATCCACCCATAAATCCCCAAAAAGAACAAAATAAATTATATAGATACTGATGTAGAATTTAAACTACTATGTTTTAATATGTATACCAATGTGTTACACAATTGTTACTGAATTTCTGGAACCTTGGAGAGTCTAAGATGACAGACTCAGGATGAGGAAATACAGTCCATGTTTGGCAGCTCAAAATAGATTGGACAATCTACTTACCTGATGGTGAAATGCAAGGGGAAAATCCTGGTTGTTAGGTGTCCCGGCCATATGAGGCTGCGACCGGGCCCCCTCACCTTGGCGGGTAGGAGGCCCACTCCTGCTCCGTCCTTTGCCACTCCCCGCCATCAGCACCAGCCTCCAATGCTGCAGTCTGCCCTTACAGCGTTCCCGATGCCACTGACTCCGACACTCTCCGCGGGGCTTCTAGGTGTGTACATGCACCATTCCCCAGGATTTAAAGGGACAGCAGCAGGAAAGTTCCCCACAGCCCTGGAAGATGACGTCAGGCAACACAGGTATAAATAGCCTGCCTTGCCACTTTCTCCTCGCCTCAGCAATGGGTCCTGATCATCTTGAGTGCAAGTTGTCTGCATTCCTAATTCCTGCCTTGTCTCCTGTGTTCCTGATTCCTGATCCTGCTCCAGTTCCAGACTCCTGATGCTGCTCGAGAACTACCAGAGAATCTGGAGGCCCTCATGATCTCTCCAGCTGGATTGCCTGGCATCTGCAGCAGCACCTCTGTGAGGTCAGACCTCCCCGCAGGTCGGTGACACTGGCTTCCTCCTTCTCCCAGCCCATGGCGCCATCTTCTCCTGTCAAACCCAGGCTGCTTCAGGTTGAGGAGCCTATGCAGTTTGGCCGGAGTAGGCTCACCCCAGAAGAGAAGCAGCAATGGTGTACATTGAGGTTATGCCTCTATTGCACCGATAAGGGCCATATGTTGGCACAGTGTCCCAAGAGGCCGGGAAATGCCAGAGCCTAAGCGTCAGTGGGGAGATGACCCTGGATTATACTAATTCTGCTCCCCAATGCACTATTCCCGTGACTATCCATCATCCCCATGGTGCTTTCTCCCACCTTGGCCCTGATCGACTCCAGCACCAGGGGAATCTTCATTCTATCCGATCTGGTCAGGCAACTAGGCTTATCCACCTTGCCTAGAGAGCCACCATTGACAATCTTCTCCATCCATGGGATCCCCTGCCCAGATGGATTACCCAGGTGACCACTCTGGTGAAGTTGCACACAGGAATCCATCATAAAGAAGAGTTTTTTCTTTGAGAAGGCGATATACATGGTAGTACTAGGCCTGCCATAGCTCCAGGAGCACTCTCTTCACATTGATTGGGAGACCTTGCAGATAGCATCCTGGGGACCTCATTGCCATACCACTTGCCTGTCTGATGTACCATAGCCCGGTCTTACCGTGGCAACCAATCTGCTAGTCCTGCTAAGTTCGCGGATGTCTTCTCCAAGGAAAAGGCAGAAGCACTTCCCGAGCATTGCCTGTTTGACTGTGCAATTGACCTCCTGGCACCATGCCTCCTTGAGGGCGTGTGCATTTATTTATTTATTTATTAGTTTTTATATACCATGTTCAATTTATAATATCACATCGGTTTACATTGTAACTGTGTTCAAGAAGGAGGGACTTCTTGTTTTACATTGCAACTTCTTCTAGTTTTACATTATAACATTCAGTAGATTTTATTTAACATTGTAACTAGTTACTATTAACATTGTAATGAACTCTTATATAACAGTGTACTTAATTCTTATTTAACATTGTATTTAACATTGTATACCATTTGTCACTACCCGAAACCAAGGCCATGTCTGAATATATCCAGGAAAACTTGGAAAGAGGGTTTATCTAGTCCTCCACTTTTCCAGCTGGGGCTGGCTTCTTTTTTGTTGCAAAGAAGGATGGGTCGCTGCAGCCCTGTATAGATTACCACGGATTGAATCCCATCACCAGAAAGGACTGGTATCTATTACCATTAATCCTGGAATTGTTGGACCTACTACAAGAGGCCAAGCTGTTTACAAAATTAGACCTTTGAGGGGCCTATAACCTCTTGCACATAAGTCCAGGAGATGAGTGGAAGACCACCTTTAATACCAGGGATGACCACTATGAGTATGTAGTAATGCCTTTTAACCTTTGCAATGCCCAGTGATCTTCCAGCACTTAATGAACAAGGTATTTCGTGACATGCTTAACTCCAGCGTCATTCTCTATCTTAATGATGTGTTGATCTACTCCAGGTATCTTTCGTCCCATCGCCAGGAGGTCAGGCGAGTGCTTCAGCATCTATGGGACCATAAGTAATTTGCTAAGCTCAAAAAATGCCTATTCGAGCAGGAATCTCTCCCTTTCTTGGGCTACATCGTCTGTACCATGGGATCCCACATGGACCCTGAAAAGGTTGTCAGCATCCAGAACTGGCCACAACCCTCTGGACTCCGGGCCCTACAACATTTTTTAGTGTTCGCCAACTTCTACCAGCATTTTATTCCACAATACTCTCAAATAGTGGTGCCACTTACTATACTCACAAGGAAAGGGGCCAACCCCAAGCAGTGGCCATCCACTGTCTTCGCCGTTGCTTCGTCGCTGTCAGTGTCCCCCCTCCTCCCAGAGCAAGGCGGCTTTTCGCGCCCTGCTCCGAGAGGAGGGGGGACACTGACAAGTCGTTTCGCCGTTGCTTCTGCGCTGTCGCCGCCGTTGCTTCCTGGTATCTGTCATTTCAAATGACATTTGAAATGACAGATACCAGCGTGGCGTGAAGCCTTAGGCCCGCGCACCCAGGATCCTGTATAGGCGCTCTATCCAGTATCCTGGGTTGCGCGGGCCTAAGGCTTTTCGGACGCGGCTTACATTTACATACAATTAGGCTTCAGGATCGAGCGGTAGGTGAGCTGCACTGTGCGGGCGGTAACCGCGGGTGCCGTAGGCACTAACGCAGCTCTTCCTACCGCTCAGTACTGGATAGGCCTGTATGTAATTCAAATTGTTTGCTTGGTTATTCATCTCTCTAACTATCAGGCCTATCCAGTACCGAGCGGTAGGAAGAGCTGCGTTAGTGCCTACGGCACCCGCGGTTACCGCCCGCACAGTGCAGCTCACCTACCGCTCGATCCTGAAGCCTAATTGTATGTAAATGTAAGCCACGTCCGAAAAGCCTTAGGCCCGCGCAACCCAGGATACTGGATAGAGCGCCTATACAGGATCCTGGATGCGCGGGCCTAAGGCTTCACGCCACGCTGGTATCTGTCATTTCAAATGTCATTTGAAATGACAGATACCAGGAAGCAACGGCGGCGACAGCGCAGAAGCAACGGCGAAACGACTTGTCAGTGTCCCCCCTCCTCTCGGAGCAGGGCGCGAAAAGCCGCCTTGCTCTGGGAGGAGGGGGGACACTGACAGCGACGAAGCAACGGCGAAGACAGCGGCGAAACGACTTGTCAGTGTCCGCCCTGCTCCGAGAGGAGGGGGGACACTGACAACGGCGAAGCTTTCCCCCAGCCCGGACACCGGCAAAAAACTTTTCAGCGGCAAAACTTACTGTTTTGTAGCCAGCAGCCCTGAGCAGGAACACGATCTGCCTCCCGTAGCTCCTCCCGAAGACAAAGATGGCCGCCTGCACGGGGAAAGCGTACAATTGGCCGCTCAAGACGTGACATCGTGACGTCACGTCTTGAGCGGCCAATTGCGCGCTTTCCCCATGCAGGCGGCCATCTTGTCGGGAGGAGCTACGGAGCCAGGTCGTGTCACTGATGATGGCTGCAAAAAAGTAAGTTGTGCAGGCGTCCGAAAGCGACTTACTTTTGGGATCTTGACAGATCCCAAAAGTAAGTCGCTTTTGGAAAAAAACCAAAATTGTCAATTTTGAAAAAAAAAATTGCTTTTCTTTTTTTTTTAGCTTCACCGCTCAGTTTCATCGTTCAGTTTCGCCGCTTGTCTCTTCTCCCCCCCCCCCCCCTCCGGGAGGGGGGAGAAGAGACAAGCTTTTGTTTTTTTTTTTAGTTTGGCCGCTGTCATCTCTTCTCCTCCCTCCCGGAGCAGGGCGCGAAAAGCAGCCTTGCTCCGGGAGGAGGGAGAACAGACTGACAGCGGTCAGGTCGGGTCTGGGTTGGGGGTTGGGGGTCCGGGTCGGGTCCGGGATTCGCCGGGTCGGGTCTGGGCTTCGCTGGGTCGGGTTCGGGCTTCGCTGCTCAGTTTCGCCGCTTGTCTCTTCTCCCCCCGGGAGGGGGGAGAAGAGACAAGCGGCGAAACAACTTACTTGCACGTTGCAGCCCCCCTCCGGACATCGGAGGGGGGCTGCAACGTTTTTTTTTCGCTTTTTTTTGGCTTCGGGAGCAGGGGAGAGGACTGGGGCTGCCACGGAGACCGGCACCCATGATCGCGGCCGGGGCAGGTGAGCGGGGGCTGGGGGAAAGCTTGCCACCTACCCTTACCCATGCCTCTACCGTCTAGGTCAGGGTAGGCGGTAAGTTTCCAGGTTAAACGCGCGACAAAACGGCAGGGAAAGGTAGCGTTAGTCGGGGCGCGGGTTACGGGATGCTAGGGGAATAGCTAATTGGCTCGTTTGCATGCAATATCGAGCTAATTCGCTCGTTTGCATGCAATATACATGCCGCGGGCGGAAGGGGTTACCCGGGGAATTTAGGATGCGGTAGGAGTAGGTTAAAGGGGATTCGGGATCGCAGGAAGGGCTAACGCGGCCGGAACGTGAGTTAGAAGCGGCTTAGGAGCAGGGTAAACGTGGCCGCACTTTACAGGATAGGCCTGTATGTTACTTAAAGTTGCTTAAACGTTCATTGTTCCATGTAATTCCTTCAGGCAAGTTTTTTGTTCTTTGTAAACTGGTTTGATTTACATCTAATGTAGGAAGATCGGTATAAAAAAAACCATAAATAAATAAATAAATGTTATAAAATAGCCGCGTCCATGTGCGCGCACCAGGAAGCGCACGCACAAGGGACGCGCATGCATTTTTTTTTTAACTTTACCCATAGGTCTTTGCAAGGACCTTCTCTTCTCTAAGAGCCCCTTTAATCCCTTGGTCATCTAATGATCCAACCAACTCCCTCACAGGTTTCTTTGCTCGAATATATTTTAATAAGTTTTATTTTGAGTTTTTGCCTCTATGGCCAACTTCATTTCAAATTCTCTCTTAGCCTGCCTTATCAATGTTTTACACTTGACAATGCTTATGCTTTTTCCTATTTTCTTCAAAGAGATTCTTCTTCCAATTTTTTAAGGATTTTTTTTTGCTAAAATAGCCTCTTTCATCTCACCTTTTAATCATAGCACTAATTGTTTTGCCTTCCTTCCACCTTTCTTAATGCAGGAATACATATGGACTGAAAGTAGAGTGTGATAAATTGCAGGAAGACATTCTGAGACTGGAAAATTGGGCAACCAAATGGCAGATGAAATTTAATGTGGATAAGTGCAAGGTGATGCATATAGGGAAAAATAACCCATGCTATAGTTACACAATGTTAGGTTCCATATTAGGAGCTACCACCTAAGAAAGAGATCTAGGCGTCATAGTGGATAACATATTGAAATTGTCGGTTCAGTGTGCTGTGGCAGTCAAAAAAGCAAACAGAATGTTGGGAATTATTAGAAAGGGAATGGTGAATAAAATGGAAAATGTCTTAATGCCTCTGTGTCTCTCCATGGTGAGACTGCACCTTGAATACTGTGTACAATTCTGGTCACCGCATCTCAAAAAAGATATAGTTGCGATGGAGAAAGTACAGAGAAGGGCGACCAAAATGATAAAGGGAATGGAACAGCTCCCCTATTACGGAAAGACTAAAGAGGTTAGGACTTTTCAGCTTGGAGAAGAGACGGATGACGGGGGATATGATGGAGGTGTTTTAAATCATGAGAGGTCTAAAACGGGTTAATGTGAATCAGTTATTTACTCTTTCAGATAACAGAAAGACTAGGAGGCACTCCATGAAGTTAGCATGTGGCACATTTAAAACTAATTGGAGAAAGTTGTTTTTCACTCAACGCACAATTAAACTCTGGAATTTGTTGCCAGAGGATGTGGTTAGTGCAGTTAGTGTAGCTGTGTTTAAAAAAGATTGGCTAAGTTATTGGAGGAGAAGTCCATTACCTGTTATTAATTAAGTTGACTTAGAAAATAACCACTGCTATTACTAGTAACAGTAACATGGAATAGACTTAGTTTTTGGGTACTTGCCAGGTTCTTATGGCCTGGATTGGCCACTGTTGGAAACAGGATGCTGGGCTTGATGGACCCATGGTCTGACCCAGCATGGCATATTCTTATGTTCTTCTTATGTTCTACACTTCTAAGATTGTATTTTTAAACAATGTCCACGCCTATACTTCACTTTTAACCTTTAAAGCTGCACCTTTCTGATTTTTCTAGTTTCCTCATTTTATCAAAGTTTCCCTTTTTAAAATTTAGTATTAGAGCTGTAGATTTACATATTGTCCCTCTTCCAGTCATTAGTTCAAATTTGATCATGTTATGATCACTATTGCCAAGTGGCCTCACTACCATTACCTCTCTCCCTAAATCCTGCATTCCACTAAGAATTAAATCTAAAATAGCTCCCTCTCTCATTGGTTCCTGAACCAATGCTCCATGAAGCAGTCGATTATTCATCCAGGAACTTTAAGTCTCTAGCATGTCCTGATGTTACATTTACCCAGTCAATATTGGGGTAATTGAAATCTCCCATTAATACTGCACTTGCAAATTGGTTAGCTTCCCTGATTTCCTTAGTATTTCATCATCTGTCTGATCATTTTGGCCAGGTAGATGGTAGTATATTCCTATCACTATATTCTTACCCAACATACATGGGATTTCTTCTCATATAGATTTTACTGAGCATTTAGTCTCTTGTATGATCTTTACCCTGTTGGATTGTATGCCCTCCTGAATATAAGCTGCCACCCCAGTGGGATCACTGAGAGGAGAGGATCACCTTGCTGGTGGCTGAAAGGAATCAGTAAGTTTTTGCTTGGGACATTGTCTTTTTCAAACGTATTGGGCAATGTTAACTATTTGGGAATATTATTTAGTGTGTTTGTGCTTTTAATAGTCAGTAAGGCAGTGAATAAACAAGTTAGACTGTTTATATTTTTAAATGGTCAGTCAGTAAGGCAGCTAGTAAGCAGTAGTTAGTGTGTTTATTTTTAAAAGTCTGTAAGGCATCTAGTAAGCAGAACTGAGTGTTTGTATTAAAAAAAAAAAAAAAAAAGTAGCCAGAAGCTAGAAATAAGCTAGGAACAGTGTATACTTAAGTAAAAAGGTTAAAAAGTTCAGTTCAGTTACTCACCTTGGAAAGGTGTTGAGGTAGTGTGATTTGGTTTGATTAAGTACCAACATTTGATAATCAAGAGAGCAGTGAGTCACTCTGGCTGACTAACTGAAGTTAGACTGTTTGGATTTCCCAACACTCCTACCCCTCGCCCACCCACCCCTAGCTCATCCTTTAATTTATAGGCAGATGCCACTTTCACAAAAAAAAAAAAACAAGAACAAAAACTTTACTGAGAGTTTGATCAGTCCCTTGTAGGCCACTACCAGACATATAGTGGCCTACAAGAGACTGATCAAATTTAGAGGATGTTAATTAGACACATTCCTACTCCCATAGCAACCTAAAACTTAACTAGGAACTGAACAAAATTGAGATGAAGGCAGCAGCCCAGCAGCAAGAGGGGGACTTCCCAGTCTTTTGCATTGAGTGTCACATGTATGATTTTTTACCTGCCGGTGAGAAGTTGTACATGTGCATGTGATGCAAAGAACTCCTGGCTCTCAGAGAACGAGTCTGATCTCTGGAGGCTAGAGTGGCAGACCTGGAGGAGCTGAGGCAGACAGAGAGGTATATAGATGAGACCTTCAGAGACATAGTAGCCAAGTCCCAACTTCAGACTGGCAGCCCTGGTGCTGCCTTGGAGGAAGAAGGTCTCATGATTGGAGAGCATCAACCGGGTGCAGCAGGAAAGGATCATGTAGCAAGGACCTGCTCTCCAGGTGATGCATTGTCCTTTCGTACTGAGGATATCTCCGCAAGGCCTACAGCCCAGGAGGGAAGGGTTAGGTCGGCCGTCATAGTTGGTGATTCGATTATTAGGAATGTAGATAGCTGGGTGGCTGGTGGGCATGAGGATCGCCTGGTAACATGCGTACGTGCAAAGGTGGTGGACCTCACGCGTCACGTAGATAGGATTTTAGACAGTGCTGGGGAGGAGCCGGCTGTCGTGGTACATGTGGGCTCCAACGATATAGGAAAATGTGGGAGCGAGGTTCTGGAAGCCAAATTTAGGTTCTTAGGTAGAAAACTTAAATCCAGAACCTCCAGGGTAGCATTCTCTGAAATGCTCCCTGTTCCACGCGCAGGTCACCAGAGTCAGGCAGAGCTTCGGAGTCTCAATGCGTGGATGAGATGATGGTGCAAGGAAGAGGGATTCAGTTTTCTTAGGACCTGGGGAACCTTTTGGGGAAGGGGAAGTCTCTTCCGAAGGGATGGGCTCCACCTTAACCAGGGTGGAACCAGACTGCTGGCGCTAACCTTTAAAAAGGAGATAGAGCAGCTTTTAAACTAGAACAAAGGGGAAAGCCGACAATTGCTCAGCAGTGCATGGCTCAGAGAGAGGTATCTTCAAAGGATACTAATGATGCATTAGAATTAGGGCATCCCGACAGTGAGGTTCCAATATTAAGAAAAGTAGTCCAAGTGCCTGTAACTAAAAACTCACCTGAGCTAAAAAATTCTAACATCCCTATCAATTAAAAAGCAGAATGAAAATACAAACAAAAAAACAAACTTTGAAACCACCGATCCTCCCTATCATTGTGATATAATTTGTACCCTGATATAGCATTGTCCCCTTGGTTATCCTCTTTCCACCAAGTCTCTGAGATGCCAATTATGTCTATCTCAACATTCACTGCTATACACTCTAACTCTCCCATCTTCCTTCTTAGACTTCTGGCATTGGCATACAGACATTTCAAAGTGCATTTTATGTTTGTATTAATAACCGGCTTTTCAGTTGATAATTTGGAATTCTTTAGCTCAGATGATTCTTTACTTATAGGCACATGAACTACTTTTGCTTTTATTGGAACCTCTCTGTTGGGATGCCCTAACTCTCCTGTTTCATTAGTATCCTTCAAAGATACATTCCTCCGAACAATGCAATGCTGAGTGACTGTCGGCTTTCCCCCAATTTTTATTGTTCTGCCCCAAACTAATTTAGATTGGGACATCCTTTGTTTTATGGTTCCTGAATAAGTGTATCATGAAGTACCTGGAGGTGTGCTATATTTTTTATGATTGCTTCTAGGTGTCAGTCTTTTTGTCCCTGTTGTTCAGACTTTGGAGGGGTCTGCTGCTGATCCAAAATGATTTCCATATGTTTTAAAGAAGCCATATTTAGACGTCGCTTGAATGGCCTGTTTTTCCTCTCTGTTAAAATGAACTTCCCTGTCATATTGGTGGACATATTTATACAGGATTATTACATATAAATATCTTTCTTGGTTAAATAATCATTTTGATATGATTGATTTTTTTCTAATGACAATGCAATTTTTCTCAAAAGCAGTTATTCTTGCCTGGCTGATTGTGATAAAATTATAAAGAGATTCAAGTTAAAAAAAAGAAAAGAATTTCTGAAGCTTTTGCCAGATAATTTTATAACTGTGTATTGTACTGTAGGGATGTGCAGAAGGAAAAAATTTGTTTCGATTCGGTTTTCATTTCGCCGTTACCCAAATTCATTGTATTAGTTTCATAGGGGAGAAAACCAATTCCTTGATTAGTTTCATTCATTGTCTGTTTTCACAATAAAGTCAATGGGGGAAGTATTTGCAGCCTATTTTTGGCTGCAGAATTGGGGTTTTCTTATCAATTATGATGAAACTTCTGGGGAGCAATCATCAGAATGAGAAAAGAGCTCCAAGGTACTTAGACTGTGGTAAAATGGCACCAAAGTGGCATGAATAGCCTAAGGCACTGTAAAGGGGAAAGGGGTACCAGGAGTGGCAAGAAGAGTACTTTAATAGAGGTACAAAACAGCAGCAAAAGTGTCAAAAACACAGCACAGCTTCAAAAGAGAGCACCGATAACAGTTGCATGAACCCTCGAAGGCAGCACGACAGGCAAAGTGGCAAGACAAGTGGCATCAACATCCTACAGCACAATGAAGGGGGAACATAGCAAGCAGAAAGAGTGTAAAAAAAAAAACAACAAGGTGCCGATAAAGGGACAAAGCAGCAGAAAGACTAGCATCAACACACTGAGGAACCATGATAGTAGCAAGAATACCACAAGGAGTACAGTGAGTCATCTGGTGTATGGCAGCAAGGCAGAGTGGCAGAAAGTTGATAGGGGCAAGACATGCTGACAGAGCTGAGGTAGTCAGGTCCCTGTGGTTTTGATAGGGGCAAGACAGACTGGCCCTGGGGAGAGTTCCCTTTTCTTTGCGCAGGAAAGGGCTCCCTAGAATGGGTTCGCCCCTAGAGTGGGGTGTTTCCGTTGGCATCTAGTGAGCGCTCGCTGGTCTTTTAAAATCTGGTGGACGTAGCAGATATACAAACGAGAATTTTCAAGGCCAAAGCGGAGGAGGTTTCCTTGTGAACAGCAGTTCTGGTTCAACATGGGTCAACGGGTACTAAGAGATAGTACACCCGGGGAGAGTTCCCTTTCCTTTGCGCAGGAAAGGGCTCCCTGAAATGAGTTGGCCCCTAGAGTGGAGCATGAGCATTCAAGCATGGCAAGTTGATGTGGAGGAGGTTTCCTTGTGAACAGCAGTTCTGGTTCAACATGGGTCAACGGGTACTAAGAGATAGGCTGGCTACACCCGGGGAGAGTTCCCTTTCCTTTGCGTAGGAAAGGGCTCCCTAGAATGGGTTGGCCTCTAGAGTGGAGAACGAGCCTTCAAGCGTGGCGAGTCGACGTGGAGGTTTCCATGTGAACACTCCAAACTTGTAACTACAAAAGAGGCCTAGTGGGGATTTGGCTTCAGAGAGCACCACTGTCCCAATATATATGAGTCTGCAAAACTGCCCACTGATGCCCAGTGCACTGCCTTCTTGGCTTAAAATAGCACTGCTGTCCCAATATATGTGAGTCTGCAAAACTGCCATCTGACGCCCAGTGTACTGCCTTCTTGGCTTAAAGGAACACTGCTGTCCCAATATATGTGAGTCTGCAAAACTGGCCACTGATGCCCAGTGCACTGCCTTCTTGGTTTAAAAGAGCACAGGGAGACAGTCTGAGTTCAATAAAAAAAAATTGCAGTTAAAAAATAAAAGCCTGGCAACGCATCGTGGACTTCCCCAGTTTCCTCCCAGTCCGCTCCAATTAAGCGGATCGGGAGGGAACTTCCCTGCCACCTACCCAATCTCATAAAAATGGCGAACCTGAGAGGAGCATCGACTGAGCAGCGTTTGTGCGCTTTTCAACGGATTAAAATAAAGAAATGGATTGAGCGGGGATGTGTAGCGAACAAGTGGCTTCCCCTGATGAAGAAGTAATTCGAAACCTGGCCTTGTTGGGGCACACGCCGCTAAGGATTACACCGAAGCCTGAGGGTTTGAATTTGAGATAAGTGATATTTAAATTTGGCTCCGTTTTTTGAAATGACGGATAGGTGACCTGAATTTCCTTGTTCTAAACTGTTTGGTCTCACCTGTATCAAAAAAGCTTTTTGAACATAAGAAAGTTTTAAAATTTAGATAAATAGAGAAGAAGTTATTCTAAAAAAGTTATTCTAAAAAATAAATAAAGAACTTTAGGGTGGACGGTGGTGCTGATGATTAAATAAGAAACCAAGTAAGGTTCACTGGATAGTGCTCCTGAAGTTTTTATGAAGCATCACTGCACACCTTTCATAAATTTTTTTAAAGTTTTTCAAATGTGCTACTGGGATATACAAGTGAGATTAATTTAGTTAATTGTATGTAATAAAAAAAATTTGGAAATTTAAATTAGTACAAGTTATAAAATAAATAAAAAAACAAAAAAATAGAAAAGATTTTGAGTGTGGGTTAGTTGTTGTGATTGATATTATAATTGCCCCCACTGTGGTGGATTGGTAGTAATTGAATGGCTTAGACCAGGGGTCAGGAACCTTTTTGGCTGAGAGAGCCATGAACGCCACATATTTTAAAATGTAATTCCATGAGAGCCATACAATATGTTTAAAACTAAATACAAGTAAATGTGTGCATTTTATGTAAGATCACACTTTTAAAGTACAATAAGTCTCTGAAAATATTACACCAGGCCTTAAGACACCAATACATCTCCTATTAGGAAAACGGACCAAGTCAGGCTGCTATAGAGTCCTACACAGAAACTACACACCAGCAGAAAACCTCACCTGAATCACGTGCTGACCCTCACCTAACATAGAATAAAGAGACCAAAACGCATAACTAGAAGCATGCAGAAAAAACTGAATTGGAAACTGCAACAAGCCAGAGTCTCTGTATGCTGTGTAACAAAGGAAAAAAGAAACATCACCCATCACCCAACAAATCAAGAAATATAAAATCATCAGCAGTAAAACTGTACTAACAAAAAGAACATATTTCAAAACAGCTGATGAGTGGAATATCCAATAATTAAAAACTCATATAAAAAATTTCCAGATACCAACAAAATATTTCAAAATAGCAGACACAAAGACCCAGTAATGAAAAATAATAAGGATACAAAAACTTTTTTGCTCTGCATACCTGGGAACATTTGATATCCAGGTGTCCTGAGATTGTTCTGAATTAGCAGGAGGAGGGTGGTTTGCTTGGAACTTTCTCCTCTCTCAGTCACATACCAGCGCTCTCTCTCACACTGGCTCTCAATTACACACCTTTACACACATGCTCTCAGTCACTCACATATACACATGCTTTTTCTCTCTCACTTATATAGGCTCTTAATTACACATTTACACACATGCTGTCTATCTTTTCATGCTTACACACACACACAGGCTTTCAATCACATAAATACATGCTGTCTTTTTCTCTCACACACAGACTCTCATTCACATGCTTACAAACATGTCCTCTCTTTCTCTCATTTACACACAGGCTCTCAATCACATACTCACATGCTCCATCACCTAAACCAGCTCTCAATCACACCCAGACACACATGCTCTCTCTCTTACTTATACACACAGGCTCTTAATCATACACACACATGATCTCTCTCACACACAAAGGATCTCAATCATACACACATACTCTTTCACACAAACAGGTTTTCAATCACAAACTTACACATACAGGTTCCCAATCGTAAACTTACATTCATGCTCTCTCTCTCACAGGCAGGCTCTCAATCACAGACATACTCTCTTTCACACATACAGGCTCTCAATCATTCACATACATGCTATCTCACACAAACACACACAGGATCTCAAACACACATGCTTGCTCGCTCATTCACTCTCTCTCTCCCCCACCCCCACCCCGGGAACTCGCAGCAGCAGCAGCCTCCTCCCAACGCTAACTCCTTCATTTTCAGCCCTCGCGGAGGAGGAGTCCCAACGGCCGCGGTTGAAGCTCTTCTTTATTTTCCTCCGAGCCGCGCTGCACAGTCTTCTTTTCGTCGGACCGACGCTGACCACACTAGCGTGGTCTCTTCTTCCCGCGCATGCACCCGATGCTCACCACTTCCTCTTCCGGGCTGCGGGGGGGGGAGGGGCGGGAAGAAGAGAGCACGCCGGGTACCGCCGACACCAGCTGTCCTGCCGCGTTCCGCCCGGGCTGACAGCATTTTAAGCCCGGGCGGAGGAGGACCGGGGAGCAGCTGGGTCAGCGGGGGACTGGAAAGTGTGGTGACACACTGATTTAGTAGATTTGTCTGCGAGCCAGATGCAGCCATCAAAAGAGCCATATCTGGCTCACGAGCCATGGGTTCCCGACCCCTGGCTTAGACCAAGGCAAGCATTCTTTGTTCTCTTGGATCTTAGCACGGAGTTTGATACTGTGGACCATGACATCCTTCTCGGCCAGTTCTTCAATTTAGGAATGACATGTTCAGTTTTATAATGGTCTGCTTTCTACTTAGCTGAAAGAACTCAGTCTATGTCTCTTGCAATTCTGTTTCTTGCCTCTTGCCTATCTCCTGTGGGATCCCTCGGGTATCTCTTTTGTCCCTTGTGCTATTCTGGTTCTGACTGAGCTAATCAGGAAATCTGGAATTAACTTTTAAATATATATTGATGATATACAGCTGTTCACTTTGTCCAATTCATGACACAATTGCAAACATGAATCATTGTTTGATTGCAGAAGTTCTCTGGAACTGTATTAATAGATTAAAACTTAACCCCTTAAATTTGCTTATTTGATTTATATTTTGCTTTTTCAGGCACTTCAACGTGGATAACATTCAGGAACTGTAGGTATTTTTTTGTCCCCAGAGGGCTCACAATCTGAGTATGGGTAGATAAACTACATGCATGGAAGCCTACTGTCTGTTTAATGCTTGCTGGTAATGTATAAATGTATTACTTTTTTCTGAACAAGGGTGCAGCCTTGGGATATTAATCGATCCTGCACTGACTTTATGAGGGTCATTTTCAAAAGCATGCACATGCATAAAATGTAGATTTGCAAGCATAAATGGGCTTTTTGAAAATTACCCTGGGCTTGTATGCATAGAAGCTTGTGCATAGGCAGTTTTGCACATACTTTGACACCTATCTGAAAACAGTGTTCCCAGGGCAAGGAAACCATTTACACGTATACTTTCAATTTGTGAGCGCATGCACATAAATATACACATGTATGTTTACACCTGCTTCCAAGCAAGCATAAATGTGTGCCCACATGCCACGCAGGGGGAAGTGCAAACCAGCTTATTCTCAAAGGGGACTTAACACACTTAAATCTGCTTTGAAAAATAGGGCTGAATCCATGTGGACAAAATACATGCAGACTTCAGCCTCACGCAGGCTATTATGAAATTGGGCTTCCAGTGCGCAGATTGCAACAATAGCAGTGAAAGGTGCTTTTTTTCCACTTGAGAAGGGTACCGAAGTTTGCCCCTTTTCTGGAAAGTCTGTGTTAGCCGATGTAATGATCTATGCCTCCGTTACTTGCAGGCTGGACCACTATAACACTTTAAACACAATCTCATAGCAAGTTGCCTCTTGTTCAAAGAAACGCTGATCTACTTGTGGGAGTTGAATGATGTGATCATATTTCCCCAGTCTTAAATAAGCCACCCTGGCTTCCTATTGAATGTCGGATTAAATCTAAAATCCTGACACTAGTTTTTAAGGTGTTACATGGCCAGGGCCCTGCTAATTTAAAAAAAAATAAAAAAAATTGATTGGTTCCATATGCTCCCACTGGCACCGCTCAGCAAGTGAAGTGCTTCTGGAAACTCCACTTTTATCAATGCTCAGGCTTTCGGAGCCTAGAAAGAGAGTTTTGCAAGCGCAGCCCCAGCCTGATGGAACACTTGACAGAAAATAACCTGTGTTTCCTGCAAATTAATCAAACCTTGGCTTTTAAGTGCAGCTTTTACTGATTAATTTTAATATATTTTTGTTTTGGAGAGGCTGTTCTGATTTACTGTATGGTCACCCATTTTTTATCTCTGTCAGTTTTTTTTTATAGTTAGCTCTTAACTCTGTTATCTGTGATATTTTTATGGCTCTTATTATGCTCGGTTTTTACTGGGGATAAATTTTCAAAACGTTTACAGGAAGTTATGCACATAAGTATTGTTGCACTAGAGGTGGACCCTTGGCCTGGTGCAGGATTGGTACGGCCCTCAGGTTGGACTCAGAAAGCGCCTGCCACCAGGAGGCGGAGCACACAAGGGGACAGAGGCTAGCTGGAGCTTCGCCAATAGCAATCCAGGGTTTCCACAGGTTGAGCCCTTGGGTACCGGACCGCCTGGATTTAGGTGGACCTCAGAGGATCTCCTGGAGAGGTAGCGGAGAGGTGTGCCCACCACTAGCAAAGGTGCGTGGTTGATGAGGAATGGACGCACTAGACCTGAATCTGGACCAGTGGAGACCTCCGGAAGGAGACGGGAGATGAAGGTCTTCCGGGCGAGATAGGCAGCGCCTATGGGTCTAATTAGAGGTAGGTCACCGATAGCGTTTGAGCAGGCTGGTCTGCTTGTCACAGGAGCGAATAGAGTATCCGAGTGTAGCGCAAGGGTCAAAGCCAGGGTATCAGTCCGAGAATGGTCAGCCAAAGCAAGAGTCAGTTCCAAGATCAGTCCATATGTGGTCAGTTCCAGGCAGCGGTCAAACATGGTCAGTAAGCAGGCAGTGGTCGGTTCCAGGCAGCGGTCAACGTAGTCAGGCAGGCAGAGGTTAGTACCAGTCCAAGGAGGTATGACAAGAGGAGGAACGAAGGCAGGAAACAGGAGAGACACTGGAACACGAGGAGGACCACGGGAACACAGGAACGCAGGAGCACTGGAACAAACAGGAACAGGAACACTGGAACGAGTCTGGATCAGGCAGAGGAACAATGAACAGCAAACTAGCTACACCAAATTGTCGACCCAATTGCCAAGGCGAGGTTCTGGGGACGGGATCTCGCCTTTTATGCAGGGACTACGTGATATCTACAGGCGCTGGGGACCGGGTTCCCATGCTGGGCCCTTCAAAAGGGAGCACGGTCATCTAGGGGCAGGGCCAACACCAATGAGGACACCGGACCCCTGCGTGAGGAGCACTGAGAGTCAGAAGGCCCTGATGGGCCTGGGAGCGCCGCGGTCAGCGGGAGCTGGCTGAGGCAGCCAGAGACAAGGAGCCAGAGCTGGTGGAAGGGAGCGCGAGGTGAGCAGACCCGGTCGTGGCAACAATGCAGCCGGGTCGTGCAACAAGTATCATGTATGCCCGTAAGTGACATTTTGCAAAGGCCTGACTTATACTCGTACCAGCAAAGTCGCGCGTAAATCTGAAAGGAAAATAAAAGAGGTGGTTAAGGGGCATTCTGGGACGAGGTTAAGAAGGTACACACAAGTTAGTAATTTCTAAGCGGTATACATGCATTCATTACTGAACGTCTCCATATGTTTTTGCACCAGCTAATTAAGCTCTGAAAGTGAAATTACATTTGTATTTGTCTGCCTTTTCTGGGTGGTACGTTTGGCTTAAGTGGAAGATGGGTCAGGGTGGGGTGCTGGAGGATATGGATGAACTAGTGGAGATGTCTGAGAACTGGCGATTACAAGTGCGCACACATGTACAATAAGTATTTTCATAAGCGGCGTATCCACGTTCTGTATAAAATCCATGTCTCGCGTACAACTCTGGGTAATTGTGCGCAAATGTTACAATTACTATGTACATAAAATATATGCATATACTTTTATAAAATGGGCATAGAAAGCATGCGTTTTCCTGCATTACAAGTATGTGGGCATATTGAAACATGGGACATACTTTTGGGACAGAGATACGCAGTATTTCATAAACTGCGCAGCTCCCACCAACCACAGTTTAAATAAATACTGCAGTAACTTTAGATGGACTGGCTTATGCACATAAGCATTGACCTATCAGACTATTGAAAATCATCCTCCCTATATATCATTTTTACTTTTGCCATCTCTGATATTTTTAGTTCACTTTCTTAGTTTAGTTGTTCGTTTTATTATTTTGTTGTTTTAATGGTTGTCCTTAGTTGTTTTATTTCATCCCTCTGTTTATCATTGTTAATGTTTAATAGCTCTGTTTTTATCCTTGTCTTTTGATGGTGTTCATTTATTATTTGGAATCAGATGTTTATTTTAATATTTTGATCATGTATTATGTATTATGTCCTGAATTTTATTACTTTATATATTATGCTTTGTATTTTAGGGTATGTTGTAACCTGCTTTGAGCTTCTTTCTGGAAAGATGGGGGTTAGAAAAAAAATTGATTTGAATTTATAGAAATCAAGTGATAATGCCACTGTACAGGGCATTGGTGGGGACTGCTCAAGGGACAGATCAGTGATCTGGTCATTAAATCAAATCTTCTGCATAGGGAACGCTGAGGGGTCAGAGGTAATGAGCATGATGCCAAGGCTAATCACCATGCCCCTGAGGAACTAAGGGGGTCATTTTTCAAAGTGATCGCATGCGAAAAGGGACTTTTTGCATGCGATCACTAAAAAGGGGCGGCGTCAAGACCGGAACAGGAGGAGTCGGGGTGACACCGGGCGGGGCGGACGCCACGAAGACATGGCGGACAGGGAAAAGGTAAGAACCCTTTTCGCTGCCTATTTTGCGCCCAATAGCACCACCTTTTATGATGGCGCTATTGGGTGCGAAAGGCCCCCCTCCCCCCCTGTATCGAGCGATTCACGACGAAGCGGTGTCTTAGAAAATCTAGGCCTAAATTGGCTGGGCTGGCCTGGTAGATGTTGTGTACTGCCATGCAATAGTCCCCAGTTCAATCCCCAAGTTAGATCTTCCACTCCCTAGGATAGCTAGGACTAGGGAAGGATGATGCAGAGTATAGGTAGTCTCAGTCTGTGCCATTGCTTGGGGTGACACCTGGTGGCTAGATTCAGAGCCGATGATTACAGGTATGTTAGGGAGTGGAGAGTGTATCAATTAGGGAGGGGCTCTTCAGACAGGAGTGAACAAAGGTTCATGGCACCAGATTTCATCCTCTGGTTCCAAATGAGCTGGAAGTTCAAAGGAGCAGGAAGAAATTGCCAAATAAAAAAATAATAATTCTGACTGCCTTTGCACTAAGGAGAGGTATTTTGCTTTTATACTTGAACTGTTTAATCCTACTTTTGGATACCATGACCCAGCGAACCTTGTTCTAACTTCTAGATCAATACCTCGTCTGGCCCTGAATCTCAGAAACTATACTGAACTGAGCTCCATGTCTAATTTATTATTTGTTTGGATCACACTCTTTTTCTTTTGCAGAGAACTATACTTAGGGGCAGATTTTAAAAGCCCTATGCTCGTAAATCCAGGAGGATTTACGCATGCCGGGTCTATTTTCAAAAGGCCCGGCGGCACGCATAAAGCCCCGGGATGCGTGTAAGTCCCGGGTCTTTACTGAATGGGCGGGCAGGGAGCAGGGCACAGGTCGCAGGCAGCAGTTGGCCTGCGCACACAACCTACATCTACCCGGAGGCAAGCACAACTTATAAAATAAAAGTTGGGAGGGGTTTTAGGTAGGGCTGGGGAGGCAGGTTAGGTAGGGGCAGGGAGGGGATGGTGGGGGGGGGCAGAAGGAGGGAATGGGGAAAGCCAGCAGAACTCCCCAAGGGCTCGGCTGCGCGCAAGGGCTCAGCTGCGTGCGCATGTTATAAAATCGGGCGTACATTTGTGCGCACCGGGTTGCGCGCACAAATGTATGCCCGCGCGTAGGTATTAAAATACGGCCCTTAATGTGTATTACAAAAAATACACAATAAATATCAATAATACATAATCTAATTACATTACAATAATAATACAAAAACTAAAATATCATTATACAATACAATGGTAATCAGGCAGGTTCTCAACTAGGTTACCTGAAGTCTTAGGGCATAGGAGTGCATGCCTCTCCCAGGTCAACTTAGGGATTTTGGGAAGAGAAAATGGAAATGTGAAAAACATAGCAGCAGAGCCCGACAGAAGGTCCAGGGTCAAGCAGACAAAAGGCAAACAAGATCCAAAACAATCCAGGGTCAAGGCAGGCAGTGAGCAAGGAGAATCCAGTAACCGGTCCAGGGACAAGGTAGGCACAGTCCAAGGTTGAGGTAGGTAGCAAGCAAGCAGTATCCAAAGCCAGGCACACAGTGAGCAAGGACCAGGAACAGGCTAAGGAACCTGTTGCCATGGCAAAGAGTCAAATTCAGGCAGGCTAAGTACTCTGGAGCATGTGACATCATCATCAGGGCAAACATCCTGCTCTCCCTCCAATGTGCACCGAATTGTGCATGCCTATGCACACGAACACCTGTGTGTTCCTCTGCCGGGTCTTAGTCATGTTCATGTCAGGGTGCCCACTGGCTGTTCCATGACATGTACATGACAGTGAGCATCCAATGCTGGGATTCTGGGAAGGAAGCTGTATTATCAGAACATCTTCTCTCCATCATGCGAACCCACAAGTCCAGCGCAAATCTCTACTCCCCATGCTTATCTCCCCTTTAACTCAATTCCTTGGCCTCACCACTTTATCCCTCATTCTCTTTAATGCTCACTCCCTCTCTAAAAAAAACCCACATCCTTGACGACCTCATTCTAGACTGCAAACCAGAAATTTGAACAGTCACGGAAACTTGGCTCAAGGATTCTGACACTGTTATCTTAAACCAACTCCCCATACATTTCTATGACATCTTCTCCATTCCCAGACCAAAAAAAAGAGGAGGAGGCATCCTCCTAGCCGCCAAAAAACCCCCTCAAACTCAGGCCCTTGAACATCAGCCCCCCATCCAAACTCGAAATTGGCCTATTTAAATCCATAGATCTCCAAATCTGCCTAGTCTACTCCCCCCCAGGCATTTTGGAACACAATCCCTCCCCCTTCATTGAATTCATATCCAACAACATCAACTATGATAAACCTGCCATACTACTAGGAGACTTCAATATTCATGTAGATTCCATACCCCTTTCACCATCATGTGAAACATTCCTTGCCTCCCTACAGGCCCTAGGCTTCACCCAAATCATATCCACCCCCACACATAAAGCGGGGGACACCCTAGACCTCATTTTCATCAACTCTTGCATCCACACACCATCTCCCACCTCCTGCACCCTTGTCCCTTGGTCTGACCATTCACTTATTGAGACTCACCTTACCATAAGCACCACCACCACTTGTAATCCTCCCCAAAACAACTCCTTCTCCTTCCGTAAACCCTGTTTGTCTGAAGAAATTATCACTGCACTCTCTGAATCCCTAAGCAAACTAGACTGCTCCTCACCCGAAGCTGCACTCAGCTCCTGGGATAACCTCACCCTCGACATAGCCAACAACTTATGCCCTCTCATCACCCGCAAACAACACACTACACCCCCACACAACAAACCATGGTACACCACAGAACTGCACCATATGAAAAGCAACCTTAGACTTAAAGAGAGAGCCTGGCATAAAAACCCAACCCAACAACACTCCACCGCCTACAAATCATTCTTACACACATACCGCCTTGCCATTCAAAAAGCCAAACGTGACTACTACGCTGCCAAAATACATCAATATATTTATAACCCCAAAGCCCTCTTCTCATATGTCCTCACCCTCACCAAAGCCCCCACCCCTCTCATCACCGATGAAGAAGCCAGCACAAAATGTGAAGAACTCGCTCAATTCTTCCATAACAAAATAACAAACATACTCCTCAGGTTCTCTCCCTCTCCCACAACCACTCCCATGCCCAGCAACCACCACACCTCCTCCAACAACTCACTCAACTCCATCGACCTCACCTCCTCCAAGGAAATTGCGTCCATTCTCAAAAAAATCAAGCCCGCATCACATCCATCCGATACCATCCCCACCAAAACCCTCCTATCCATCCCCAACATCATTGCCAAACCCCTAGCAGACATCATTAACAGCTCCCTATCAGCTGGCTCAGTTCCCAATTTCCTAAAACACGCAGTCGTCAAACCCCTGATCAAAAAAACCATCTCTTGACCCTAAAGACCCGGCCAACTACCGACCCAACTCAAATCTCCCCCTCATCGCCAAATTCATGGAAAAGGTGGTGAACACCCAGCTGATGGACTATCTTGAAGACAACAACATTCTTCACCCCTCACAATTTGGCTTCCATAAGAACCTGAGCACAGAAACCCTTCTACTATCCCTCACCGATGCCCTCCTCACTGGCCTTGACCATGGTCATAGCTTTCTCATTGCCTTCCATGACATCTCTTCAGCCTTTGATATGATTAGCCACAACCTCCTCATTTCCTGGTTGGCTGACATCGGTATCTCTGGCATAGCCCTACTCTGGTTCAAATCCTACCTGGCTAACAGACATTTCTTTGTTAAACTTGACAACTCAGAATCCACACACTTCGCCCTTACCCAAGGAGTGCCCCAAGGCTCCTCCCTATCATCCACCCTTTTCAACATCTACCACCTGCCCCTCTGCCATCATCTATCTGACCTTGGCCTCAATTTCTACATCTATGCAGATGATGTACAAATCATCATCCCTATCCGTGAATCATTATCTACAACACTAATTTTCTGGGAGAAATGCCTTGTATCCATAAACTCACTACTCACCTCCCTACAGCTTGCCCTCAATTCCTCAAAAACTGAGCTTCTCCTCATCCACAACCACCAAACCCTTAAGCTCTCTCCTCCCAATGACCCTACAGCCACCTCCCTCACTTTACAGCCTCCTGAACGAAACCTTGGCGTTCTAATTGATCCACATCTAAACCTAAAAAAATTAATTAACTCCTTCCTAAAAGAAGGCATTTACAAGCTCAATGTTATAAAAAACCTCAAGCTACTCTTCCACACACACGATCTCAGAACCGTCATCCAATCCACCCTTTCATCCAAGCTGGATTACTGCAATTCCTTGTACCTTGGCCTTCCCTACTCCACCATCAAACCCCTCCAAATACTACAGAATGCCACTGCAAGGATAATCATGAACGCACGCAAATCAGACCAGATAACCCCCATCCTCAAAGACCTCCACTGGCTCCCCATCCCATCACGCATCCTATTCAAAACTCTCACTATCATACACAAATCCATCCATATAAATAATTCCTCTTGGCTCAGCGAACCGCTCCGATCCACACAATCCACCCGCCCCTCTAGAGCAAATCTCAAAGGCACCCTACAAGTCCCACCCCTCAAGAAGGCCCGACTCACAGCAACAAGGGACCGTGCTCTCTCAATTGCTGGCCCAACACTGGAATGCCCTACCCACAAACCTCCGCCTGGAGCCTTGCCATACTAAATTCAGGAAAATGCTAAAGACGTGACTCTTCCACCAGGCATTTCCAGACTAACTCCACGTACCTCTCTCACCCTCTTCTCCTGCTTCTCTGTTATCTTTGACTTGCTCCAAGTAATTTGCATCATGTAAATATGTAAATATGTTACCTCTCGAGTTATTGTTACTTCTCTAGTTCAATTTTCAGATTCCCCCTAGAGCCTCCTGCCCTCGAGTTTCTACTGTTGTCCCTCTCCCACCCCTGTTCATTATATTTTCCACCTACTGTTGAGATGTAAACCGATATGATGAGCATTCTAATGTTGGTATAGAAAAGCTGTTAAATAAATAAATAAACAAACAAACAAACAAACAAACAAATAAATAAATAACATGTCAGGGCTAACAGGGAAAAGGGAGACTATTAAACTAGAAGGGCTGGAAAGTCCTGTCCCTTAAATGAGTGAACTAGGAATACTATCTATGGCATCAGTGCGCACCCCTTATAAAGTTCCCCCACTTACACAGTAGAAGCAGCATTTGTGCGCAAATGCACACAAAAATTTTAAATTGTGTGCACATTTATGTGCATCTAGGCTATTTTATAACTTGTGGGCATATACGAGCATGAGTATGTTATAAAATGGACGCGTCTCTGGATGCAAGCCAGCAAATGAATGCACATATGCACCCATGCGCCTCTTTCAAAGTTACCTATTAAGATATGATCGGATAACTTGGATTTATCTGCTTTTTTAGGAACTTCTCAAGATGTAATATTATCCCAAGCCACATTTTAAGTTACATTTTCCTCTGAAGAAGATAAAGATTTGGTGCTTAAATCAGGGCTTGCCAAACCTATCCTGAGGACCCATAATGAATATGCATGAGATAAATTTGCATACCATGGAGACTCTGTATATGCAAATTTATCTCATGCATATTCACTGTGGATATCCTGAAAACCCGACTGGCTGTGGGGTCCCCAGGATACGTTTGGGAAACTCTGGCTTAAATAATATGTCACGCCATGAGGTAGTGAGCCCTTGTGTCACTGTTAAGTTTGCATTCTTTATCTTGTACATGCAAGTCAGTTGATGAATGAGTCAGCTGACCTTTTGTTCAGAATGGAAGCCTGATTCAAAGAGTAAGATGTGGTGATTCCAACCCAGTATGTCCTCCTGAGTTTTCAGTTTTACAAACAAGGGGGTGAGAATAGGAAACAAGTTGGTGGAATGGTAATGATTTACTGTGACACCCTCAGATTAGTAAAGCCTACTAGATATTAACCAATGGGATGTCAGGGTTTATGGTTAATGATTGATGGACCAGTGAAATTAGCCTTTCTTTTGGTTTACTGTGTGTTGGGGAGATGTTAACTATTTGTCTGATCTTCCTGAAATTAGAGCAGACTCAGACACCCCCTACCCAGACCAACAAAGTGAAACAGATATTAGATACCCAGACAGACACAGAGACCCCAAGCACAGACAGACACAATTATTCCATATCCAGACAGACACCCCATATGCAAACATCCCACAGAGAGACACAAACTAAACATCCAGACAGGCAAAAAGACACAGACATACCATACCTAGAGAGAAAAACACAGACTCACCACTCCAGACAGAAGACAGATGCACTGATAGACTGAGAAAGAGGCATAGACACAGCACACCCAGATAGAACCCATCACACACACAGACATAGACCACACATTCACAGACCAGATACAAACACAGAGACATACACAGTTCACACCACACCAGTAAGTGTTGGAAAATCTACAAGAATCTACAATCTACAAGAATCTACAATCTACAAGAATATCCATGGACTGGCTCCACTCCATCTACAAATAGCTCTCAAAAAACACTCCTCCAACAGACCCATCAGAGAAGCTTATAGAGAATATCTACAGGTACCACACAACAATACCACCCAACATATAACATTGAGAGATCAGGCCTTCTCCACAGCAGGTCCCCCACTATGGAACTCAATCCCCTTAGAATTAAGACAGGAACCATGTCTCCTAACCTTCAGAAAGAGACTGAAAACATGGCTGTTCATGAAAGCATTTCCAGACCCTTAAGGATTCACTTCCATCAATTGCAGCAAAATCAAATACAGCAATACTGAACATTTTCTATCAAATAAAATATTTATTTAAAAGAACAATTATTTAATTGAACATTCTCTTCTAACTGAATCAGACACTACAAACCAATCACTACAATGTTTTACTTCTTGTTAAACTTGTTTATCTTTCCTTTAACTCTAATCCCAGTTAGAATAACCCCTGTTTTATTGTAACTTTCTCTTCCGTGCACTTGTTTATACTCCTGTAATGTATACTCTTATGTTTTAGTTATGTAGTTATAATGTATTGATCACCCCTTGTTTTATGTAAACCGACATGATATGTACTCCCGTGAATGCCGGTATAGAAAAACACAAATAAATAAAATAAAAAAAAAATGTTTCTGAAAACTTAGATGCCAGCAAACATTTTTTAGGAAGTTAGAAAAACTCCATTACACCGTTCTCCCTGGGTATGGGCTTGGCAGCAACAGGAACTCCTCCTGACCTAGTTCTGAGGGTGGCTGCTCTTCCTGGGTTATGGAACACTGAGTGGCTGCTTCTATGGGATAGGCTGACCCAAACTTTGGGGTGGGGGAGGTTATTGGGACAGACTGGGCCATACAGAGGCATGGAGGTCAGTGATGGAAAATCCATTTTCAAAATAAATATAATGGGCTTATGGGTACTCATGGCACAATGATTGTGGACGGAGATAGAACAGAGGAGAAGGATAGGAAGTACCCCTTACAAAGAGTAATCAAGGCTAGGACACAGTTTTTTGATCTGACAGAGGAACAAGTCTTATGCAGGTTCAGATTCAACAAGGAAACCATACTGTACCTATGCCAGCAGTTAAAGCAGGACCTGGACCCTTCCACCTGCAGGAGCCACACCTTGCAGTACACATCAAGGTTACTACCGCCCTGACGTTTTTAGCCACTGGCACCTTCCAGACACCTCTAGGAATCATGGCTTGAATAAGCCAATCTGCAACCTCAACATGCATTGATCAGTTCCTGACTGCCTTTCTCAAGAAAACACAACACTATATATCTTTACCTAGGAGCAGGCGTTAATTTCTGCCGGCGCCAGGGAAGTGCATAGATTTTACTGTATCGGCTCGTAAGTTGCAGACCAGGAGGAGGCGGGACAAAGCAGGACTATTTGCAACCCATTAGAAGTCTCAAACTGCAGTGCCACATGTTTAGCAGAGGTGTGGAAGAGAAGGAACAATTGCAGCCCTTGAGAATCATAAACCCCACTGCTGCTCTTCATGAGGACTGGGGAAGAGAGGAGCCAATTGCAGCTGTCAGGAACTCCGCAGCCTCTGCTGTACATTGAGGAAAGCAGAGAAAAGCTGGCTTATCACAGCGGAGAGGAACATTTTCACTACTGCCATGTGCTCTGCCACTGACTCGACAGAGAGAGAGATAGAGGAGAGGAGAGCGGCAAAAATGGCATTGAGGAACAAAGGAGGAAATGGAATTGGGGTTAACGGCAATGCCGGGAAAGACAGAGGGGAGAAGGAATGAGACAGGAATGAAGGAAGAAAAGGAGGACAAAGAGGCAACAGGAATCAATGATTGACCTGGTTAAGGGGAGTGAGAGTGGATGGCAGCCTATCAAGGGGAGGACGCCCCAGGAATCATGCTGGACAGAGCTAGCATGAGGGAGGGATAGAGGACCAGCATGATCCAAGATGGAAGAAGGATAAGGATTGCCAGGAATCAAGGAGTAGGAAGGACAAGACAACAGCCAGGTGTGGATATGACATTAAACACAAAAGTTATTTAGGGGGACACGCAAACAGACATGGAGATCTCATTAACCTTCTTCCTGTTGAAAAGCAGGCTATTTTTTTTATTTTTCTAAAATCTAAATGATTTAATAGCTATCATTTTCTATATGTGTCTGTAAAAATCTTAAGAAAATACGTATAAAAGAAAAATAGGCTAAAAGGGTTTTAAGTTTATTCAAGGAGGGTAAGTTTCGAGATTTTTTACATGGGTAAACACGTTTATCCTCATGAAAAGGCCTTTTGAAAATTACTGCTGCCTGCCACTGAGGGTAAAAGGAGCTACACTATGTACAGCAACAGACTTTTATCTGCAGGGTAAAAAGGAGCAGGGCTAGGTTTGGAGAAGGAAAGTACCTGCAAGGAATTCATTTTGAAATCCTCATGCATCCTTTTAAAATCCTCATGCATACTTCAAAGCATATGCAAAGTACACAGCTACAAAAGTACTGGCTTTCCCCCTGTGGCCTGAATTTGGAAAAGGAAACTCTGTGGGCAGTCTCCCCTTTTGAAACTGAGATTGCAGGTCTGCAGGTACCGGTGCTGATTTTCTGCCAGGTCACGCCAAGTTGCCATCCTGGAGCCTTTTTAAACTTGCTTCCTTTTCCCCCATTGCCGCTGGAGGTGGAGGCCACTGTTGGCTTCAATTTTAAATTATGAGGGCAATTTTTAAATAGCTTTGGAAATTGCCCTCCCTATGTATTCAGTTTAGCATATCATTATTTCTTTTGTTACGGCATGCAAAACGTAAAGAGAAGTGTGTGTGTGGGGGGGGGGGGGGTCCTTGAAATGTTTTGAAACTGAAAAGGGGTCCGTGTTCCCTGAAAGGCTGGGAACCCCTGCTCTAACTGGCTGATTTTATAAAAGAATGCACGCGCACCCATAAACACGTGTAGCGGCATGCGAGCAGAGATATGCTGCAATTTTATATCGTGTGCTGTGCACCATTTAAAATACCCCGCTGCGTGTGATCTTAAGAGGTGGCCTGAGTAAATGTCCCGCGCGTATTCAGCTTTTATGTATGTATGCTCACTCAAGGGGAAAACCAGTTTTTCATGTCCTTACCCCGGGGGAGGAAGAGAGCGAGAGAGAGAGAATATGACACTATATATATCTACCACTGTAAGAGGGGCACTTTCAACTCAGGGTGGGTTTCAGGGGGTGCAGTCTCACATTGGTGTGCTACAGACCCTTGCACCCTGGCTATGGGGAAGGGATTGAAGGACTTGAACAGTTAAATGTAAATTGAAGGACTTGAACAGTAAATGTAAATGACAATAGAAGGACTAGGGGGCACTCCATGAAGTTAGCAAGCAAGTAGCTCATTTAAAAGAAATCAGAGAAAAAAATTTTCTCACTCAATGCTTAATCTCTGGAATTCATTGTCAGAGGATGTGGTTATGGCAGTTAGCGGAACTGGGTTTAAAAAAGGTCTGGATAAGGTTCTTATGATTCAAACCCAACCTGAGTTGAAAGTGCCCTTCTTACATTGGTAGATATATAAAGTGTCATATTGTCTCTCCTACAGTGCGCTCTCTCTCTCTCTCTCTCTCTCTCTCTCTCTCTCTCTCTCTCTCTCTCTCTCTCTCTCTCTCTCTCTCTCTCTCTCTCTCTCTCTCTCACAACCTTAACACTTGAGATCTCCAGACTTAATGCTTATCAGAATTAGCAGTCTTACAATTCGCACACAGCCCACCAAATGCAGTTATGGGGCTGTTTTTGTGCGAGCGACGCTTATAAAAACTACCTGTAAACATTGTTTCAAAACTGCCCCCCAAAGGGACATTGGTGGTGGAGAGAGGTAGGACACGAGACTGAATAAGACTTGTGACAGCACAATAGGCAAGCAGACTGGGCAGACCAAGGGGTCCTGTCTGCTTGACATTTTCTATGTTTGTCATATCTTATGATGTCACCAGAATAATTACCGGGAATTTCTCCATCTTATTCTGCATGACTGGCTGTAGTTAACTGTATGTTGCCATTATTATTGATAATGCAGGTTAATCTCTTAATTCATTACTGTTTAGCAGTGTTTCCCAACTGGTGTGTGCCGCGGCTGAGCTGCAGGTGTGCCGCGAGAGTATATGAAAAGATGAGGCACCGCAAGCATGTCCTCCTGCCAGAAGAGGGGGTCAGAGAGCAGCACTTATCTGCTCCTGCTGCTCCTGTTTACCTTGCTGTTAGCACTCTCTAGTCTTGCTGGACAGGCTGGCCTCCCTGCTATTATTATTGCAGAGGCAAGCCGGCAGAAGAGGACGCAGGAGCAGCAGGTAAGGGCTGCTCAGACTTCTGTGGGCTCTGGGAAGGGAAGGGACAGGAAGAAGCAACAGCTGAATGTGCTGGGGGGTGGGGGAGGGAATATGAATGTGCCCCAGAGTGTCAGGGATGAGGGAAGGTGATGATGCCAAAGGGTGGAAAAGAGGGAAGAAAAATAGAAATGATGGCAGAAAAGGACCAACTGATCCTCCCAGGCTGCCCAACAAGCTTATGCCAGTATCTGCTGCACTGTGCAGGTTACCCTCATGCTTATCAGTTTACTGGTCCGTAAAAGTCGAGGCCCTCGTTGGTTGCTGTCTGAATCCAATTCCCCTTTTCTCTCTGACGTTAAAGCAGAGAGCAATGATGGCGTTGCATTAAGCCTTGATACTGTTATTTGTTAAGGGTAGCAACTACCACACCAGCAAGTTACCCCCAGTTACCCCCATGCATGCTTTTCTTTTTTTCCATTCTCTAGCCTTTAGGCATCCACAGTGTTTATCCCATGCCCCTTTTAAATTTGTTACTGTTTTTGTCTTCACCACCTCCTTCAGAAGGCAATTCCAGGCATTCACCACTCTCTCCGTGAAGAAATATTTCCTGACATTGGTTCTGAGTCATCCTCCCTGAAGTTTTATTTCATGACCTTTAGTTCTATTGATTTCTTTCCAACAGAAAAGTTTTGATGACTGTGTATCAGTAAAACCTTTCAGGTATCTGAAGGTTTGTATCATATCTCCCTGCACCGCCTCTCTTCCAGGGTGTACATATTCATATCCTTCAGCCTTTCTTCATAAGTCTTTCAATGCTGACCCCTCACCATTTTGGTCTCTCTTCTTTGGACCGCCTCTATCCTGACTTTATTCTTTTTGAGATACGGGCACCAGTACTGAATGGAGTACTCCAAGTGAGACCTCACCAAGGACCTGTATAAGGGCATTATCACTTCTTTTTTATTATTGATTTTTCCTCTCTATGCAGCCCAGCATTCTTCTGGTTTTAGCTATCACCTTGTCACATTGTTTCGCCACCTTCAGATCATCAGATACTAACATACCAAGGTCCCTCTGCCAGTCCGTGCACATTAGTCTTTCACTGCCCATCACATACAGCTCTTATGGATTGCCGCACTCCAGATGCATGACTCTGCATTTCTTGGCATTGAATTCAAGCTGCCAAATCTTCAACCACTTTTCCAGCTTTCTTAAATCACATTTCATTCTTTCTACTCCTTCAGGCATGTCCACTCTATTGCAGATCTAAGGAAATAGGATAAAGCATAAGCATTGTCAAGTTAAGTGTAAAACATTGATAAGACAGGTGAAGAGAGAATTTGAAATGAAGTTGGCCGTAGAAGCAAAAACTCATAATAAAAACTTTTTAAAATATATCCGAAGCAAGAAACCTGTGAGGGAGTCAGTTGGACCATTAGATGACTGAAGGGTTAAAGGGGTTCTTAGGGAAGATAGGCCATTGCAGAAAGACGAAATGAATTCTTTGCTTCCGTGTTTACTAATGAGGATGTTAGGGAGATACCATTTCAGGAGATGGTTTTCAGGGGTGATGAATCAGACGAACTAAACCAAATCACTGTGAACCTGGAAGATGTAGTAGGCCAGATTGACAAACTAATGAGTAGCAAATCACCTGGACCAGATGGTATGCATCCTAGGGTACTGCAAGAACTAAAAAATGAAATTTCTGATCTAATATTTAAAATTTGTAACCTATCATTAAAATCATCCATTGCACCTGAAGACTGGAGAGTGGCCAATGTAACCCCAATCTTTAAAAAGGGCTCTAGGGGTGATCCGGGAAACTATAGACCAGTGAGCCTGACTTCAGTGCCAGGAAAAATAGTGGAAACTAGTCTAAAGCTAAAAATCATAGAGCATAGAGAAAAACATGATTTAATGGAACACAGTCAACATGGATTTACCCAAGGGACGTCTTGCCTAACAAATCAGCTTCATTTTTTGAAGGGGTTACTAAACATGTGGATAAAGGTGAACCAGTAGATGTAGTGTATTTGGATTTTCAGAAGGCATTTGACAAATTCCCTCATGAGAGGCTTCTAAGAAAACTAAAAAGTCATGGGGTAAGTGGTGATCTCCTTTCGTGGATTACAAACTGGTTAAAAAACAGGAAACAGAGAGTAGGATTAAATGTTCACTTTTTTCAGTGGAAAAGGGTAAACAGTGGAGTGCCTCAGGGATCTGTACTTGGACCGGTGCTTTTCAATATATATATAAATGATCTGGAAAGGAATATGACGAGCGAGGTTATCAAATTTGTGGATGATACAAAATTATTCAGAGTAGTTTAATCACAAGCGAATTGTGATACATTACAGGAGGACATTGCAAGACTGGAAGATTGGGCATCCAAATGGCAGATGAAATTTAATGTGGACAAGTGCAAGGTGTTGCACATAGGGAAAAATAACCCTTTCTTTAGTTACATGATGTTAGGTTCCATATTAGGAGCTACCACCCAGGAAAAAGATTTAGGCATGATAGTGGATAATACTTTGAAATCGTCGACTCAGTGTACTGCAGCAGTCAAAAAAAGCAAACAGAATGTTAGGAATTATTAGGAAGGGAATGGTTAATAAAACAGAAAATGTCATAATGCCTCTGTATCACTCCATGGTGAGATCGCATCTTGAATACTGTGTACACTTCTGGTCGCCGGATCTCAAAAAAGATATAGTTGCGATGGAGAAGGTACAGAGAAGGGCAACCAAAATGATAAAAGGGATGGAACAGCTCCCCTATGAGGAAAGGCTAAAGTGGTTAGGGCTGTTCAGCTTGGAGAAGAGACGGCTGAGGGGGGATATGATAGAAGTGTTTAAGATCATGAGAGGTCTTGAATGAATAGATATGAATCGGTTATTTACACTTTTGGATAATAGAAGGACCGGGGTCATTCCATGAAGTTAGCAAGTAGCACATTTAAGACTAATCGGAGAAAATTCTTTTTCACTCAACGCACCTTTAAGCTCTGGAATTTGTTGCCAGAGGATGTGGTTAGTGCAGTTAGTGTAGCTGGGTTCAAAAAAGGTTTGGATAAGTTCTTGGAGGAGAAGTCCATTAACTCCTATTAATCAAGTTTACTTAGGTAATAGCCACTGCTATTAATTGCATCAGTAGCATGGCATCTTCTTGGTGTTTGGGTACTTGCCAGGTTCTTTGGCCTGGTTTGGCCTCTGTTGGAAACAGGATGCTGGGCTTGATGGACCTTGGTCTGACCCAATATGGCAATTTTTAATGTTCTTATAAATAGACAAATTTTACTTTCTATCCCTTCCACCAAATAGACACATTTTACCTTCTATCCCTTCCACCAAGTCGCTCACAATGATATTGATCAGAACCAGTCCCAAAACTGATCCCTGTGGCACTTCTCTTAACACAGTTCTTTCTACAGAGTAGGCTCCATTTACCATTACACATTGTCTCCTGTCAATCAACCAGTTTGCAATCCACACTACTACCTTGGCACCCATTCCCAAGCTTCTCATTTGTTCACAAATCTCCTTTGTGGGACTGTATCGAAAGCTTTACTAAAATCCAAGTAAATCACATCGGGCGCTCTTCCCTGATCCAATTTTCTAGTCACCCAATCAAAAAAGTCAATCAGATTTTTCTGACAGGACCTTCCCCTGGTGAATACATGCTGCCTCAGGTCAAGCAACCCACTGGATTGTAGATAGTTCACTATTCTTTCCTTCAGCAAAGTTTTCATTGATTTTCCCTCCACCGATATAAAGCTAACTGGCCTGTAGTTTCCAGCCTCCTCTGTGCTCCCACGCTTGTGAAGCGGGACCACCACCGCTCTTCTCCAATCATGCGGCATCACTCCCGTTACCAGGGATCTATTAAATAGGTGATGATTCCAGATGGTAGGAAAGACAGAAGGTGATGATGATAAGCGTTAGAAGGGCTTGGTAAAGGGACAAGGAAGGTGAAGATATACCAGGGGGTAGAGAAAAGGGTAGGAGGTGATTATGCCAGGGGAGAGGGAAGATTAAATGATGATGGTGCCAGAGTGGTGAAGGGATAGGGGAGGGAGAAAGAAAGTGGTGGTGATTCCAGAGGGGGTATAAGGATAGAAAAGGGAAGGAAAAGCATGATTATGCCAGGCGAGAGGGAAGAGAAGGTGCTGCTGATTCCAAAAGAGTAGAAAGAGAGGGAAGGGAAAAGAAAGGGATGATGCTAGGGGATGGAGGGTGATGGTAGTGATGATGCCAGGGGATGGAGTGAGAGAGGGAAGGAGGTAATGATGCCAGGGGAGAGAGGGTGATGCTGACAGAAGGGTGGAGAGAAGGGAAAGGGAAGATGATGATGATGATGCCAGGAGGTGGAGGGAGATGGTGATGATACCAGGGTGTGGAGGGGAGAGAAAAGGGAAGGGACAAATGTGATGCCAGAGGAGAGGGAAGAGAAGGTGGTGCTGATGCCAGAAGGGTAGAAAGAGAGGAAAGGGAAGAGAAAGTGATGATGCCAGGGTGCTGGAGGGTAAAGGCAGTGATGATGCCAGGGGATGGAGGGAGAGGGGTAGGGAAGAGGGAAGGTGGTAATGATGCTAGGGGAAGGAAAGTGATAATGCCAGAAGGTTGAAAAGAGAGGGAGGGGAAGGTGTTGATGATACCAGGGAAGATTAAGGTGATGATGGTGCCAGAAGGGTGGAGGGAGAAGGAACAGAAAGTGATGGTAATGCCAGGAGCTGGAGGAAGAAAGTGGTGATGATGCTAGTGGGTGAAGGGAGAGAGTTTGTGCTGCAGGAAGGAAAGAAGGTACTGATATCAGGAGAGAGGGAAGAGAAGGTGTGGTGATGCCTTATGGGTGGAGAGATAAAGTAAGTGGTGGTGGCAGTGATGCCAGAAGGGTAGAAGGAGGGAAAGAAAGATGATAATGATGCTAGAAGGGGGAGGTAGAGGAAGTGTGATGATGTCAGGGGAAAGGAAAAGAAGGTGATGATACCACGGGGTGTGGAGGGAGAATGAAAGGACAAAGGTGATGATGCCAGGGGTTGGGGGGAAAGGAAGGGAAGATAAAATGATGATGATGATGATGCCAGGGGGGCTGGAAGGAAGAGGGACTGGAAGAGAAGATGATGGAGTGATGAAGCCAGAAAGGGGGGGGGGGAGAGGGAAGAGAAGATGATGATGTTGATGGTGTGCCACCATGAAGTGAACCCTGTGCCGGGTGTGCCAGAACAGTAAAAGGTTGGGAATCACTGCTATATAGCACTGCTTATGTACTACACCCTGTGCAATGTATTCTAAAACAAGAAAATACCGGGACA